>NC_033801.1:51768451-51784762 GCF_001876935.1 Asparagus officinalis
TCCGATCACGGATGTCATCATTGACAACACGTGCAGATTTGAGAGGATGTCCTTTATGGATGTATTTTTGGATTACAATCAAATCAAAATGTACCTGGATGATGAAAAGCATACCGCATTCAGAACGCCTCTCGGTGTCATTTGCTACATGGTCATGCCCTTCGGCTTGAAGAATGCGGGCACCACATACCAATAAGCAATGACAAAGATTTTTCAAGAACACCTATTAAAGACCGTCGAGTGCTATGTTGATGACTTGGTCATGAAAAGCCGCAACAAAGACGACCACATTAAAGACCTAACGATGATATTTAATCTTATATGGAGTCACCAATTAAAGATGAACCTTACCAAGTCCTTCTTAGGAATGTCCAGCGGAAAGTTCATTGAGTTCGTCATCACCACAAGGGGTATCCACATTAATCCTGATAAAGTGAAGGTGATACACGAACATCAACCCCCAAAGAACCTCAAAGAACTCAGGGGGTTGCAATGACAATTGGCTTATATTTGTCAGTTCATCTCTAACCTCTCTGGAAAATACCAACCATTCTCCAAGCTCACAAAGAAGGGTGTATCATTTATTTGGTATTATGCTTGTCAGAAAGCATTTGAAGATATCAAAGCATACCTGATGAATCCTCCTTTCCTTATTGCACCAAAATCGGGTAAACCGTTTTTGATTTATGTCAAAGCGACGAACCACTCATTAAGTTCTTTGCTTGCACAAGATGATGATATTGGTCATAAATAGGCAGTGTACTATATGAGTCGTACTTTAGTAGGGGCTGAATCTCGATATCCGATGATCGAGAAGGAGTGCCTCGCTTTGGTATTCACAATTTAGAAAATGTGACACTACCTGGTTGAACAAACGATCTACATCATTTCTAATATCAACCCAGTCCGAGTGTTTATGACTCAATTGACTTCAATGAATTGGAGTTTAGCGAGATGGACCCTACTCCTATTACAGTATGACCTGCACTTTAAGCAACAGAAGTCGGTGAAAGGACAAACAATTTGCGATCTTCTAGTGGCTAACCCTATGAATGATACGACCGAATTGTGCAAAGATTTTTCGGATGAAACCCACAAAGTCAATACTACTTCGCATCAACAAGTGTGGCAACTATACTTTGACGGTTCTTCCCGAGCAACCAATGTGGGATGTTCGAAAATATCTTCAAGAGTCGGAGTCGTCCTAGTTTCCCTGGAGAAACACATATTTCCTCGAGCCTATTCACTTACCGATTCATGCTCTAATAATGTAGCTGAATACAATGCGCTGCTCATTGAACTCAGTTTCTCCAAAGAACTTGGGGTCGAATATCTTGATGCTTTTGGTGATTCTTAACTGATAGTCAATCAAGTTCGAGAAGAGTACGAAATCAGAAACCAAGACCTGATACCATACCACCAGGCGACCATTGAAACGATAGACTCATTTAAAGAATTCTTCATCGAGTACATCCTGCGTCTCTAGAACACATATGCAGATGCACTGGCGGCATTAGCGGTATCTTTGGAACAGCCTCCCGAGACAGAACAACTAGTTATGGTGAGAACTCACAAACTTTTTATACTTGATTGTGCTTTAGACATCCAAGAAGTGCACTCGATCAAAATCAAACTTGAGCCTCAAGATTGGCGATTCCCCATTATTGATTATGTCTTACATGGTATTTTATCGAAAGATATAAAAGAAAGGGACTCAGCCTGATGAAGAACATCGAGATTCTATTATGACACAGCGACTCAAACGTTGTATCGTCGTGCATACGACGGTCTGCTACTCCGGTGTCTTTCAACCAAAGAGGCGGAAGAGGCACTCAAAGAGGCGCATGATGTAACATGTGGTGCACACCAACCTAGTGCCAAACTCTGTGATCGACTCAAGAGAATGATATATTATTGGCCAACTATGGTCAAAGATGCAATTAACTATGCCTGACAGTGTCACGCATGTCAAATACATGAAAATTATATTCACCAACCTTCGGAGCATTTGCATCATTCAGCTATATAATGGTTGTTTGAGACATGGGGAATGGACGTCGTGGTTCCTATCTTTCCTCCATCTGTCAAAGGTGACCGCTTCATTTTAGCAATCACTGACTACTTCTCGATGTGAGCCAAAGCAATTCCACTTAAAGAAGTAAAGACAAGCGATGTCGTTAAATTCATCAAATACCATATTATCTACTGGTACAGTGTTCCAAGATGAATTGTATATAGCAACGGCCCTTAGTTTGTGAGTAACACCTTCATTTAATTCTGCGAAAAATTTAGAATTCAAGATGTTTTGTCGACGGCATATAATCCCACCGTGAATGGATTGGCTAAAGCCTTCAACAAGACCATAATAAAGATTTTATTAAAGCTTATGAGAACCAATAAGCGAGACTCAGGTGATAAACTTGGTGAAGTTCTTTGGGCCTATTGTACCCCCGTTCGCACGCCTACCGGAGCAACTCCATATTCCCTTGTATACGGGTGTGAAGCCGTCATCCGGTTGGAAATTCAAATTTCTTCCTTCCATATCGCCCTCGCAAAGGGTATGATGATGGAAGAACAATATCAAAACCATCTCGAAGAACTTGTGATGTTAGATAAAAAGTCCTTAGAAGCTCAACAACAAATTGAGTTCTACCAAGCCAGAATTTTTAGGGCCTTTGATAAGAAAGTCTGACAATAGAGTTTCAAAGAAGGAGACTAGGTTCTTGCCGTCCGACGACCAATGATACTCAATTCCAAGAAAAAAGGCAATTTTCAACCCAAATGGGAAGGACCATTTGTAATAGAGACAGTCTATTCAAACAGTGCATATCGTTTGATCACTCAAGACGGTGACAAAATCATAATGCTAATAAATGAGAAGTTGCTGAAGAAGTACTACCCTTAGTATGTTCGGGATAACCTATTTAAATGGGAAATTTCTAGAGAATATTGTACAAGGTATTTTTAAGGATAACACGAGATCAGTTGATTTTTCCAGATAGAAGCTAATCATCTAAATAACTTATTCTTAATTATTATAAAAATGATTAAGAGCCTCCCACTATGGCCACTTAATCATTCCTAAGATGATTAAAACCCTCCAACTGTGATTTTCCAAGCACTCTTTCATCGAGATGAGATTCAATGACTCCATACGGTCAATATTTCCTCATGAAACTCCCATGACTTAGTTATGGAATACTTGATGACTCGTAGTTGTCTACCATAAAATCCCTCACTGATCTAATCAATTGACGGTAAGTCCACTAAAATTCCTTATGGTTAAAATCTTTCAAACTCCCACCGTGTCTAGCCTTTAACACTCCCACTGTTGAAGTCCTGACATAACACTCAAAATTTCAATTTGCTGATCCATGGCGATTATTGAATCCTCTTCGCGTCAAGATTTTGACACTTGACACCGAAAAACCCCACTAAGTGATTTGTATAAGTCGATATTTTCACTGTTATTTGTACCTCCACTTTTAGTGTTTCTTGGTCAAACTAGTTCGGGCCAAAGCCAAAATCCCCTCCTGATTCCTTCCATGGACGAGAGGTTCATTTTCAGTGATGGAATTTCCTTTCAATAAACGAAAGACTTCTACCCAAATCGAGTGATCAAACTTTTAATAGTTAGGGTCGTCTCAAACCACCATTTGGTCAAACCTTTGAGCAGTTAGGACCAATGTAAAAATTTTCTCTTGATTTCTTCAATGAACAAGAGATCCACTTTCAAAACTGAGATTTCCTTTCGATAAACGAAAGGCATCCATCCAATTTGAAGAATCAAACATATAAAAGGTAGAATTGTCTCAACTCCCACTTGGTCAAACTTTCCCACGGTTAATACCAAACCAGAATTCCCTTTTGATAAACGAAAGGTTTTCTTCCATTCTTCTTAGCTTAAACTTTTCTATAGTTTGGAATGAAGTTAGAATTTTATCTTGATAAACGAGAAATTCATCTTCAGACTGGGTAACCAATACTATAAAAGTTAGAGTTATCGGTATCTTTTTGATTCTCGGGGTGGAGATCCCACTCTTACTTTCACCTTTCAGGATTCTTGAAGTGGAGATCTCACTTTGAGTTTCTCTTGTAGTAGGAGACAGAATATAAAATTCTTCCTCTCCAGTATTGGGTTCGTCTTTGCCCTAAGAGAAGATAAGCAGGAGATAGAATATAAAATTCTTCCTCTTCGGCATCGGGTTTGTCTTTGCCCCGAGAGAAGACATAAATTTTCAACACTAAAATCCATGCCTTTTATGCATGGGGGATGTTATCTCAATCCCTTATTTTAGATAAGTCTGCATCTAATACACGCTGTCGGGTGGTACGTTCCCGTAAAAACAACAAAGCCTATGTATTCAATTTCGTAACCAGTGATTATTGTTAAGTTAATAATCTTCGAATCCATGTCTTTTATGCATAGGGAACGTTATCTCGATCCCTTATTAGAATAAGTCTGCGCCTAATACACACTGTTGGGTGGTACATTCCCGTAAAAACAACAAAACCTACGTATTTAATATCGTAGCCGGTGATTATTGTTAAGTTAATAATCTTTGAATCCATGCCTTTTATGCATGGGCGACGTTATCTTAATCCCTTATTAGCGATAAGCCTACATCTAACACATGTAGCCTACATATTCAATATTGTAGCATTAAATCTAAATAATTTTATTCTTTTAGTACAACGTTAAATGTAGAACGGATCTAGACAATCTACATGCTAGCCCGACTTAAACGGTGATCGATAAAAGGCACATCAATTCCATTGACGGCTAAGGGTTTGCTAAAAATCCTATGAGTATTATGTTTATTTATTCCAAATAAGAATGAGTAATCATAATAAGACTCAAATGAGCAAAAAGTTCACTTTATTCATGAGAAGAACTAAGAAAATACAAAAGAAGTGTTGATACAAGAGAAATGTTTTTAATCTAAAAACAGCTTATAACTACGGATTTGCGCTTCTAGCTTGGAGAGTTCATCTGTGTAGGCTTGCTCGAACTCTGTCGATAGGCTGGCATTCAAGGATTTTTCATCGGTATTATGAGTCTTGACAACCTCTTATTCCGTTTCAATAAGCTTTCTCTCTTGGGGTTCCAGCTGGTCAAATATGTTCTTTTCAGCATGCTCCACTTCAGCCAAATCAATCTCCAAAATACTTCGGGTGTCCTTGGCTTCCTTGAGTTCTTTCTCTAAGTGAACTATCTTAGCTTGATGCGATTCCAATGCTTGAAGCAAATTAGCCTTAGCTTTAACCTTCTTGGTGATGTTCAACCTCATCTGTGTCACACGACTTTGTAATTTCTAAAGTTCGAGTTCAGCTGACTTCTGTGAATCGCACTATGCCTTCAACCTTAAGTCTATTTGGGTAGCTATATAAGAATATGTACCACTAGCCTGAAGGTCCTTCAGATGCTCGATCTTCTGTCTTAGATGAATCAAGTTTGCTTTAATGGAATCAGCCAGGTCAGAATAGCCTTCTTCTCTAATCCCCAACACATTCCGATCGAGGGATCTCTTGAAGTTGCCAAAAGATGACCCTTTGAGAAGAATTCGATCAATCATGATGTTTAAGAAAGAGACAAAGCTATGGAGATCAGAGCTAATAACAGCTTTATCCGTGTCTTTGTCCGACATCAGCATTTTGATAGACTCAATTAGCATTGAAGGTTCTACAAGTAAAAGAGAAATGGAATAAGCATTCTAGAGTATTAATCAAAGTTTTAAAGCAAGTAACTAATAAAACTCACTAGCTCTAGGCGGGGCTACATCAGTTTGATGTCCTACGTCTGTTTCCACCCTTTCAACCTCATGAGTAGATGGAGATGTTCTGGATGCAATAACTATCGACGTACCAACTTCTTAAGTTGGTCTCATAATTATCGCAGCGGGGCTAGCCTTAGCGTCACGATAGCTTCTCTCCTCATCAAATCCGAAGGGATAAGAGGTTGAGACTCAGGAACTGACGATTAAGCCTCGGCCTTGGGTCCTGCCAATAGCAAGAAGCTAAGACCCTCAGGCTGATCAGATATCTCGATAATGATAGTTGTATCAGTTTCGACAAGTGGTCCTATGATTAAAACCCCTATATAATTATTTAAATTTAACTGATAAAGAGACAATTGAGATTAAAGAATAAGATCCATACCTGTAGAGGAGCCAGTTTTAGTTGAACGAACTCTGGCAGTTGGTTGTGTAGCCGCATCAGAAGTTTTCCCCGATTATAAAGTGGAGATATACTGATGATCATCCTCTGAAAGATCAAGATCGAGGTTGTGTTCATTAAAATCCTCGACCTAAGCAACGTGAGTGGTCTCCCCTTCTACTGGTTCATTCATCGCGACATCTATAGAATAGGCTGAACTATGAATACTAATATATATACATATATGAACCCACACAAAATGGAAATCAACATTACCTTCAGTATCCGCGCCGGGTCCGATAGCTCCACTACTTGCACCCACTTCCTTTAGTTTCACTAAAATGAGATAAAGTGTACAGGTCATTAGAAGAGGTACACATTCCGACTCACTCATCTCTCAGAATTGCCCTCTGAATAGAGAAATACTCGTACCTACGCTGGGAGTTGGTGGAATGATTTTAGTAGGGGAGGACGTTTGAGCACCAACAGATTCATCATCCATTGCATCGTGCATTTGCTGGACGAAGCTGGGCTCCTCGCTTTCCATAAGTTCAGGAGAAGTGGTGTCAAATTGAATTTCCCCTTCTTATCGACCCCCTATGAAAACCAAGTACGAAATAAGTTCAGATCTTAAAACAAAAATGAGATAGCAAAATGGAAATAAGGACGATCGGTTTCCTTGTTCGTTGTAGGAAGATTCTTAACCTTTAATATCCAATAACCAGGACGGATGTTTATCAGCCATCTAAAGCATCCCACATCCAAATTAGTCCTGTTTCTTCTCGGCTCTTCCTCATCCTTAAGCATATCATTATAAATTATATAAAATTGAGGAAAGCACGGAAAAAATTCCCAACACTTGTGGACTTTGAATTGCCTGGATACTTTATGCTATTGCCTAGCTGTCCATGTGCACTCTTCTAGAATCTGTAGCAAAGGAAGATCCGGGTCAGCAGCTTTAGGTGCTAATATCATGTCAGGCCTGTGAAGAACTAACCATGTCATTAAATAAGTGTAGGGGAGTTCTATTTTTGTGGTTAGGATCTCACTTGAAGGTTTCTTCCCTTCTTGTGTGAAAGCAGTGGCCAAGTGGTGGAGCACACACTTCTTCAACCAGATGGCTAAATACCCAACTAAGAGAGTCGATGGCGCTATCCTTTTTTGAGCTTGCCATAAGAAAGACTCAAACTTGGTGCCCTTGGAGAATCCTCCTTCAACTGAATGAATGGTGTATGACTAAGCATTCATTTTCACCAAAAACTTATTAATCTCTGATGTGGTTAGAGGCGGCAATTTATACACTTCATATCTTGAATGACCCTTAAGATTCTTAAAAAGGTAGTCTGCAAACTATTTCAAGCTAACTTGCGGAAATTTCTTCTTGGCCTTTACATCTATCTCAGCCATTGCAATGTGGTAATGACAAGTCAATTCCCACAAGATATCATGAGCTACGGTGGTTGTTTCCCTCATTCGTCTTAACTGGTTAGCGGTTGGGAAATATTCTTGGTAAGGCAAATCACCCATCGGCAAGACGGACACTTTTATCATCTCATGAAGAGGAAGACCTAACTCTCCATTCTTAGTGAAGAAAGTGTTGGTATCTGGGTTGTAAGTCTCAAACAAAGCAAAAAAGTGGTCAACACTAATCGGCATACCGTACATGCTAGCTCGTATAGGGACAAATAATCCTTTATCAGATAGCTCCCTTCCCCAACGACTGAGTACATAACTTGTCAATCTTGTCCACCATCTATCTGCAGAAGAGTGGACCCATCCAAAGTACCTAAAATTTTTAACCGGAAGCTCTCTCCCTAATCTAGGTAAACGATTCTTCATGGTGCTCGCCTTAACCATCAGCTCATTTTAAGGTAAATTGTCCTGGCCTAATATACCTAGATGAAGACCTCTAATAGAATTCCTATCACTCAAGCCTGGGGTCTTAGCATCCCTACCAATAAACCCATAATACACGCACTCGTGATCTTCCATTAGCCACCAAGACATCTCTCGAGTCACTACAAGATTTCTAAGCTGAATAAGGGAGTAATGCCGAGGAATATGAGGCAAATACCTGAATACTTCACCGTGCTTATTCAACCATTGCTCCGGCTCACATGACAGCTTCTCGAGATCTTCTATGGATTCCCCAAACAGATACTGAGGCTTCCTCAAATGTTCCGTTGAATCTTGATACTTGCCCAGCGGAGCGTCAGTAATCAGCTGACGTAAAATACGATGACTCCCTTGGTGAATGAGTTCGGGAACATCCTCCAGACAATCAGTATTGAATTAAGGAGCCTCAATAATAAGAGGACTCCCATCAAAAGAGGCATAAACAATGCCACTTTGACCGGTCACTTATCTATCAGAGAAGGCCATAGATGGGAAATTAACTGAAAAGAAAAAGAAAATATATTGGAATGCAGTTGAAAAGAATACTTCTAAAGGTGAAACAAGGGGTATAACTCATCTCATAAACTCACAAGATAGAGTCACCACCTTATGATCGGCGAAATGATTTAAGTTGTACTATGCACGAAAGACAATGTACATAGTCGTGTATGAACATTACGACGACATACCCTACCTAACAAAGTGCGAGACAACGTGAAATTGCCCCTTTTGTCTTGAGATGTGTTTTGACCAAGCAAAGTAACATCTTTTTAGCGTTGATCCCCATGAAGGAGGATACCGGCTCTTCCCGAATGCCCCGGAAAGGAGAGCAAACGAGGATCTACATACAAAATTCATAAAGTTTTAACCTTTGAATTGACAAAAGTTTAGAAGAATCATCTCCATAGGAAGAAACCGCGGGCTCCTCTCCCTCAATTGCATAGGAGGCAGATCTACCTCGGGGCATGCGAGATCTCTTGGGAGACATAGTGAAAAGGTGATTTTTTTTTACGCCCCTGGGTTCACACAAGGCTGCAGTCCAAGGTGAAACCAAGAATGTCAAACCTGCTATGCACCACACCGTGCAATAACATGTTTTACCATCACAATTAACATCTATCTAGTAGAATCAACAACTGGTGTAGGTACAAAACAGGTGAGAGGTAATGCAAGGAATACTGATGAAATAATAATAGTCACTTAAATATCTCATCATCCAACCATACAGAAATACATAGTCAAGATCGAGTAGATAAACTAAAATACTCAACAAGTCTCAAATACAAACATCTGACGATAAGGATATAAGGCTCACAGCCTTTACAACTTCTAGAATAATACCCTCAAATGTTTAACCTCACTACAGTGGAGCCCAAAGAAAAATAATACATAACTAGAAAGCAAAGCTGGACACTAATGTGGTCCGCTATCAACCTGCGGCTCTTCGTGCTCCTGGCTCGTGACCTGAAAGGGGGAGGGACAACGAGCGTCAAAGCGCTAGCGAGTAACATCACAACCAACCCCAAGGGAACAGGGCTCGTTGTATAAGAAAATACAGATAATATATATTAGATCTAGAATCATTAATCCTACTAAAGATGGTTTTAGTATTTAGAAATTTACAACACGAGCATAGGTACGTCGAGCGAAATAATCCAAACAAGGAAACCCTCATGTATATACCTGGTATCTCAAATTGTAAATCCCTAAACACCAAACCCAAGGTTTTTATACAAGAAACAATAAAGAAAAAGAATACAAGCCCATCTCTACCGATAAAATGTAAACTTGTCAAATCTACAATAGATGTCATGACCAACCTAGGTAACTATCATGTCCCAGCCTCATATAGGTCATGTGCAGGGTTAAGGACCTTGTCCAAATCAGGAAAACTATCTACATCGTAGTTTCCAACTCATAGAATAAGTGTCAAATGTCCAACACGAGGACTGGAATGAATTTATAGTCCATCACGAGGACTTCCATGGATTATAGTCCAACACGAGGACTGTGAAACTGTGAAACATGTCGCGGTGATATATAGTGAAATCTAAATTACATCACTTCATAATCATATCAGTGTATATATTCACAATTGGTACCCTCAGGTCATCCATCATGCCTGGGTACATAGTAGGACTAAATACCAATGTCAGATAGTCCAGACAGACTCCCAAACATGAATGGAATGTACAAAAATACCCAAAACCAGGAAAATACCACAGACAGAGCGTCGGTCGACCGAGTCGGTCGACCGATCTCTGATACGAGCCTGGCGGTCGGCCGAAATAATGTCACGGTCGACCGAAATAATCGGCGGTCGACCGAAATAATGACGCGGTCGACCGAAATAACGGGCGGTCGACCGAAAACTCAAAACGAGCTCAGCGGTCGACTGCCGAGCGGACAGAAACCCAAATCTGGGTTTCTGTCAGCTCGAAACCTGAAACGAAAATTTTGCAAATCTCTACGATAACAAGAGTTCTAAGGTTAAAAATCATACTGAACATAAACAACAACTCTCAGGCTTGAAATCTATCCTTCCAATATTATAAAAACATGAGAAACAATTTCCAAATCGTTTAAATGACAGTAAAAATGATTTAGTTCTTGTTTAGGCAAAATTTCAGATCTAGATCGTCATCAAACAGGTATTGGGTGAGTTTTTATAAACAAAAACCTCTGATTCATACTATTATACCATAGCTAATTCGTTTCTTAACAAAAATACTATTTTGGCTCATCCAAAACTCATAAAATCCAAAATAAAGATCATGGAAAACAGGGGTGAGGGATTTGGCGAGATGATACTCGCCTTGGGTGATGACGAACGTTCTGGAGATGATTCTCTTGAGATCCAATCTGCTGAAATCCCCTGGAACTCCTCCAAACTCCTCAAAGATCACCAGTGACGGCTAGGGTTTTGAGAGGGGAGAGAAAAAGGGGCTAGGGGTTTACGTTTGAGGAGAGGAGAAACTCTCCTGGGTTGAGTTGGTATAAATACCAATTCCCCAACCCGACCCGAAACCCAATAGCCCAAAACTAAAACCCGAACCTGAAAAACAAGCTGCCTTCTGTAGGCATTTCACCTGCTGGACACATATCACTCAAAGTCTCTCATATATAAACACCTGTTGGGTTCCCAAACACTGATAAATATATATATATCCTATATATATATGGTTATCCATCACAACAGATAGGCATATATATATAGTTATCCATCACAACAGATAGGTTTATTATTATTTATTCACACAAAACTCGTTATGAAATTTCGGGGTTTTACATTCTTCCCCCCTTAACAGAATTTCGTCCTCGAAATTCGGGAATCATGCGATCTTGAAAAGAAATTCGGAAACCATACGCATCTCACAACATGAACTTCCAGATAAACATATAGAGATATTTATACTTAACGATCTAAAATGATAATATTCTCGCTCAAATCCTAATCTGGTGAAACTAGTACATCGGGCGAAAAATCCAAACAAGGAACCCCCCATATATATACCTTGTGTTCCGAAAGATTAAGAATTAAGCGTGCATATTCCCATTCTAGTGTTAAATATAAACATAACCAAAAATATAACACAATAAGAATTAATTTACCTTCTCAACCAAGTGTGGGTAGTCGCGACGCATGTCCTCTTCGCGCTCCCACGAAATCTCCTCAATGCCTCCTCAGTTCCACTGAACTTTCACTAAGGGAATCACCTTATTTCTGAGTCTCTTGTCCTCTAAAACTCTACAACTCACACTTTTGCAATCACACTCTACACCCACTAAGTGTTGGACCTAGCCGTGTCTCCCTCAAGTGCTCGGTTACAACCTCTCCCTAGGCACGTCAACCGACGCCACTCCTCTTGGGACGATCCCCGACTCTCACCACACACTCCTCACTCGGTGTACAAGTGTATTACAAAGTGATTCTCACAATAAGCACAAATATGACAAATGATTGTTCTCAAAACAAGGTGAGAACTCAATTAAGCACAACTCTTAGTCACAAACCCACAACCCCAAATTATACTATGAATGTAAATACAATAAGCTCAAAAGGTTGTGTGTGAACAAAGAGATATAAATCAAAACTAAACTCAATGTAGTTCTAGCTTAATAACAATGATAATCAAATATATAAAAAAGCTAGAAATAGAGTTTAGAAAACTTCTCAATATATCAAGAGTTGGAGGGAGAATAGTTGAATGCCCAAACACCAATAGATGATCTCCTCAAGCTCTTGTAGAATTGAATCACAAAAACAAACTCTCAATTTGCTTAAAAGCTTTTTAAACACACTTAAACCAAACTAAAACCCTTGTTAAAAACTTTATTAAACTTGATTAAAAACCCTCTTGGTTAGTTTAAGAGTTGAAGGCAATGGGGTACTTATACCCTCTCTCAACTCAGCCAAAAACCTGAGCAAAAGACAAAACACAACCCCAAGGCAACGGTCAAAAAACTAGCCGTTGGAAGCTGAACTGGACGGCGTCGGTCGACCAAAAATTTCGTCGGTCGACCGAATATTTTCATCGGTCGACCGTACCGGTCGACCGACAGGCTTCTGTCGCCCAGTGAACTTTTGACCTCAGGTTCGGTCGACCGGTCGATGCTGGAAGATCTAGTCTGTATGACACAGCTCCAATGCGCTCTAAAATCTGAAATGGTCCAATATATCTTGGCGCAAGCTTCCCCCGTCGTCCGAAACGCTGTACGCCCTTCATAGGCGATACCTTCAGCATGACTGAGTCTCCAACCTGAAACTCCAAGGGTCTTCGTCTCTTATCGGCATAGCTCTTCTGTCGACTCTGAGCTGCTAGAATCCGCTCCCTGATCAATGCTACCTTCTCGGTAGTCTGTCTCACTAGCTCTGGCCCAAGCATCAAGCTGTCCTCTGGCTCGGCCCAACATATCGGTGATCTACAAGGTCTCCCATACAATGCTTCATACGGGGCCATACCGATCGTCGCTTGATAACTATTGTTATAAGCAAACTCTACCAGTGGAATATGATCCTCCCAACTACCCTGGAAGTCAATGACACATGCCCGCAACATGTCCTCCAACACCTGATTCACCCTCTCTGTCTGGCCATCCGTCTGGGGGTGAAATACACTGCTATAAGATAGCGTGCTGCCAAATGAGTCCTGAAAACTCCTCCAAAAATGCGAGGTGAAAACCGATCCTCGATCCGATACGATCGTGTCTGGAACTCCATGAAGTCGAACTATCTCCCGGATAAATATCCTCGCATAAGCCTCGGCTGTATAAGTGGTCCTCACCGGAATGAAATGTGCTGACTTCGTCAACCGGTCCACTATCACCCAAACAGAATCATTCCCCTTCTTCGACTTCGGCAACCCCACAATAAAATCCATAGAAATATCTGCCCACTTCCACTCTGGAATGGGTAAAGGCTGCAGTGTCCCTGCCGGTCTCTGATGCTCTGCCTTCACCTGCTGACAGGTAAAACATCTAGCCACATAGTCTGCAATCTCTCTACGCATACCGCTCCACCAGAAATGTCTCTTCAAATCCTTATACATCTTGGTGGTCCCTGGATGCACTGTGTACCGAGTACGGTGTGCCTCATCAAATAACTCCCTCTTCAGCTCTGTGCTAGCTGGCATAACCAATCTACCCTTCATCCGTAGACCTCCATCCGCTCCGATGGTTCAATCAGTCTTAGGCTCTTTGGAAATCTCCTCCTTTCGGATTTGAATCCTAGAGTCCTCCAACTGAGCTCTGACAACTCTGTCGCTCCAAGATGGCTGCACTGAGATAGCTCCCAAGAATGCACTGGTCCCTCCAATCTCGGGCCTAAAATCAAACTGGCTAAGAGTGACGAGATCCCGATGTAGTGAACACCTCAAAGCCGAAATCTGATGTCGACGCTTCCTGCTTAACGCATCTGCTACGACGTTCGCCTTCCCCGGATGATACTGGATCGCGAACTCGTAGTCCTTAATGAACTCAATCCATCTCCTCTGTCTCTGGTTGAGTTCCTTCTGGGAGAAGAGGTACTTCAGACTTTGATGGTCTGTGAATAACTCAAACTGTACTCCATACAAGTAGTGCCTCCATGACTTCAGTGCAAACACCACTGCTGCTAACTCTAAGTCATGAGTGGGGTAGTTCTGCTCATGCACCATCAACTGCCGTGAGATGTAGGCCACTACCCTCTGAGTCTGCATCAATACGCCTCCTAAGCCTGCCAATGATGCATCTGTATACACAACAAATGTCCTGTCACTGCTCGGAATAGTCAACACCGGCGCTGTAGTCAACTTAGTCTTCAGAATATCAAAGGCCTTCTGGCACTCCATGCTCCATATGAACTGTACACCCTTCTTCGTAAGGTGTGTAATCGGCGCCGAAATCTTCGAGAAGTCCTGAATGAACTTCCTATAATATCCAGCCAAACCTAAAAAGCTGCGAATCTCTGTCACCGTCTTCGGTGGCTCCCAATCAAGAACTGCCATGACCTTAGCTGGGTCCACTGCTATACCCTCTCGACTGATAACATGGCCAAGAAATCTGACTTCTGAAAGCCAAAACTCACACTTGCTGAACTTGGCATACAACTGGTGCTCCTGAAGGGTCCTCAACGCTATCTGTAGATGCTCCTCATGATCTGCCTCCGATCTCGAATCAAGAACTGCCGTGACCTTAGCTGGGTCTACTGCTATGCCCTCTCTACTGATAACATGGCCAAGGAATCTGACTTCTGAAAGCCAAAACTCGCACTTGCTGAACTTAGCATATAGCTGATGCTCCTGAAGAGTCCTCAATGCTATCCGTAGATGCTCCTCATGATCCGCCTCCGACCTCGAGTAAATGAGAATATCATCGATGAAAACGATCACAAACTGATCTAAGAAGGGACGAAATACCCGGTTCATCAAGTCCATGAATACCGCGGGTGCATTGGTCAACCCAAATGGCATGACCAAGAACTCGAAAGAACCATATCGAGTAAGAAAAGCGGTCTTGGGAATATCCATATCCCGAACCCGCAGCTGATGATAGCCAGAACGAAGATCAATCTTTGAGAAATACTGCGCACCCTGCAACTGGTCAAACAAGTCATCAATCCTAGGTAGTGGGTACCTATTCCGGATAGTGACCTTGTTCAACTCTCTATAATCTATGCATAATCTCATACTACCGTCCTTCTTCTTCACGAAGAGGACCGGCGCGCCCCACGGAGAATGACTCCGGCGAATAAAACCCTGAGCTAATAACTTATCCAACTGGGTCTGAAGCTCCCTCATCTCAGCTGGTGCCATACGATAGGGTGCGCGGGATATCGGGGCTGTGCCTGGCTGCAACTCAATACAAAACTCGACCTCTCTCACAGGAGGTAACCCAGGTATGTCCTGAAAGACATCCTGATAATCTGAGACAACTCTAGTCTCCAATAACTCGGCTCCCTGATCCCGTCGCATCACCTCCTCGATGTACGCCAGAAATGACTCCGCAAGTCGGTTGCCCTGAGAGGCGGCTACAATCATCTCGGACCCGTCGGACGCTCGCAACCTGACTGTCTTCGCAAAGCAGTCAATGCTAACATGGTAGGAAGACAACCAATCCATACCAAGGATAATATCGAACTCGGACATATGCAACACTATCAAATCAACTATGAACTCCGACTCGTCTAAACTGACGGTACACCTCCTACAAACGCTCTCCAGAAGCGATACCTCACCTAAAGGGGTGAAAACAGATAGAGGGGTGTCTAGAGGCTGTGCTACGAGCTGGAGTCTAGTCATAAATGCATGCGAGATGAAAGAATGCGAAGCTCCCGAATCGAAAAGAATACGGGCGGGAAGAGAGTTCACAAAGAACGTACCCTCCACTACAGCTCCACTGGCGCCATGATCACGAGGAACCACTGCATATACCCTGCCCGTGGCTGAAGACTGCTCTGCTGATGGCGCTGGAGAATATGGGATAATCTGTCCCTGGGAAACATCCTGAACTGCCCGAATCTGTCCCTCAGTCCTCTGAGCTGCTGGCGGTGCCTCAAGTCTGTTCTGCTGGCCCTGACCTCTGCCCTGCTGGCACTGCTGCTGCTGCTGGTTCGGACCCTTGCCCTGCTGGGCTCCTGTTGGTGCGCTACGGCACTCCGATGCCTTATGCCCGACCTTGCGACAGTTATAACAAGATCCCTGGAACTTGCGCTGCTGAAATGCCCTCTGATCCTGCTGGGGTCCCTTTTTATAAGGGCCCTGATGCTGCTGCTGAGGCCCA
>NC_033801.1:51785762-51826028 GCF_001876935.1 Asparagus officinalis
GAAAGATCGAGCTCGGCAAGCGAAGATAATTTAGTAGCAAGACTCGTCTTAACTCGATCTACTCGGCCCTGCTGCATCTGAATCTCGAGCTCAGCAAGAACCTGAGTCTCGCGTGATGACTGTAAGTGGGTGCCCAGCTCGGCAGCAATAAATGAGGAGGCACCTGCATCTCGGAGCTCACGAAACGTCTGAAGCTCATGCTCTAGGCAATCAAGGTCATCAACTATAGCCTGTGCCAAATCTGGATGTCCCGCTTCCCTTATCAAATTGTGGAGGAGTTTGCCAAGCATGATATTCATAAAGGAGAAGAAAGAGCGGACTTCTACACAGATGACGATCTTCTCAGGGTCATTGTCCGATAACAACTCCTTCACGAGGACATGAAGCCGAGAGGAAATCCCTGCACAAAAAAGAGAATCTATCAAAAGCCTTGGTGAGGGAATAAATAATATTTCTTAGTAGCTCAATCTATACCTTCCTCCCATTGAAACACTGGGGGTGGTGGAGGTATAACGGCTGGGGGTGTATCAACTGGTGTAGTTGGTCCCATAGCCGGCTCAACAGGGTCATTCTCAACAAAAACTCCTGTTAAATACAAGTCAGAATTCTCAGAGGCATCACATTATAGCTGCATTAGTCAAAATTGGCTAGTCCTATAATTAATTTGGGAGGAGGCATATACCTTCGAAAGAATCATCCTCGAGATTCTTATCGAACGTGGGCTCGAAAAATATGTCTCCAGGTAGCTGGCCATCAAACTGAGGAGAGCTATACATGAAGTGGAGTGTAGGAGTGTCCGCTATCAAGCCTTCCTCATCAAAATCATCAATGGAGAAATCTGATGTAAAAGAATATAAGTACCAAAGAAGAATAAAGAGACTACAACCAACAGAAATGAGTTACCCCTCATGGATGTGTTAGCCTCTTTATTCCCAAAATCCACGGATGCCTCCTGCAGGTTATCTGAAGAAGCAAGGTGTACAGAGATGATTAGAGGATGCACAAATTCTTTTGTATACCATCTAAAAGATACATTGTCAATAGTAGATGTACCTGGATCTGCGGAATCAGGTCCTACATTGCTATCCTCCCTAATGTCGGCAACCCCTGTAGGCCTTTTAAACTGGGGCAGCGGGTCAGGCTCACCAGGAGACACAGGAACGGAATCGGGACTCATTTCGCTCTCTCCACGCTCTCCTATATAGAGATGGAAAAGCATGAGTCAATGTTCCGAATAACCAAGAAGGTGGTTTACAGAGTAGATGTTACCTCCGTCACTAGCAGGATCATCACCAGCCAAGTACATATCAGATGCTCGGGAAGCTGCACGCGGCTTGCGGGCTAATCTCTTCCGCCTAGCAGCAGGGACAATAATCGAAGGTCTCGCCTAGGAAGGGGGGTGGAACTCTTCATCCTGGTCAACTGTGGTCCCTGAAACATCAAACCATAGTCAGTTTCAATATTTCTAGAAGATGGAAGGAAAAGATGAATAGCAAACCTCGCTCGGAAAAGTCTTCATAACCTTCAGGATCTCCCCCTGAAGCCTCGTCTGCGGAATGAAAGGTCTTCTTTCCCTCTTCATCAATCCGACGAGTCTTGTTCCGTGTCCTCTGTGATCGAGCGTTTCCCAAATCCTACGGGAATCAACCTGAGAAGCTTCCTCGGCCTCTAGCTCTGCAATCGGCTTCACGGGGATGGTCTTGTTGGCTGCTAACAACCACTTGCAGCTTAAGAAAGTAAGGTTCAACTGCCGATCAGCACTCGGGAGACTGAATTTAGCACCAGTACAGCCAGTCACGGTCCACAACCACGCACGGAGACCATCTACCAAACCACCGTGGGCACGAAGCTGCTGACGAGGATTCCCGACGTAAAGCTGATCGTAGCCAAACTGACGAGCGAATCGACAGGGTAGATATGGCTCTATGAAGCACTGATCCCTCACCCGAAAAGTCAAATAACCTGGCCTAATGTTTACCAGCCAGTTAAAGCACCCGATGTCCAAGTGAGTTCGATACTCTCTCGGCCTCTCCTCATCTATAAAACAATCACCGTATCGGCCGGAGAACTACGGAAAGCAAGTGGAAAATGTCCAACACTTGTGGACCTGCAGCTGCTGCCTGACGTCAGAAAATCCGCGCCCCTCCCACTTGCCGTTCTCAAGCAACTGTAGTAAAGGAACGGACCGACATCATATCGGGACGGTGAAGGACAAACCAAGCCATCAAGTAAGTGTACGGGAGCTCTGTCTTAAGGGTGGGAATCTGAGTCGGCTTTTCCTTTTCCTTCTGTGTAAAGGCACCAGAAAGCTGTCGAAGTCCTCGGTGAATGTTAGCCACCATCACCGGAAGAAGTGAGAGTTCTTTCTTGTAGGCAAGCTGAACTGCTGGATAGAGTACTTCCAAGGGCAGGGCGTCACAAGACTGGTATGAGACCACGCATTTCTTTAACCAAATAGGAGGAAACCAGCAAGAAGGGTCATGGGTCGAATCGGTGCGGTAGCATGCCACAAGAATGATTTGAACTTGGTCCCTGCAGGAAAACCACCCTCAGAACTGCTAGTGGTATAAGAATGAGCGTCAATCTTCTTCATCAGAATGTTCACCCCTGAGGGAGTAAGTGGGGCCAACTCACAAATAGCCTCGCCAGAATTACTCTCCAGATTCTTGAACAAATAATTGGCAAACTGCTTCAGACTCACGAATGTCTTAGTCCTCTTTGCTAAAGGCTCAGACTGCGCCAAAGCTATATGATAGTGACAAGTGAGATCCCATAGAGTCTCGTAGCGATCGGGCATACGTTCCTTCAGCAAACTTAATTCATGGTTGGAGGGAAAGTATTCCTGATACAACATCTGTCCCATGGGTAAGCCAGAAATCCTGTGCATCTCGTGAAGAGCCAAGCCCAATTCCCCTTGCCGGGTCAGAAAAGTGTTCGAATCTGAATTATAAAGCTCGAACAAAGCACAGAAATGCCTTGCGCTGACAGGCAAGCCATACATGGTGGCACGAACGGCTGCATATAAACCACAAGCGTGCAACTCCTCGCCCCATCGGCTCAAGACATACGTCGTCATACGGGTCCACCAAAACTTGTCCAAAGAATGGACCCAACCATAAATCCTGTGACGCGTCGCAGGCATCTCCCGTCCTAGAGCAGCGAGGCGATTCCTCAAGGTAGAAGCGGTGGCGAGGAACTCGTTACGTGGTGGTGCATCCAGCCCCAGTACTCCGGGACGCAATCCGGTGATGTGACTTCTGCTCGAGCCAGGAAACGCCTGATGAGTGATGTAGCCGCAATGGACGCTCTCATGCTCCTCCGTCAAGCGCCACGACATCTCCCGTGTCACGGCCTGACGCCTGAGCTCAGTCAATGAACGATGCCGAGGAATCTTCGGCAAGTATATGAAGCCACTGCCAGTTTTATGAAGCCACTGCTCAGCCTCAATAAACACGGCATCCGGGTCTTCGACAGAGTCGCCAAATAAGAAATCACTCTTCCGAAGAGGCTGAATAGAACTGGCGTCCTTCACAAGAGGTGCATCGGTAATCAACTGTCGAAGAGCTCGGTGCCCACCTTCCTTCACCGCCTGAGCGACCTCAGTCGATGTGCCCAAGACGAACTGAGGAGTGACCGGGATAGGGGAAACATCGTCGGAGGTCGAATAATACTCGCCACGACGCCCGTATACTGCGTGAGATGAGAACGCTCCAGAAGGGTATTCAACTAAGAACAAGCAATTAAACGTTTGTTAATTCCAGTTATAAAAGGAAATTGAACTCATCTTACGAAGGGGTAAGATAGAGTCATTGCCTTATAAAGGGTGTGACGTTTTGGCCACGTTGCGCCTTCATAAGATAGGGTATATCGACAATATATCCCTGCCTTATAAGGCACAACGCAGCGACAAAACGCCCCCTTTATTTATTATGAGATAGTGTTTTGACCAAGCAAAACATATCTTTGAAGCGTCGATCCTCACCAAGGAGAATCAAGGCTTTTCCCGGTTGCCTCACCAAGGAGAACAACGGGGAGTAAAAAAAGAAAAAGGACCAATTTGCAAATTTCCAAGAAAAAAATGGACTAATTTGTAAATTTTCAGAAAAAAGTGGCTCACCGGCATAAGAGGGAGGCGCGCCATCAGTCGGCGCGGTAGAGGATTGACCCCTCGCCATACGGGACATAGAGACCTGCAAGGTAAATTGAGGGATCAGATCTAGAAAAGGAAAAAATCTCATTTTTATCGCAATTCTACCCCTAAAAAGGCGAGCTTGAGGCATCAAATCACACCCTCAACCCTTATATGCGATCCCGCGACTCCATACACTAGATCAAACATGAAATAGATCAAGATTGCGGAGAATTTACCTGAAGAAAAGCCCAAAATCCAATAAAGGCGAGACCTTTAAGGAAACTTGAACCACGCGCTCGAGGGGCCTAAAAGAAACTTTTTGTTTGGAGTTTTTAGGAGATTTCTCAGTCCAAGATTCAAAGGAAAGCCAGATCTAAGACAAATATCAAGGTTTGAAAGAGAATGGATGCTCGAGGGAAGAGAAATCAAGAGAATAGAAAGAGAGGAAGAAAAAGAAAAAAAAAACCCCTTTTTATAGCCTTGAACCAGATCTGGCTGAACCAGACCAGACCGGGCTAAACCAGACCAAGCCAGATTGGACCAGAATGGACCAGAATGGACCAGAATGAGCCAGAATGAGCCAGAATGAGCCAAATTGAGCCAGATTGAACCCTGGCTGGACCAGACCAGACTAGAATGAGCCAAAGTATGCCAGATTGAACCAGAATGAGCCAGTCTGAGCCAAATTGAACCAGTTTGAACCAAATTTGAACCAGAATTCAAATTGGAGCTGAATTAAGCATTGAAACGACTTTTGATCAACCTACAGTTTCTTAATACTCTGAAAAGTATACGAGTATAAACTGCTTCTTAATACTCCGAAAAGTATACGAGTATAAACTGCTTCTTAATACTCCGAAAAGTATACGAGTATAAACTGCTTCTTAATACTCCGAAAAGTATACGAGTATAAACTGCTTCTTAATACTCCGAAAAGTATACGAGTATAAACTGCTTCTTAATACTCCAATAAGGTATACGAGTATAAACTATTCCCTCCTCTTTGTTGAGAAGTTTCTGGAGAATATTTTTCTAAAAAATATTCTTAAGGATAACTTAACATAACTCCCAGGAGTGAGAGGGACGTCGATACGAGATGATCTCGAAACAATACTGAAAGCATCCCGACCTAGAACCCGTCTGCAGTCCGGAGCCATTGAACGAGCAACCTATGGTAGGGTTCGGACAAGACACCCTTCAGAAGATGAAGAATCCGATGCCGGTTCCGCGGTGGCGTCAGATAATACTGTATCCAGTGAGGGACAACCCCGCGAGGCCCTGATGATAAGCGCGGAACAGATGGCCAAGATGCTTGAAGACGCTTTGGCTAAACAGAAAGAAAGTTTCAAATTTGAAATGGATATGGCCATGCAGCGGATGAGAGAAATGCATGACCAACAGATCCAAGCATTGGCGAACCAACAAGGCGAGCAGAATCATCGTAACCCGATTAATCTGGAAGATGAGGATGCGAATGCTCGTAATACCAATGATCCTCCCGTCAACGCAGGGGGTGGTAATGAGAATGCTGGCGAAGAAACCAGCGAAAACCTGAAGATCAAAAATCTCGAGAGCAAAATCAATACGTTGATTTCCGCTCAAGAGACAAAAAAGACGGGCATTCCTTGTCCATACCCAAGGGAGTGGGAATCAATCCCATATCCGGCGAAGTTCAGTCTAATTAACTTCACGCCGTTTAATGGGATGGGTTCCCCTACTCAGCATTTGATATATTTCAAATCGCACTTGGGAGTCATCTCTGGTAATGAACCTCTGATGGTGCGGTCATTCGTTGGCACTCTTCGCGGAGCCGCCTTCGATTGGTATCGTCGCCTCAAGCCAGGGAGCATAAATAGCTGGGACGACATGGAGTCAAAGTTCCTCGCAAACTTCTTCGATGACGACACCGAAGTTTCTATTGGGTCATTGCTCGATGAGAAGCAGAAAGACGGGGAGTTGGTCGACACCTTCGTCAAGAGGTTCCGCAACAAGGCGATGAATTGCCGGGACCCGATCACCGAGGAGTTTATACTCCAGACCTGCCACAACAACCTCTCGCTGGACGTGTTGGAAGCAATGGGCACGGCACCATCCAAGACGTGGAAGGATTTGAAAGTCCGAGGGGAGCAAGCTGAGCGGTTCATCAAAAGGAAGAAGGCGGAGAGAGGTCAACCGGCAACAAATCTTCCGAAGCAGAACTTTAACCAAAGAGGAAAAGGTAAAGCTCAGTTTAATGCTGTTGATGCTAACCAAACCTTTCAGTTGCAACCTCAGCAACAGCAGCAGCAACGGGCACCGCAACAGCCACAGCAGCAACGAGCGCCACAGCAATCCCAACCTCATTGGCAGCAGCGGTCCCAGAAGCAAAAGTCTTTGGAGCCAAGGTTTCCAAAGACATACTCCTTCAAAGACGACGAGGTGCCCGGCATTTTCAAATATTTGTTGGAGAACAACAAAATCCAGCTGCCAGCAATCGTGGATCAGGAGGGAGCAAACAAGGTGACGGACCCAAAGTACTGCGCGTATCACAGAGCGGTCCATCACCCTACGAGGTCGTGCTACCACCTCAAGGACAAAATCCAGGCACTCATTGACGTGGGCGTTATAACCCCGAAGCCTGCCAAGAACGTGGGAGCGAACGCCGTATCAATCAGTTTCGGATCGGTACCTACGACTTGGTTCGAGCCAAAGCACATCACCAAAGTCGGGATGAAGACGGTGAACGACGACCCGCATGGACAGCGCCAAAAAGGACTTGTGCCGCACACAGCTCCAAATGGTGAAATCCTATGGGTTCACCCCGACCTAATTGAAGATGAACAATGGGCCGGATCGTCATCAAAGAAGAAATCCAAAGGGAAAGGAAAGTCTTGCTGTGGAGTCTCTGCTATCCCGGGAGAAGATGACGAAAGTATTCTCGCTTTTCCACTCTCCGAAGAAGAACAAGAGGTCTTCGCCACTAGAAGCGGAAATGAGTATCACTACAAATATCCACCACCCAGTGAACAGGGGGTGAATAAACGAGGACCAGCCAAAACTCTCACGGAGATGGGGGTGATTGCGAGTACTACACCGGGTGAAGATGCTAGAAGACAGCCGGTGAATAAACCAAAAGAGAAGAATCCTCAGGAGGTGCAAAATCCGAAGCAGCCTCGTTTCAGTCGCCCGATTGGAAGAGACAAACCGGAAAGCTCGAAAACTCCGCAAGTCTTCGACATTATGGCGCAATTAGCCAACATTCCTGCACGGATAACGCTGTATGAGTTGCTGCGATTATCCAAAGAAACCAGGGAGGCCCTACAAGAAGCTTTGGCCAATGCAGAGGTATTTCTGACTCAAGTCAAGCCGGTGCATGAACAGCCAGAACCGCTGAGTCAACAGTGCAACATGGCGACTAAGAACCTTCCCTGCATCACCTTCACCAAAGAGGATATGCAAACGAAAAATTCGAATCACGATCGGCCCCTATACTTCGTCGGATACATTGGTTCCAGCGAAGTCAACCGGATCCAAGTCGATCCGGGTTCCGCTGTGAGCATTATGCCACTTCGTCTGATGCACAACCTTGGCATTCCGGTCAGCAAATTAGCGTCTACAGGCACGGTTATATACGGATTCAACACCAGCGGGTCAAGGCCTTTAGGTAAAATTCGGGTAAAGTGCCAAATGGGCGATCTGAAGACAGAGGTCACGTGCTATGTTATTGATGCTGAGACGTCATATAACTTACTATTGGGTCGGCCTTGGATCCATAGTAATGTTATAGTTCCCTCTACCTTACATCAGTGTCTGAAATATGTCGACACTGATGGAAGAGTTAGGACGGTGGTCGCGGATAAGCAACCATTTAAAGGGTTTGAGAATTATTTCACTGATTCTCTCCTTTATGGTAACGAATCCGATACAGAACCATCGGTCCAGGGCGCGGACAGCGGAGAAGAAGCTGACTCCGAAGCCGGATTCGATTACAATGGTGGTTTTGTTCTAAATGACATTGTACCCTTTGTAATCAATCTTGACGATGATCAATCGTCAGATGGCAGTTGTAACTGGCAACTTGCCACCGATGAAATAAATGATGATTTAGAGTACTCCTTGTCTTTTGATAATATGATGACGGAATTGTATAATAATTCTGGTTTGCATATGCCGCTCCGATCATCCTATGTAACGAAAGAACGCCTCCAACATTCTTTCGGAACAACCATGATCATCCCGAACAAAATAAAGGGCGCGAAGGAAATAATTTACGGTAAAGGGAAAAGTTCTCCATTACGGGATCATTTCCTAAGTGAAGATGAAGATGATGACAAACCCGGTCGGCATTTGTCTAAGTATAGTCCGGAAGCACGCAAGCTTATGGAAAAGCAAGGATACGACTTCACACTCGGAGAAGGTTTATATTTCGATCGAGGTCCTCGTAATCCAGCCAAAGCAGTATATGTACCGAAAGGGAAGCCTGAGGATTATTATAAATATGGACGAGGCTTAGGTTATGTTTCATCAGATGAGGAATGTAGTTGGCAGATCATTGATCAAATTGCTAACAAGCCTAAGAATGGATACTCTCCCGATGCTTCAGAGTGGGACTCTGATACAAGTCTGGGAGAAATGTTCAAAACCTTAATGTCAAACATGACTACAGCAGATCCATCCACGCTGGAGGATGATGATCAAATGCCAACGTGGGAAGACCCGTGGGTGCATCATCTAAGTATGCAGTACGGTGACAGGTTCGAACAGAGAGAACCACCAACCGAAGATGAAGTAGTCCAAATTAATATGGGCGATGAGGCCAATCCAAAACCCATATTCATCAGCGGTAGTCTTCCCCCAGATGAGAAAGAGGAACTAATCGCCCTCATCAGGGAATATATCGACGTCTTCGCCTGGAACTACGAAGATATGCCAGGGCTTGATCCTAATGTGGCAATGCATCACCTCGACATCAAGCCGGATGCCAAACCTGTCAAACAACAGCAAAGACGGTTTCGTCCGCAGATTATGGAAGCCATTGAGGCAGAGGTTAAGAAGTTGATCGAATCAGGATTTATCCGAGAGGAACAACATCCAGACTGGTTAGCCAACATCGTTCCCGTCATGAAGAAAAATGGCAAAATCAGGATTTGCATCGACTTCAGGAATCTGAATGAAGCATGCCCAAAAGATGATTTTCCTCTCCCAATCACGGACGTCATCATCGACAATACATGCGGATTTGAGAGGATGTCCTTCATGGACGGCTTTTCGGGATATAACCAAATCAAGATGCATCCGGAGGATGAGAAGCATACGGCGTTTAGAACACCTCTCGGTGTCTTCTGCTATACAGTGATGCCTTTCGGCCTGAAGAATGCCGGTGCCACATACCAGCGGGCGATGACTAAGATTTTCCAAGAGCACCTCCGGAAAACAGTCGAATGCTATGTTGATGACTTGGTTGTAAAAAGCCGCAGCAAAGGGGATCACATCAAGGACCTGAAGACGATGTTCGATCTCATGCGGAGCCACCAGTTGAAGATGAACCCTACTAAATCCTTCCTTGGAATGTCCAGCGGAAAATTCCTTGGATTCGTCGTTACCACTAAAGGTATACACATCGACCCCGATAAAGTAAAGGCGATACACGAACTGCAACCTCCAAGGAATCTGAGAGAGCTTAGAGGATTGCAGGGGCGTTTAGCTTATATCCGGAGGTTCATCTCAAATCTTTCTGGGAAATGCCAACCTTTTTCTAAGCTAAACAAGAAAGGGGTGTCATTCATCTGGGACGACGCCTGTCAAAAAGCATTTGAAGATATTAAAACATATCTAACAAATCCTCCTGTTCTCGTTGCACCAAAATCAGGTAAACCGTTCTTGATTTACATCAAGGCGATGAACCATTCGATCAGTGCTTTGTTAGCACAAGATGATGACAATGGTCACGAACAGGCAGTTTATTATTTAAGTCGGACTTTGGTGGGCGCTGAGTCCCGATATCCGATGATCGAGAAAGAATGTCTCGCATTGGTATTCGCAGTGCAAAAGATGCGGCATTACTTAGTGGGACAGACGATTTACGTAATCTCCGGCGTTAATCCCGTGCGAGTATTTATGACACAACCGGGTTCGATGAACTGGCGTTTGGCAAAATGGGCCCTCCTCCTATCCCAGTACGATTTGCACTTCAAACAGCAGAAGTCGGTCAAGGGACAAGCAATTTGTGATCTTTTGGCGGCAAGCCCGACCACAGATACGGCGGAAGTATATGATGACTTGCCGGATGAAACCCACGAGGTTAATACTACATCGTCGCATCAACAAATATGGCAACTATATTTCGATGGTGCTTCAAGAGAGGTTAATAGGGTAATAACCCCCGGATGTTCTACAGTCTCCTCCGGAGTTGGAGTCGTCCTAGTTTCTCCGGGAAAGCATGTAATACCTCGAGCCTATTCGCTAACGGGTCCATGTTCCAACAATGTGGCCGAGTACAACGCGCTTCTCATTGGACTCAGTTTCGCCAAAGAGCTGGGGGTCGAATATCTTGAAGCTTTCGGAGATTCGCAGCTAATAGTCAACCAAGTCCGTGGAGAGTATGAAGTCAGGAACCAAGACCTGATACCGTATCACCAGGAGGCCATCAAAATGGCGGAATCCTTTGAGGAATTCTTCATTGAATACATCCCTCGCCTCCAGAACGCTTATGCAGATGCACTGGCGGCACTAGCAGTGTCCCTCGCACGACCGCCTGAAACAGAGTTGCTAGTCACAGTAAGATCGCATCAACTCTTCGTACCCCTATACAATATGGGTACCGATGAAGAAGAAGATGATAGGGGCCCAAACACCAAGGAGGTGAACTCAACTCAAATCGGGTCTGAGTCCCGAGATTGGCGCTTTCCTATCATTGACTACGTCCAATATGGCATCTTGCCGGAGGATGTAAAAGAAAAAGAATCTATTCGCCGAAGAGCACCACGGTTCTTTTACAATATCGAGACCCGTACGTTATACCGCCGGGGGTATGACGATTTGCTCCTCCGATGCCTTTCGAACGAAGAAGCAAAAGAAGTGCTTAAGGAAGCGCACGAAGGAGAATGCGGTGCGCATCAGCCTGGTCCCAAGCTATATGATCGAATCAGAAGAATGGGATATTATTGGCCAACAATGGTACGTGACGCAATCGAATATGCACGAGAATGTCACGCCTGTCAAGTGCATGCAAATTATATGCACCAACCGCCAGAACGATTACACACATCAACTACATCCTGGCCATTCGAGACTTGGGGTATGGACATTGTCGGTCCAATTTTTCCCCCTTCAGTCAAAGGTGATCGGTTTATTCTCGCTATCACTGACTACTTTTCAAAGTGGGCTGAGGCGATTCCGCTTAAGGAAGTGAAGACGAATAACGTCATCAACTTCATCAAGCATCATGTCATATACCGACACGGCGTGCCGAGACGGATCATCCACGATAACGGTCCACAGTTCATAAGCAACGCTTTCATCAGGTTTTGTGATAAATTCAAGATCGAGGATGTATCATCAACAGCGTATTATCCAGCTGCAAACGGATTAGCTGAAGCTTTCAATAAGACGATCATTAAGATCCTGTCTAAGCTCGTGAAGACCAACAAACGAGACTGGGACGATAAACTTGGGGAGGCACTCTGGGCTTATCGCACCACCATACGCACTCCTACGGGAGCTACTCCGTACTCGTTAGTATATGGATGCGAAGCGGTGCTACCTTTGGAAATTCAAATTCCCTCCCTTCGGATCGCTCTCGCAACGGAGATGACGACCGAAGAACAACATCAGAAGCGTCTCGAAGAGCTCGAGAGGCTGGATGAAAAGCGCTTGGAAGCTCAACAACACATCGAGTTCTACCAGGCTAGGATGTCCAGGGCTTTTGACAAAAGAGTCCGCCGAAGAAGCTTCAAGGAAGGAGATTTGGTCCTCGCTGCTCGTCGACCAATAATCCTCACCTCCAAGATGAAAGGTAAATTTGAACCTAAGTGGGAAGGACCGTTTGTAATAGACACAGTCTATTCAAACGGCGCTTACCGTCTGATTTCCCTAGAGGGCGCCAGGCAATTAATGCCAATAAATGGGAAGTTCCTGAAAAAGTACTATCCCTAGTACATTCAGGATAACCCATTTACCGGGAAGTTCCTCGGAGAATATTACACTCAATATTCTAGAGGATAACCCAAAATCATTGTCTCCACCAAAATCCCTCACTGATCAGTTCCAATTGACAGTGGGTCCACAAAAAATGTCCATATGACCTTCTTGACTCTTTCCATAGACAAGAAGGTCCCCTTTCAGATCGGATTCTCCTTTCGATAAACGAAAGAACTCCTTTCTTTTCTCTTTGGTCAAGCCTTCCCATGGTTATAGCCAAAGTTGAAATTCCACTTCGATAAACGAAGAACCCATTTTCAGTTTAGATAACTCATCCTATAAAAGGCAAGTTTATCTAAATTTTCCAGATTCTCGGAGTGGACACCCCACTTCTAGTTTCTTCCTCGCTGGAAATAGAATATAAAATTCTTCCTTTCCAGGATCAGGGAATAGAATATAAAATTCTTCCTTCCTTGTTTTCGGGTTCGCCTTCACCCTAAAAGAAGACCGGGAAATAGAATATAAAATTCTGCCTTTCCCGCATCGATCTTTTCCGAAATTTATCAATTTAGGATTCATCCTAGGAAGTTTATCCCGAATCCTAAGCAGGGATAAGTCTGCGCCTGACACGCGCTGCCGGTTAGTTCTTAACCGTTTAAAAAGAACACCCGTTCACATATTCGACATTGTGACAGGTTGTTATTAATAACACCAGAATCCATGCCTTACACGCATGGGGAATTTCATCCCGAATCCTAAGAAAGGATATGCCGATGCCTAACACGCATCGTCGGTTTAGTCTTTTTCCGTAGAAAAAGACACCAGAGTTCGATTCTGGGGTATTCTATCCTGAAACCTAAGCAAGGATAAGTCTGCGCTTAACCCGCGCTGCCGGTTAGTTCTTAACCGTTGAAAAGAACACTCGCCCGCATATTCAACATTGCGGCAGGCTGTTATTAATAACACCAAAATCCATGCCTTACACGCATGGGGAATTTCATCCTGAATCCTAAGAAAGGATATGCCGACGCCTAACACGCGTCGCCGGTTTAGTCTTTTTCCGAACAAAAAGACACCAGAGTCCGATTCTGGGGTATTTTATCCCGAAGCCTAAGTAGGGATAAAGTCAACACCTAACACGTGTTGCCGGGTAGCCTATTCCCGTAACAATGGCGAAGTCTATGTATTCGACATCATAGCACGAAGTCTAAGGGAGTTCATTCCCTTAGCACAACGTTACATGCGGAACGGATTCCGATAATCCGCATGCTAGCCCGACTCAAACGGTAGTCGGTAAAGGCTAATCAAACCCGTTGAAGGCTGGGGGTTAGCCAAAAATCCTAAAGTCAACACCTAACACGTGTCGCCGGGTAGCCTATTCCCGTAACAATGGCGAAGTCTATGTATTCGACATCATAGCACGAAGTCTAAGGGAGTTCATTCCCTTAGCACAACGTTACATGCGGAACGGATTCCGATAATCCGCATGCTAGCCCGACTCAAACGGTAGTCGGTAAAGGCTAATCAAATCCGTTGAAGGCTGGGGGTTAGCCAAAAATCCTAAAGTCAACACCTAACACGTGTCGCCGGGTAGCCTATTCCCGTAACAATGGCGAAGTCTATGTATTCGACATCATAGCACAAAGTCTCGGAGAATTCAATCTCCGAGCATAACGTTACATGCGAACGGATTTAAACAATCCGCATGCTAGCCCGACTCAAACGGTAGTCGGTAAAGGCTCATCAAACCCGTTGATGGCTGAGGGTTTGCCAAAAATCCTATGAGTATTGTGGTCAATCATTTCAAATGGAATGACGAATCATAATAAAGACGAAAGCAAGTTTCACTAAGAGAATCAAAAGTCAAAGTGTTCAGCAAACAAAATCATACATCAAGACCATGACCAAAAATCTGCTGACTGATCTTAGAAAGCTTCTCATCATAAGCTTGCCTAAGTTCAGCCCTGATGGACTCCTCGGTGGTGGCTGAAGTCCTCGCAGCGATCTCTTCTGTCTCGGCTAGCTTCTGCTCCAGGGATCTCAACTCATCAGATAAAGCAGTGTGGGTTTGCTGATCCTGTGCTTTCGTCATCTGAAGAATATCCAAAGTCTCCTCTTTTTCACGGAGTGTTCTTCTGAGCTGGTCTATCTCGGTCGCACAAGAGGTAATAGAAAGATCAAGGTCGGCAAGCGAAGATAATCTAGTAGCAAGGCTCGTCTTAACTCGATCTACTCGGCCCCGCTGCATCTGAATCTCGAGCTCAGTAAAAATCTGAGTCTCGCGTGATGACTGTAAGCGGGTGTCCAGCTCGGCAGCAATAAATGAGGAGGCACCTGCATCTCGGAGCTCACGAAACATCTGAAGCTCATGCTCTAGGCAATCAAGGTCATCAACTATAGCCTGTGCCAAATCTGGATGTCCCGCTTCCCTTATCAAATTGACTTTAGAATCAAGGAAAGGCTTGAATTGGCGAAGAGAAAGTCCACCATGGAAAAGCTTGCCAATCATAGCATTCATGAAAGAGAAGAAGGAGCGGACTTCTATGCAGATGACAATCTTCTCAGGATCATCATCAGATAACAACTCCCTCGCCAGAATATGAAGACGAGAAGAATTCCCTAAAGATAAAGATAAAACCGTCAGAAAAAGACCTTGAAGAGTAAATAAATAGTATTCATACCCTCTTGAGTCACTGGGGGTGGTGGAGGTGTAACGGCTGGGGGTGTATCAACTGGTGTAGTTGGTCCCATAGCCGGCTCAACAGGGTCATTCTCAACAAAAACTCCTGTTAAATACAAGTCAGAATTCTCAGAGGCATCACATTATAGCTGCATTAGTCAAAATTGGCTAGTCCTATAATTAATTTGGGAGGAGGCATATACCTTCGAAAGAATCATCCTCAAGATTCTTATCGAACGTAGGCTCGGAAAATATATCTCCGGGTAACTGGCCATCAAATTGAGGAGAGCTATACATGAAGTGGAGTGTAGGAGTCTCCGCGATCAAGCCTTCCTCGTCAAAATCATCAATAGAGAAATCTGACGTAAAAGAATATAAGTACCAAAGAAGAATAAAGAGACTACAACCAACAGAAATGAGTTACCCCTCATGGATGTGTTAGCCTCTTTATTCTCAAAATCCACGTATGCCTCCTGCAAGTTATCTGAAGAAGCAAGATGTACAGAGATGATTAGAGGATGCACAAATTCTTTTGTATACCATCTAAAAGATACATTGTCAATAGTAGATGTACCTGGATCTGCGGAATCAGGTCCTACATTGCTATCCTCCCTAATGTCGGCAACCCCTGTAGGCCTTTTTAACTGGGGCAGCGGGTCAGGCTCACCAGGAGACACAGGAACGGAATCGGGACTCATTTCGCTCTCTCCACGCTCTCCTATATAGATGGAAAAGCATGAGTCAATGTTCCGAATAACCAAGAAGGTGGTTTACAAAGTAGATGTTACCTCCGTCACTAGCAGGATCATCACCAGCCAAGTCCATATCAGATGCTCGGGAAGCTGCACGCGGCTTGCGGGCTAATCTCTTCCGCCTAGTAGCAGGGACAATAATCGAAGGTCTCGCCTGGGGAGGGGGACGGAACTCTTCATCCTGGTCAACTGTGGTCCCTGAAACATCAAACCATAGTCAGTTTCAATATTTCTAGAAGATGGAAGGAAAAGATGAATAGCAAACCTCGCTCGGAAAAGTCTTCATAACCTTCAGGATCTCCGCCTGAAGCCTCGTCTGCGGAATGAAAGGTCTTCTTTCCCTCTTCGTCAATCCGACGAGTCTTGTTCCGTGTCCTCTGTGATCGGGCATTTTCCCAAATCCTACGGGAATCAACCTGAGAAGCTTCCTCGGCCTCTAGCTCTGCAATCGGCTTCACGGGGATGGTCTTGTTGGCTGCTAACAACCACTTGCAGCTTAAGAAAGTAAGGTTCAACTGCCGATCAGCACTCGGGAGACTGAATTTAGCACCAGTACAGCCAGTCACGGTCCACAACCACGCACGGAGACCATCTACCAAACCGCCGTGGGCCCGAAGCTGCTGACGAGGATTCCCGATGTAAAGCTGATCGTAGCCAAACTGACGAGCGAATCGACAGGGTAGATATGGCTCTATGAAGCACTGATCCCTCACCCGAAAAGTCAAATAACCTGGCCTAATGTTTACCAGCCAGTTAAAGCACCCGATGTCCAAGTGAGTTCGATACTCTCTCGGCCTCTCCTCATCTGTCAAACTATCGCCGTATCGTCCGGAGAACTGCGGAAAGCAAGTGGAAAATGTCCAACACTTGTGGACCTGCAGCTGCTGCCTGACGTCAGAAAATCCGCGCCCCTCCCACTTGCCGTTCTCAAGCAATTGTAGTAAAGGAACGGAATGATCTGTGGCGCTCGGTACCGACATCATATCGGGACGGTGAAGGACAAACCAAGCCATCAAGTAAGTGTACGGGAGCTCTGTCTTAAGGGTGGGAATCTGAGTCGGCGATTCCTTTTCCTTCCGTGTAAAGGCACCAGAAAGCTGTCGAAGTCCTCGGTGAATGTTAGCCACCATCACCGGAAGAAGTGAGAGTTCTTTCTTGTAGGCAAGCTGAACTGCTGGATAGAGTACTTCCAAGGGCAGAGCGTCACAAGACTGGTACGAGACCACGCATTTCTTTAACCAAATAGCGAGGAAACCGGCAAGAAGGGTCATGGGTCGAATCGGTGCGGTAGCATGCCACAAGAATGATTTGAACTTGGTCCCTGCAGGAAAACCACCCTCAGAACTGCTAGTGGTATAAGAATGAGCGTCAATCTTCTTCATCAGAATGTTCACCCCTGAGGGAGTAAGTGGGGCCAACTCACAAATAGCCTCGCCAGAATTACTCTCCAGATTCTTGAACAAATAATTGGCAAACTGCTTCAGACTCACGAATGTCTTAGTCCTCTTTGCTAAAGGCTCAGACTGCGCCAAAGCTATATGATAGTGACAAGTGAGATCCCATAGAGTCTCGTAGCGATCGGGCATACGATCCTTCAGCAGACTTAATTCATGGTTGGAGGGAAAGTATTCCTGATACAACATCTGTCCCATGGGTAAGCCAGAAATCCTGTGCATCTCGTGAAGAGCCAAGCCCAATTCCCCTTGCCGGGTCAGAAAAGTGTTCGAATCTGAATTATAAAGCTCGAACAAAGCACAGAAATGCCTTGCGCTGACAGGCAAGCCATACATGGTGGCACGAACGGCTGCATATAAACCACAAGCGTGCAACTCCTCGCCCCATCGGCTCAAGACATACGTCGTCATGCGGGTCCACCAAAACTTGTCCAAAGAATGGACCCAACCATAAATCCTGTGACACGTCGCGGGCATCTCTCGTCCTAGAGCAGCGAGGCGATTCCTCAAGGTAGAAGCGGTGGCGAGGAACTCGTTACGTGGTGGTGCATCCAGCCCCAGTACTCCGGGACGCAATCTGGTGACGTGACTTCTGCTCGAGCCAGGAAACGCCTGATGAGTGATGTAGCCGCAATGGACGCTCTCATGCTCCTCCGTCAAGCGCCACGACATCTCCCGTGTCACGGCCTGACGCCTGAGCTCAGTCAATGAACGATGCCGAGGAATCTTCGGCAAGTATATGAAGCCACTGCCAGTTTTATGAAGCCACTGCTCAGCCTCAATAAACACGGCATCCGGGTCCTCGACAGAGTCGCCAAATAAGAAATCGCTCTTCCAAAGAGGCTGAATAGAACTAGCGTCCTTCACAAGAGGTGCATCGGTAATCAACTGTCGAAGAGCTCGGTGCCCACCTTCCTTCACCGCCTGGACAACCTCAGTTTATGTGCCCAAAACGAACTGAGGAGTGACTGGGATAGGGGAAACATCGTCGTAGGTCGAATAATACTCGCCACGACGCCCGTATATTGCGTGAGATGAGAACGCTCCAGAAGGGTATTCAACTGAAAACAAGCAATTAAACGTTTGTTAATTCCAGTTATAAAAGGAAATTGAACTCATCTTACGAAGGGGTAAGATAGAGTCGTTGCCTTATAAAGGGTGTGACGTTTTGGCCACGTTGCGCCTTCATAAGATAGGGTATATCGACAATATATCCCTGCCTTATAAGGCACAACGCAGCGACAAAACGCCCCCTTTATTTATTATTTATTATGAGATAGTGTTTTGACCAAGCAAAACATATCTTTGAAGCGTCGATCCTCACCAAGGAGAATCAAGGCTCTTCCCGATTGCCTCACCAAGGAGAACAACTTGGGGTTAAAAGGACCAATTTGCAAATTTCCAAGAAAAAATGGACTAATTTGTAAATTTTCAGAAAAAAAGTGGCTCACCGGCATAAGAGGGAGGCGCGCTATCAGTCGGCACGGTAGAGGATTGACCCCTCGCCATACGGGACATAGAAACCTGCAAGGTAAATTGAAGGATCAGATTTAGAAAAGGAAAAATCCCATTTTTACCCAAAATAAAGGCAAGTTTGAGGCATCAAATCACACCCTCAACCCTTATATGTGATCCCGCGACTCCATATACTAGATCAAACATGAAATAGATCAAGATGGCGGAGGATTTACCTGAAGAAAAGCCCAAAATCCAATAAAGGCGAGACCTTTAAGGAAACTTGAACCACACGCTCGAGGGGCCTGAGAGAAACTTTTTATTTGGAATTTTTGAGGGATTTCTCAGTCCAAGATCCAAAGGAAAGCTAGATCTAATACAGATCTGAAGTTTGGAGGGAGAAAAGAGGCTTGTGAGAAAAGAAAATTAAAAATTAGAGGGAGGGGGTGGCCGGCCCTAGAAAGAGAGGAAGAAAAAGAAAAAGAAAAAAGAAAAAAACCCTTTTATAGCCTTGAACCAGATCTGGCTGAACCAGACAAGACTAGGGTTGAACCAGACCGAGCCAGAATGAGCCAGATGAGCCAGAATGAGCCAAATTGAGTCAGATTGAGCCTGGCTGGACCAGACCAGACCAGAATGAGCCAAGAGCCAGATTGAATCAGAATGAGCCAGTTTGAGCCAAATTGAACCAGTTTGAACCAAATTTGAACCAGAATTCAAATTGGAGCTGAATTAAGCATTGAAACGACTTTTGATCAACCTACGGTTCAGTCCTTCACCTATTTAACCCCTCTACCATATATTTGGAAGGGTCAGAGAGATTTTTGAACCCAAATACTGCCTTTTTGGCACATTTTTTGAGCCAGTTCAGATTATTCGAACCTAAAGAATACTCCAATAAGGTATACGAGTATAAATTATTCCCTCCTCTTTGTTGAGAAGTTTCTGGAGAATATTTTTCTAAAAAAATTCTTAAGGATAACTTAACATGACTCCCAGGAGTGTATGAGTATAAACTAGACCTCCCCGCTCCAACTCCTTAAGAGCTTAAACTGTGTAGACTCCAAAATACATACGAGTATAAACTGTGTTAAACGCCGGACAACGCGTCACAATGAAGATTCAAATCCGTCAACCGATGGTCAATTTCATGTTGAAGCAACTAACTTGAGCTAAAAAGCCAGGAAATCAAGAATCGACTTCAAATTCAAAATTCCGACAACGGTCAGACAATAAATGCAGCACCGGAACCCTCTCAAGCATTCGACAAAGCACCGAATAGCCTGGAGGACTGAAAGAATCGAGAATAGAAGCTATTCCAAGAACCCGTTACACCGATTGAAGGTTGGGACAGTCATATCCAAAGTATTCCAGACTCCTCTATAAAAGAACGAGACTGGAAAACTTTGGAGGGGGTATCTGTAAGCATATAAAATTGCTTATAGGTCCCTTGACACGGTTCAACACGAATTAATGAATCATCAGGCGACGTATCTAAGCACGAACGTCAGTCCACAACACCGAAGCCAAGTGACACGCAACGAAGCGGATTAATAAGGCTACGAAGCTGACGAACCGCACGTGAACGACGGAATGAATCCACTCGCGTGCGGAATCAAACCAACGGTTCAGGGAGTCAACGAGTCATCCAACCATATAACGGATTCGAACTCAGACACCAAAGCCGATTTACTGCCTAATCGGGATCCAGACTTCCAAATCAGGAATCAAGTCAACAAATAGATGTCAGACCAATTAACCGCATAACCGAATCACAGACGAAGCGGATACAAGGACCGAAACAACCGAAAGACGGACACAAAGCCCGGAGTGGCTCGGCCAAAGCCGAACCACCCTGGGGTGGCTCGGCCAAAGCCGAGCCACCTTGGGGTGGCTCGGCCTGATTCTCGGCGAGCACCCGCATCACAAAAAAAGGCAGGAGTTCGAGGGGATCCAGATCTCAGATCTACGTTGCTATACTCCGGATCAAAGCTTGGTCTTTGATCCCGAGATTCGAGCGATTGTTTCCTTGGTGAAATAATCCCTCCGGCTATTATTTCCTTGGTGGAATAATACCCGTTATACTGCGTAAATCTGTCCGGATCTAGATCGCGCGGTGGTCCACGACAAACAACCCCGGCGCAGGCAAACAACCCACCAAAGCGAGTGACCGAATAACAGGAGCTCGCGATTTGTTCACAAGGAGAAAAAGTTGTAATTTTTGATTTTCTTTATTTTTGATTTTCATTGTAACCGGATCTAAAAAAGCCCGGATCTTCTGTAACCGAAAAACTGTTATTTAAGATAGCAATGGAATCGATGAAGAAAGCAACGAATTTTCCAGCGAACACTCCTCCCTAATAAAGCCCAAGTCAATAAGCTTTTTAACTTCAGACTCGATGGCTTCTATAATCTACGGACGAAATCATTTTTGCTGTTGTTTGACAGGTTTAACATCTGGCTTAATGTTAAGGCGATGCATTGTCACATTTGGATCGAGTCCTGGCGTATCCTCATAGTTCCAGGCGAAGACATCAATGTACTCTCTAATAAGGGCAATTAACTCTTCTTTCTCATTTGGAGGGAGGCTGTCGCTAATGAATATCGGTTTCGGATTATCCTCATCACCCATATTTACTTGGGTTACTTGGTCTTCGGTAGGGGGTTCCCTTTGTTCAAACCTATCACTGTACTGCATATTCAGGTGATGAACCCAAGGGTCTTCCTAGGTTGGCATTTGATCGTCCTCCTCAATTGTGACGGGATCGATCGTAGTCATATTTAACATTAGTCTCTTGAACATTTCTCCAAGGCTAGTGTTGGAGTCCTAAGCTGAAGAATCAGAAGAATGCCCATCTTTTCCTTTATTAGCTATTTGATCGATGACTTGCTAGTAGCACTCATCATTGGAGGAGGAGACATAGCCTAAGCCTCTTCTGTGGCTATAATAATTATCGGGCTTTCCTTTTGGTACATAGGCCATGTGAGGCAGAACTCACAGACCTCGACCAAAACAAAGACCTTCCCTAAGTGAGAAGTCATATCCATATTTCTTCATGAGATTACGCGCTTTTGTGTCATATCTAAATAGATGAGGAGCAGGTTTATCATCTTCGTCATCTTCTTCCAAGAAGTGATTTGGTATCGAAAATTTCTTCCCTTTACCGTAAACAACTTCTTTGTCACCCTCTGCCCTTGCGGGGATGACAAGTGTCGCTCCGAACGAATCCTGCACATGCTTGTTCATCAAGCAAGACGATTGGAGTGGCATATACAAGTCAGGGGCATCATACAACCCTTTCATGATGTTATTAAGACACAAAGAGTACTCTAAATCATCATTTATTGCCACTCCTTTAGCAAGTTACCAATTACAACTGTTGTCCGATGATTCTTCATCGTCAAGATTAATTACAATGGGTACAATGTCATTAAGTATAAAACCACCATTGTAATCAGACCCAGCTTCGGTATCAGCTTCTTCTTCGTAGTCCGTGCCTTGAGCCGATGGTTCAGTATCGGATTCAGCACCGTAGAGAAGAGAGTCAGAAAAATAATTCTCTAACCCCTTAAACGGTTGCTTATCCACGACCACCATCCTGACCTTGTTGTTAGTGTCTACATATTTTAGACACTAATAGAGGGTAGAAGGGACTATAACATTACCATAGATCCACAGCCGACCTAACAGTAGGTTATAAGAAGTCTCTGCGTCAATCACATAGCATGTGACCTCCGACTTTAAATCTCCAATCTGACACTTTACCCGGATTTTATCCAATAGTCTGGACCCACTAGTGTTGAATCCGTAGATCGTAGTGCCCGTGGAGGCCAGCTTACTGGCCAGTATTCCGAGATTGTACATCAATCAGAGTGGCATAATGCTAACAGCAGAACCCGGATCGACTTGCATCCGGTTGACAACGCTGGAGTCAATGAGCCTGGTGAAATACAAGGGCCGGTCATACTTTGAATTCTTTGTTTGCCTGTCCTCCTTGGTGAAAGAAATGCAGGGAAGATGGTGTGCCGTGAGGTTGTAATACTGCACTAAAGGCTCTGGTTCTTCAGGGGATGGTTTTATCTGAGTCAGGAAAACGTCAGAGTTGGCCAAGACTTCTTGTAGTGCTTCCCTCGTGTCCTTCGAAAGACGTAGTAGCTCATATAGAGTTATTCTAGTCGGTATATTGGCTAACTACGCCATAATATCGAAGCGCTACGGAGTGTTCGAGCTCCCTGGTTTATCTCTCCTAATCGGTTGAATGAATCGAGACTGCTTTGGTCTCTGGCCCTCTTGGTATAACGGTTCTTTCTCCTTTAGCTTTTGCTGAGTCTTTTCAACTGGTGTCGAGGGAGTCGTAACCACCCCCATTTTCGCTAATGTCTTGGACGGAATGGTTTTAGTTACCCCCTATTTAGCTAATTGATCGGAAGCACTCGGATATTTGAAATGGTACTCATTTCCACTCCTGGTAGCAAAGACATCTTGCTCGTCTTCGGAGAGTGGGAAAGTGGGAATTCTTTCATCATTTTTTTCTGGAATAGCCGCAACTCCATAACAGGACTTTCCATTCCCATTTTATTTCTTCTTAGATGACGACCCAGCCCATTGTTCATCTTCGATCAGATCAGGATGGACCCAGAGAATCTCGCCATTTTGGGTTGTGTGTGGCACAAGTCCTTTCTGGCATTGTCTGTGAGGATCGTCGTTGACGGTCTTCACCGCTATATTTATCACGGGCTCAAGCTGGAACTAGTTTAAAGGAACATATCTGAAGCTAATAGATATGGCATTCACACCCATCTTCTTTTCCCTGGCCGATTTCACCATAAGGACTCCAACATCAATCAACACTTGGATTTTATCCTTGAGGGCGTAACACACCTTGGTAGGATGATGCACCACTCTATGGAATGTGCAGTATTTCGGGTTGTTAACCTTCTTAGCGTCTTCTTGATCTTGGATTAGGGGTAACTTGATCTTGTTATTCTTCACGAGGTGTTTGAAGAGACCGGGAACCTCGTCCTCCTTGAAAGAATAAACTTTTAGGAATTTGGTTCGGTAGTCTTTGGCTTTTGTGACCTCTGTTGCCATTGCGATTATTGAGGCCACTTTTGTGGTTACTGTTGTTGTTACGGTTGCAATTCGAATGTCTAGTTCGCACCCACCGCATTCGCTTGAGCTTTCCATTAACCTCGAGGAATAAAATTCTACTTCAGAGTATTAGTCGCCGTTTGACCTCTTTCGGCCTTCTTCCTTTTGAGAAAACGTTTGGCTCGTTCTCCTCACACTTTTAAGTCCTTCAAAGTTTTGGATATCTTATGAAAGGTTGTTGTGATAAGTCTCGAGGATAAAATCTTCACTGACCGGATCTCGACAATTCATCGCTTTGTTCCGGAATCTTTTAACCTCGAGGATAAAATCTTCACTGACCGGATCTCGACAATTCATCGCTTTGTTCCGGAATCTTTTAACGAAGTTCTCCACCAACTCTCCATCCTTCTTCGCTTTGTTCCGGAATCTTTTAACGAAGTTCTCCACCAACTCTCCATCCTTCTGTTTCTCATCAAACAATGTTCCGATTGAAACTTCGGTATCGTCATCGAAGAAATTCGTGAGAAACATGTCTTCTATGTTGTCCTAACTGCTGATACTCCCTAGCTTAAGATGGTGATACCAATCGAAGGCTGTTCCGTGAAGAGTGCCGACGAATGACCGTGCCATCAAAGGTTCATTGCCGGAGATTATTCCCAAATGGGATTTGAAATATATCAAATGCTGGGTGGGAGAACCCTTTCCGTCGAATGGCGTGAAGTTAATCAAATTGAACTTTGTCGGGTACGGGATTGATTCATACTCTCTTGGGTAAGGACAGGGTATTCCGGACTTCTTTACTTCTTGAGCACTCATCAACGCATTGATTTTGCTCTCCAAGTCCCTCATCTTCTTATCCTCGCTTGTATCTTTCTTCGAGTGATTTCGGGGAAAAGTGATGTGGTCTTCCTTTGTATTGTTATCATCTGAGGAGCCACCCCTGGTATTGTTGTCAACAGGAGGGGGAACCATGTTGGTATTCTCGTCTGCCTCCCTATCACTATCAACTTGGTTAGGATTATTATGACGGCTGGACTCTCCCTGCTGATTTGCCAGCGCCGCAATCTGTTGACTACGCATATCCCTCATCTGCTGCATGACCATTTCCATTTTGAATTTAAAATTCTCTTTCTTCTTGGCTAAAGCATCCTCGAGAATTTTAGCCATTTGTTCGGCATTAATCATGAATAATTCATAAGATTGCCCTGCACTGGGTGTCGTATTGTCAAAAGCCAACACAGAGCAAGCATCTGACGTTTCATCATCGGAGGACCGTGACCTCCTGGGTCTAGGTCTGACAGTTCCAGACCGCAGCCAAGTCATGCGCTGAGATACTTCTGCAAAAGGCTCAGGATTGAAGCTCTCGAGGACTTGCCTTTGTCGGCCATGTTGATAGTTACTCGAGGGAACTCGTTACCTAAGCCGGTTGGCCTTCTTCTGCAAAAACGCTTGGTGCTTGGTTCCGATGTTCTAGTAAAGATTCGTTCAAATACTGAGACCCTCCGGGGAGCAGTCCCGTGGCAGCTACATTCTGCCAAAACTGTCTTGATGATTTTCATACACGGACAACGAGAGTCTGTCTCTCGAGTATTTCTCTTTCGAGACTTATTCATAGCCCCAGCTTGATAGTATAACTCATTGGCCTGATGACCAGAGCAATCCATCGTGTGTTGGCATGACCTCCCAGGTATAACGTCGTTATCAGACGAACTCGTTTCCTTCTGGGGATATAACACTTCATTGGCGTCACCAAGAGTCACTCGTTTGGATTTACACCTTCGTGAACGTAAAACTCCAACGGGCTCTTGAACTTCGACTTGCAATCCGATGTGGTCGGTTGTAGGGGCTTTCCCTTTGTTATTATTGGGGGGGTTAGTACGACCCCCAGTCTGAATGGTCATTTGGGAGCACTTCAACGGTTCCAAACGCTCCTTAACAGGTGCTTTACCTCAATCTTCGAGGAGAGGACTAAGGCGGTCTTTCAGAAGAATTCTAAATTTGGTGAGATCCACGCTACCATATGGCTCCGTCGGAGGTACGGGGACATGGAAAATGGGATCTGAAGTTAGTGAAGACCGAATGGTAACTTCGTCCACTTTTGCCTTAGGCGCTGACTTCGCCTTCGGCCTCCACACTTGTTTATGTTTGAGTGATTTTTTTAATCGCCTCTTCCTTCTATATTTCTTGTGCTTTTCGCACAAGAATGCGGGTGTGCGCAAGTAATGTGCGACGCTTCTGGATTCGCTCCTCAAAAGTAGACGCTTCCTTCTGACAAGGACCCTTCATCCTTCTCTGCTTTGGACGATGGTTGTTTGATCATCGTTGTTGCTCTTGGTGCTTCCTAGATTTTAGATCCCTATCATAACGGATCCCATCCATTGGCTCCAAAGCCTTAGCCAGTTAACGCGCAAGGCATTGGAATTGCATTTGGCGCGCTCTTTTTGATAGAGTCGGCACGCTTTCCACAGCTATCTATTTGGTAGAGGGGAGGCCCAGATCTACAGCTTTGACTTCGTTGGACACTGAAGGGGCGTCACAAGGTGTAAGTGCAGTGGCGGGGGGGGGGTTTTTGGTCTTCGAGCCTGAAGTTCGGTGAACGTTCCTGGAAGAAGAGATCTTCCTGTGCCTGTGAGGAGAGTCGGATCTAGAGGAGGAGGAAGAGAGATACTCTTCAAACATCTACTGGTCGAATTCAAATTCGACCTCTTCATTCGGTTGTGTCACAACAGCCTCGGTAGAGAGGCTGTTGGCTCCCACTGTGGTCGCTAGCTTGTTTTTGTCGAAAGTCACCTTCATTATCGATTTCATTACAACTTCAATCATTTACAATGAATTCAAATAACAAAAATAAAAATTACAACTCTCTTGAAAATAAACACAAGAATCGTTTATCGGCCCTTGCTTGTGTGGGTTCTTGGCCGATGACAGGGACGTTGATATATATGGACTACCAAGCGATCAGATTAGATCTGAAGCTTTGTTGATACATGAAGAATCAAGAAACTAAAGCAATTATCTCGGCAACAGTGAGATAATTACTCATCTCGAGATCACCGCAACGGGGCAATCTCAAGGATAAGGAACGGGAACCACAGATCTAAAGAACTCTTCTTCTTCATATTAAAGATCTCGCTCCAATCTCCTCCTTGCTTCTGAAATTCATGCTCATTCAGTCTTTAGTTCGGTAGGGCTTCGCCAACGCTCGAGAATTCCAGATTTGGAAAAATGAAGGCTCTGGGGTGTATTTATAGGCTTAGGGACCCCTATTTTCGGGTAAGAATGATCGATTCGATCTTATCTTTAGTTGTAACTACTTAACCACGTTCTTGGATGATATTCTATCAGTTGAAACAAATCCAGGTGGTTAACAATCGAAAAACAGCTTTCAACTGCCTAAATTCAGTTTTTCAGGTCTGCGGACACCCATGGGTGTCTCGGCTTGGCCGAGACACTTGTGAGTGTCTCGGCCATGCTAAGACACTCAAAGGGTGTCTCGGCTTGGCCGAGACTTGGCGGAGACACTCATGGGTGTCTCGGCCATGGCTGAGACACCTCCGGGTGTCTCGGCATGGCCGAGACACCTTAGGATGTCTCGGCCTGGCCGAGACACCAAGGGGTGTCTCGGTGAGGCTCAGAACGTAGTTTCACGTACTCTGTCCGTTTCCACCATATTTTTGTTCTCCGAACTTGGAATTACGTGATTCAAAGTGCGTTGGAAAGCCGACTAGGAGATCTATGAGCTTCCATGATTGAATCACATATGGAGTAAACGGGACCTGAAGGGCGCTTCGTCTTTTGTTATTGACATGCAGCTCCCAATCAATTCGTGTTTGGTTATTCTAAAGTTTCGTTGCTTCACACGGTCCGTCGACTCACTTCATGCGTTTGTCATCGTCAAATGAGCTTCTGTGACTCGAATAGCGACATTCATCATCTTCTCTCTGTCTTGAGCTGCGTGCGGTGACCTATAGGTAATTTTTGACGCCTACAAATCGTAATATATAGTGTATGGAATATTAAAAGCTCAATAGGGATGTGTGTGATAAATGAGTACAAATAAAATCTAACTCAAGAATAAACTAGCAATAATATAGATATGAATATCAAGAATAAATGCTAGATAAATGAGTTAGAAAAACTTCTCTATAAACATAAAGAGTTGATGAAGAAAGGTTGAGGATGAATTCCTCAAACAACGATGTAAGCTCCTCTTTGTATAAACAATACAAATTAAAACAAACTTAAACAAACTTTAAACTCTTTTAAAACTTGTTCAAAACTCCCCTTGGTTAGTTGAAAATAGTTATAGTAAAGGGGTATTTATAGGGTGAAAGAAATCAGCTCAAGAAATCACCAAAAACAACATAAAACATTAAAATAATCACAAACAAGAAACTAACCGTTACTATGCAACGGCTAGTTTATAAGTCGACTTTTTCAGTTGTAAGTCGACTGAACAGACAAAAAATAACAAACGGGAAAAGAGATCATAAGACGACTTATAAAGAGTCATAAGTCGACTTACTACATAAGTCGACTTGTAACTTTTATGAGTCAACTCAGCACAAGAAAAATATAGATCCTAGAGTAGTTCATAAGTCTACTTGTCTAACCCTATAAGTCGACTTATGAACATGCATAAGGACAGTACATGTTTAAAACCCGACTTATGAAGTGCTTTAAAAAATAGTAAATAAATTCTAAAAAATATAAAACTTTGGGAAAATTTTATAAAGAAGATTATAAACATGTTGGAAAAAGAAATTTACAATTTACATTTACCATTTGTAAAATCACTGTATTTTACCAAAGTACTTAAATACATGTTTGTGTAAACATGTGATTTTTGATATTTGGCTCAAAACAAGTTTTTAAAACTTGTGAAATGTTCTTATGGACTTAATAAAAGATGTTTATGATATTTATATAGTCCAAAACATATTTATATAGAATTTGCATAAAAACACCTATGTTTTGAGAAAAATCATAAATATATGTGTGTGAAGAATTGAGCTTGAAGAATTGCACACAATATATATAAATCCTATACAAAGTACACCCAAGGTGAAAAGAGAAGCTAGCTTGCTTGTATCTTTAACTTGATAATAGCTTCATTTCAGATATAATGCACCTGGATATAACATGAACAAGCACAAAACACTAGAACCAATATTAATCATAAATTGTTTTTAAAATCATCATCAAAACAAAAAGGCCAACAAGTATAACATATTAAATATCATTTATTACATAATATTCAAATTTGTGGGGTTTTACAACTTTCCAAGTGAGGCCGCTGATGAAGAAGAGCCTCCTGTCCTCCATCGAATGAGATCCCTATCTTTAGCTCAGATTTCTTCACGGGTTGAGCCGTGCACCAAATTCAGACATAAGAGACCTGTTACTTCTAAAAAGGGTCGCCCAACGAAGCGTGAGAAGCTCGCATATTGGACTCGCACCTCGATCTTTATATCCGAAGAGGAGCCTTTCCGTGATGTTCCGTGGGAGCAGGTAATATCTTATTCCTCGTGTGATTTTTATACTTTGTCTGCGGATTTTTGAATGTGTATTCTTCATTGTCGGTTTGCAGGGGATCTTAAAGAGGGTGGTCTTTCATATAATCCTCCTTCTCCCAGTTTTAGCTATTCCCAGAGGCCAGGTTTTACTCAACAGATAAGCGAGGCCATAGGTGAAGAGGCTCGCGACCCTGAAGTTGGAGCGGGTGTCGGTGCCGAACCTGGTGCAATTATCGAAACCACTGCAAGAACTTCAAGCCTAGGTATATCTAACACTGAAAGTACCTTATTTAGGTGGCAATTAAGAGAGTTGAACAATTCAGAGTCCGTGTCTCCCCTAATTGTTTCTGCACTTCATGCTCTTTTAGATAAATTGAAGGGAGCGGGCCCAAGTGCTAAGGTCATGGAACCTGCTGTAGCCACCGAAGGTAAGTTCGATCTTCACTTGTCATGAATTCTGCTTCCCTTCTTTTGCTTAAAATTTAAACTCTTCTGTAGATGTTATGATGGAGGGATCACCTGAGGAGGAAGCCTTTCACGTTGCCGACATCGGGGGATTTGCTGAACATGCATTCGAACCAACAATGAGCTTCTCCGAGGTTGATCATAGGTTGCTCGCTGATATGTTATCCGAGCAAGCCCACTACAAGGCTGAAGCACCAACTGTTGAGGTTGGTTCATCTGCAGGTATAGATCTTGTCCTGACGATTCGTTGTTCGTTTATCGATCTTTATTTAACCACATAGGAGTTTTAATTGTAGGACCAGCCACTGGAGTGTATACAGCTATAGTCTCAGGGGTTTCGAAGTAACCTAAGGACTTTGGCGCTTCGGGTTTGGAGAAATTCATTGTTGAGACTCAACCATATATCCTCCAATCCGAGACTGCCATCCTTTTGGACCTCATGCTCGCAAAGGCTTCAGCTAAAGCTGGAGTTAACCCTATTGTCCAAGCCACGCAACCAATAGATAAAGCTGGTACATCTATAACTGTTATATCTGCAATAATTCTATATGTTCACGAGGTTAGACTAGTGAGACCAAGTGCAGGACATCAAACTAAAGGAGCTTCCGCATTGGTAAGCTTTATCCCACTATTTGCCTTAAAACTCTAGCTAATATTTTAGAATATTTATTTCTCCTCTTTTCTTGCAGAGCTTTCATCATCCCCATATGAGCTCTTCAAGGATTTGTTGTCCGACAACGATCCGCGCAAAGCTATATTTCACTTGGACCTTGCCATTTCGCTTCCTTTGTAAGCGGAATGATTGAAAAGGTTCTTCATCAAGGATATTCTTTTGATCAGTTTAGATGGTATCTCGATCGTTAGGTGATAGGATATAGAGAAGAAGGATATACAAACTTGGTTGATTCTATCACTGTGAACATAGTCATGCTGGAGCACGAGCTCTGAGAGTTGGGGAGATGTAGGCTGTAGGCACTTCTTCATATATGGCTGCTCAGTTAGAGTTCCGACTAAAGAAGTCACACGATGTCGGAGCGTCTATTGGGAGTGAGCTCCAAACACAAGAGGGTTGTGTTATGCAAATGACGGTGGTTCTCTCGAGGAAGGATAAGTCCAGGGCTGAACTTCTTGGTTCCTTAGCCTCGATCCGTGAGGAAACAACCGATCTCAAAAAGGCCCTAAAATATGCTAAAGATTCTTGTGACATTCTCGAATGTGAATTAGCCGAAGTAGAATGTTCCCAAAAATAGACATTTGAGAATCTGGAGCCTGAGAAAGAGAAGTAGGCCAAGCTGAGAGGTGAAGTTGCGACATACTGAATGTCACTGAAGATTCTGTCCGTGCTAACTTGCAGGCTGAGCTTGAGAAAACTTACGTGGAGAAGCTTTCTAGGCTGGAACAATGGATTTGTGGTCGCAAATTATATTTAGATTAATGGAACCACTTTTGTATCTCGCTTTTATCTAACTACATTAATAAAATAAAGTTTTCTGTTTAGCGTATTTTCTTTATCATGATTTCTCATTCCGTTTGGAATAAATAATCACAATACTTATAGGATTTTTGATAAACCCTCAGTCATCAAGGAATTTGATGTGCCTTTACCGATCACCATTTGAGTTGGGCTAGCATGTGAATTGTCTTAGTCAATTCCACATGTAACATTGTGCTAAAAGAATGAATTTTCTTAGACTTGGTGCTATGATATTGAGTACATAGACTCTCATCATTTTTACGGGAAAATAACTAACCGGCAATACGTGTTAGGCATAGGCGTACCTCTAATTAGGGATCAAGATAAATTCCCCCACGCATGTAAGGTATAGATTTTTTAGTGTTATTATAACAACCTGCTATAATATTGAATAGTAGGCTTTTGTCGTTTTCACGAAATAAACTAACCGACAACGTGTGTTAGGCGTAGACTTATCTCTAATTAGGGATTGAGATAAAGTCCCCCATGCGTGTAAGGCATAGATTTTTTGGTGTTATTAATAACAACCTGCTACGATATTGAATATGTAGACTTTTGTCGTTTCCACGAAAAACAACTAATTTGCAACGTGTGTTAGGTGTAGACATATGTCTAATTAGGGATCGAGATTAAGTCCCCCATGCATGTGAGGTATGGATTCTGATGTTATTAATAACAACCTGCTATGATATTGAATACATAGGCTTTTGTCATTTTTACGAATAAGGACTAACCTGAAACGCGTGTTAGGCATAGGATTATCTCTAATTAGGAATCAAGATAAAGTCTCTCATGCGTGTAAGGCATAGATTTTTGGTGTTATTAATAACAACCTCCTACGATATCGAATACGTAGACTTTTGTCATTTTTACGGGAAAGACTAACCGGCAATGTATGATAGACATAAACTTATCTCTAATTAGGGATCGAGATAAAGTTCCCCATACGTGTAAAGCATGGATTTTAGTGTTATTAATAACAACCTTCTATGATATCGAATACGTAGACTTTTGTCCTTTTTGTAGGAAAAGACTAACCAGTAATGCGTGTTAGGCGTACACTTATCTCTAATTAGGGATCGAGATAAAATCCCCTATGCGTGTGAGGTATCGATTTTGGTTGTTAAAAGATTGTGTCTTCTCTTGGGGAAGAAACGAACCTAGTGCCGGAGAAAAAGAATTTTATATTCTATCTTCTACTCGTCTTCTCTTGGGGCGAAGACAAACCTGATACCGGAGAGGAAGAATTTTATATTCTATCCCCTGCTTATTTTCTCTTGGGATGAATACGAACCTAATGCCGAAGAGAAAAAATTTTATAGTCTATCTTCTGCATGTCTTCTCTTGGGGCGAAGACGAACCTAATACCGGAGAGGAAGAATTTTATATTCTATCTCCTGTTGAAAAAGAAACTCTAAGTGCGATCTCCACTTCAAGAATCTTGGAAGATGAAACTAAGAGTGGGATCTCCACTTCAAGAACCGAAAAGATCTGGATAAGCCTAACTTTTATATGATTGATTACCCAATCTGAAGATGAATTTCTCATTTATCAAGATAAAATTTTAACTTTGGCCCTAACTATTGTAGGCGTCAAAAATTACCTATAAGTTCCCGCACACAGCTCGAGACAGAGAGAAGATAATAAACATCATTATCCAAGTTTAGGAGGATTATTTAATATCTTATAGAAGCTAATGAGCGCATGAAGCGAGTTCACATAGCATACGAATCAACAGGAAGGCAAAATAACGAAGAAATGACTCGATCGGGAGTTACGTTTTGCCTACAAAAGACAGAGTGTCACTTATTGTAGGCGTATAAAACTGCTTATAGGTCCCTGAACACAGCTCGACACGGTGATTCAATAAACCAACGAACCATCGGATGACGTATCTAAACACGAGCGTCAGTCCATAACGCCGAAGCCAAGTGACACGCAACGAAGCGGATTAACGAGGCGAAGAAGTTAACGAATCGCACGCAAGCAACGGAGTGCATCCATTCGCGTGCGGAATCAAGCCAACGATTCGGTGAGTCAACGAGTCATTCAACCATAGAATGGATTCGAACTCAAACACCAAGGCGGATTTACTGCCAAATCGGGATCCTGACTTCCAAAACAGAGTTCAGATCAACGCCAAGGCGGATTTACTACCAAATCAGGATCCGGACACCAAATCAGAGTCCAGATCAACAGTAAAGCTTGGATAAGCCGATAAACTGTGAAACCGGATGACGGACGACGCGGCGAACACCCGAAAAGAGGCTCGGAAACTAAGTCATCGAGGCGGCTCACCGAGCCACCAAGGTGGCTCGGTGGCCTACTGCCAAATCAGGATTCAGATCAACAAATCAGAGTCCAGATCAATAATGAAGTTCGAATAAACCACGAGACCGGAAAAACGACAAAACCAAACACCAAGTGGACTCGGCCAACCCGGAGCCACCAAAAGGTGTCTCGGTGGCCGAGCCACCAAGGTGGCCGGCCACCTTCTCCTTCCGACGCATGGATCTGGGCCCAGATCTGAGCCCAGATCCGCTTTCATTTGCCTATAAATAGAGGAGGGGTGGCTCATTTGTGGAGGGTTGGAATTTTGGAGCCGAAACTCTGCTGGATTGAGAACTCACCCTCGGATTTTCAACTTAGAAGACTCGGACTTCCAGATCTGGTTCTTGGTGATCATCCACGCCAAATAAGGCAGGAGTTCAAAAGAGATCAGATCTGAGATCTACACGGTTTCCCTCCGGATCAAAGCTTGGCCTTTGATCCCGAGAAGAGTCTCGATTTCGCTTGGTCGATTTCGATAACTAGGGCTATTATTTCCTTGGTGAAATAATCCCCTCGGCTATTATTTCCTTTGTAAAATAACACTCGCTATACCGTATAGATCCGACCGGATCAACATCGCACGGTGGTCCACGGATTAACCCCGGCGCAGGCAAAGAACCCACCAAAGCGAGAGACCGCAAAACAGGAGCTCGCGATTTGTTCGAAAAAGGAAAGTTGTAATTTTTTATTTCTTTTTTGATCTCGTTGTAACCGGATCTTATAAAAAGGCCGGATCTTTTGTAATCGAAAAAACAGTTACTTGAGAAAACAATGAATTCAATAAAGAAAACAATTTTTCTCGCGAACAATCTGGCAACCACAGTGGGAGCCACCGATCTCGCTGCCGAGATCGTTGCGTCGCAGCCGCGGATCTCGATCCCGGTCGAGGAGGAGGTCGAGTACGAATTCGACCAACAAAAGTTCGAGGAGTATCTATCATCCTCGTCCGGATCGACCTCCCCCCGCAAGTCCAAGAAGTTCTCCTCCAGGAGAAAGGTATGTTGGTACGAAGAAGTTGAAGCTACCAACGACGATCTCACCCCGATTGACACCAAAGCTGCGTCGGGTGAGGCTACCAACGACGACCTCATCTCGATTGACGCCAAAGTTGCGTCAGATGAGGCTCCACCAATCTCCAACCAGATCAAGCTGGTTCCAACCAATTCCTCCATCACCAAAGGAGCGGTGACTCTCTCAAAGAGGGCCCGCCAAAGGCGACGCCAACGCTTGGCCAAAGAATTCGCCAAAGCGATGGAGTCCACCAACGGAATCCGCTACAACGCGGATCTGAAGAACAAGAGAGGCAAACAGCCTCAACGACCGATGAATGGCGTGGCGCCTCCCCCAAGCCGCCAACGAACGAGTGGGTCTGTGTCAAACGGAACCGTTCAACACTGGAGGAGCGCATTTGCAAGCGCCGCGCAATGTCAGCGCAGGCACGGGCTCAAGTCCAAGAGGCCCGTAGAAGGCTACAGAAGGAAGTGGCCAAGAAGTCGCCACCAACCCGTCAAGTTTGGAGGTCGAAGTCTGAAGTGGCGATTCAGACTAAGGCACAAGCAGTGCAGCCTTCGAAGCAGGTTCAACCTCCGGCGAGCCGACCAAAGTCGCCGGTAATTCCCATAGCTACTCCGGGGGATCATGCAGAATCATCCCGAAGAAAGAAGCCAATTTTGGAGCGCCTCGGTCCAATTCACGATGAGAGAGACAAAGCTCCAGTTCAAGAACGTTTGGGCCCGATGAAGAAGCCCCGAATGACTCAACATGCTGGGGGTCGCCGCCACCCTCAACATAACAAAGAGATCAGGGCAGCTAAGCGCACCAATTTGCGCATTGAAGTCCAGGAGCCCGCTAAGAACTCACGCCCGCCAAGGCATGTTTCGAGGCGCGTGACTTTTGAAAGCCCGAAGAAGGCAGTCCGCCCTCAGAAGGAAACATTATCGTCTGATGACGATAACGTTATACCTAAGAAGTCGTTCCCACACACGATAGGTTACTCCGATTGTCAAACTGACGAGTTGTACTATCATGATGGGAGTACGAGAAAAACCAGGAAGAGGAGTCCTCGAGGACTAGATACCCAATGCCCCTGTTCCAAACTCATTCGGGCAGTGTTGTCGGAGTGCAACTGCACCAATGCAGTTCCTGAAAGAGTTTCAGTTTTCGAAAGACTTAGTACCGAAACGCCAAAACCAAGGCCTAGGCGTTTCCGACAAAGAAGAATGGTGGTAAAAGATGGAGAATTTCCGAGGGTCACCACCAATATGACCAGCAAGAGGACATCGGCACGGGATAATCTCGAGTCGATTCTGAAAGCATCCCGGCCTATAACCCATCTGCAGTCCAGAACCATCAAGCGAGCAACCTATGGTAGGGTTCGGACAAGACTCCCTTCAGAAGATGAAGAATCTGATGCCAGCTCCGCGGTCGCATCAGATAATACGGTATCCAGCGAGGGACAACCCCGCGAGTCGCTGATGATAAGTGCCGAACAAGTGGCCAAGATGCTCGAAGAAGCCATGGCTAAACAGCAGGAGAGCTTCAAGCACGAAATGCAGATGGCCATGCAGAGTATGAGAGAAATGCATGACCTGCAAATCCAAGCGCTGACAAACCAGCAAGGCGAACCAAGTCGTCGTAACCAGGTTAATCTGGAAGATGAGGACACAGGGGCGAATGAAGCTCACAATGCCAATAATCCTCCCGTCAATGCAGGGGGTGGTAACGAGAATGCCAATGAAGACTCAGGTGAAAGCTTGAAGATTAAAAACCTCGAGAGCAAAATCAATACGTTGATTTTCACTCAAGAGATGAAGAAGATGGGCATTCCTCCCCTAGCCGGCGAAGTTCAGTCTAATTAGCTTCACGCCATTTGATGGGAATGGTTCACCCACGCAGCATTTGATTTACTTCAAATCGCACCTGGGTGTTATCTCTGGTAATGAGCCTCTGATGGTACGGTTCTTCGTTGGCACTCTTCGTGGAGCCGCCTTCGTTTGGTATCGTCGCCTCAAGCCAGGAAGCGTGGATAGCTGGGAAGACATGGAGACAAAATTCCTCACTAATTTCTTCGATGACGAGACTGAGATATCCATCGGAACGTTGCTCGATGAGAAACAAAAGGACGGGGAATTGGTCGACGCCTTCGTCAAAAGGTTCCGGAACAAGGCGATGTACTGTCGGGACCCGATCACTGAGGAGTTTATTCTCCAGACTTGCCACAACAACCTTGCATTGGACGTGTTGTGGACAATGGGAACGGCACCGTCTAACACTTGGAAAGACTTAAAGGTACGCGGTGAACAAGCCGAACGCTTCCTCCGAAGGAAGAAGGCCGAGAGGAACCTACCGACGGCTAATCCTCTGAACTCAAACTTCGCCTCTCGTGGTAAGGGCAAACACCTGCAGCTACTGGTGTTACTAATCAAACGTCACAACAGCAATCCCGAAGACAGCAAAAGACTTCGGACCCGAGACTCAAAAAAAAGTATTCCTTCAAGGACGAAGACGTTCCAGCCATCTTCGAATCCCTCCTTGGAAGCAACAAGATCAAGCTACCACCTATCACAAATCAGGAGGAAGCTGACAATACTGCGGATCCGAAGTACTGTGCATACCACAGGAGGGTCCTTCATCCCACCAAGGATTGCTTCGCTCTCAAGAATAGCATCCAAACCTTGGTTGAAGCCGGTGTCATAACGCTGAGATAAGTCAAATGAGAACGGCAAGACTCCTAAGAGTATAGGAGTATAAACTGTTTCTCAATCCTCCAACAGGTGCATGAGGTTAAACTGCTCCTTTCTACACTCCGATAGCTCCCTGATACTCAACCATGTATATGAGTCTAAACTGTTTCATTTCTTTCACGGGAAGTTCTTGGAGAATTTTTATATGTAATATTCTTAAGGATAACCCGGTCATGTAACTGAGTACAATGTCGGACCCAGTTCCACAAGGGAAGCTGGGGGTGGATTATTCATGTATCGGGAAGTTCCCGAAAGAATACCATGGGTGATATTCTTAGGGATAACCCAATCACTATAAAAGTGATAAGTAAAACATCCACATTTAAACTCTAAATGTCGGAATGTTTTCCATTATTGTTATCAATTTCACTAATTCTCATGAGTTATCTTGTTGAGACGAGATTCGGTCCTTTTGACAGATTAATCTTTCCCCACAAAAATCCCCCACTGATCAAGTCAATTGACGGTGGGTCCACTAAATTTTCTGTCCACCAATTCATGGCAATTTCCAAAGCTTGACGTGTTAAGTCCTGATTACTTAATGTCAAATCCTGCTTGGTCAAACCTTCCTACAGTTAGGACCAAAACCACAATTCATTCTCAATAAACGAGAAATTCATCTTTAGTTCGGTAATCAAACCTTCCAACAGTTAGGGTTATCTGAATCTTTTCGATTCTCAGAGTGGAGATCACACTCTTAGTTTCACCTTTCCGGATTTTGGGGTGGAGATCCCGCCTCGAGTCTCCTTTCTAGCTGAAGATAGAATATAGAATTCTTCTTCTTCAGTGTCGGGAGATAGAATATAAAATTCTTCCTCTCCCATTTCGGGTTCGTCTTTACCCCAAGAGAAGACACCACATTTTTCAACTCAGATAGAATATAAAATTCTTCTTCAGTGTCGGGAGATAGAATATAAAATTCTTCCTTTCCCACACCAACCTTTTCCAAGAATTTATCAATCTAGGATTCATCCTTGGAAGTTTATCCCGAATCCTAAGCAGGGATAAGTCTGCGCCTAACACGCGCTGCCGGTTTAGTCTTTTTCCGTAGAAAAAGACACCAGAGTTCGATTCTGGGGTATTCTATCCTGAAACCTAAGTAGGGATAAGTCTGCGCTTAACCTGCGCTGCCGGTTAGTTCTTAACCGTTAAAAAGAACACACGTTCACATATTCAACATTGTGGCAGTTTGTTATTAATAACACCAAAATCCATGCCTTACACGCATGGGGAATTTCATCCTGAATCCTAAGAAAGGATATGCCGACGCCTAACACGCGTCGCCGGTTTAGTCTTTCTCCGTAGAAAAAGACACCAGAGTTCGATTCTGGGGTATTCTATCCCGAAGCCTAAGTAGGGATAAGTCAGCATCTAATACACGTTATTGGGTAGCCTATTCCCATAACAATGGCGAAGTCTACGTATTCGAAGTCGTAGCACCGAGTCTCAGAGAATTCACTCTCTTAGCACAACGTTACATGCGGAACGGATTTAGATAATCCACATGCTAGCCCGACTCAAACGGTAGTCGGTAAAGGCTAATCAAATCCGTTGAAGGCTGGGGGTTAGCCAAAAATCCTAAAGTCAACGCCTAACACGCGTCGCCGGGTAGTCTATTCCCGTGAGAAAGACGAAGTCTACTTCGAAACCCTAGGGTTAACGCCGGTCAACGCGTAACCCTAGGTCAACGCCAGTCAACGCGTTGCAATCAAACAGTCAACGTACGACGTCCAAAACCCTAAGGTCAACGCCGGACAACGCGTAACCCTAGGTCAACGCCAGTCAACGCGTTGCGATCAAACAGTCAACGTACGACGTTCAAAACCCTAAGGTCAACGCCGGACAATGCGTAACCCTAGGTCAACGCCAGCCAACGCGTTGCGATCAAAAAGTCAACGTACGACGTTCAAAACCCTAAGGTCAACGCCGGTCAAACGGGTAACCCTAGGTCAATGCCAGTCAACGCGTTGTGATCAAAAAGTCAACGTACGACGTTCAAAACCCTAAGGTCAACGCTTAACCCTAGGTCAACGCCTATCAATACGTTGTAATGAAAAAATCAATACTCCGAAAAGTATACGAGTATAAACTGCTTCTTAATACTCCAATAAGGTATACAAGTATAAATTATTCCCTATTTTTGGTTGAGAAGTTTCTGGAGAATATTTTTCTAAAAATATTCTTAAGGATAACTCAACAACACTACGCCGGACAACGCGTCGCAAATAAAGACTCAACGCCAACAATCGATGGTCAGTTCTATGTTGAACCAGCAAACACGAGCTAGAGATCAGAAAATTAGGAATCGACTTCAAGTTCAGAATTCTGACAACGGTCAGACAATAAATGCATCACCGAGACCCTTACAGACATTCGACAAAGCACCGAATAACCTGAAGGATTGAAGGAATCAAGAACAGAAGTCATTCCAAGGTCTCGTTATACCGACAGAAGGTTGGGATAATCATATCCAAAGTATTCTAGACTCTCCTATAAAAGAACGAGACTGAAATACTTTGGAGGGGGTATCTGTAGGCGTATAAAACTGCTTATAGGTCCCTGAACACAGCTCGGCACGGTGATTCAATAAACCAATGAACCATCGGATGACGTATCTAAACACGAGCGTCAGTCCACAACGTCGAAGCCAAGTGACACGCAACGAAGCGGATTAACGAGGCGAAGAAGTTAACGAATCGCACGCAAGCAACGGAATGCATCCATTCGCGTGCGGAATCAAGCCAACGATTCGGTGAATCAACGAGTCATTTAACCATACAATGGATTCGAACTCAAACACCAAGGCGGATTTACTGCCAAATCGGGATCCTGACTTCCAAAACAGAGTTCAGATCAACACCAAGGCGGATTTACTGCCAAATCAGGATCCGGACACCAAATCAGAGTCTAGATCAACAGTAAAGCTCGGATAAGCCGATAAACCGTGAAACCGGATAACAGACGACGCGGCGAACACCTGAAAAGAGGCTCGGAAACCAAGTCATCGAGGCGGCTCACCGAGCCACCAAGGTGGCTCGGTGGCCGAGCCACCTT
>NC_033801.1:51826099-51830756 GCF_001876935.1 Asparagus officinalis
GCCGAGCCACCTCAAGGTGGCTCGGCCAAGGCCGAGCCACCTCAAGGTGGCTCGGTGGCCGAGCCACCAAGGTGGCCGGCCACCTTCTCCTTCCGACGCGCGGATCTGGGCCCAGATCTGAGCCCAGATCCACTTTCATTTGCCTATAAATAGAGGAGGGGTGGCTCATTTGTGGAGGGTTAGAATTTTGGTGCCGAAACTCTGCTGGATTGAGAACTCACCCTCGGATTTTCAACTTAGAAGACTCGAACTTCCAGATCTGGTTCTTGGCGATCATCCACACCAAATAAGGCAGGAGTTCGAAAGAGATCAGATCTGAGATCTACACGGTTTCCCTCCGGATCAAAGCTTGGCCTTTGATCCCGAGAAGAGTCTTGATTTCGCTTGGTTGATTTCGATAACTAGGGCTATTATTTCCTTGGTGAAATAATCCCCTCGGCTGTTATTTCCTTTGTGAAATAACACCCGCTATACCGTGTAGATCCAACCGGATCAAGATCGTGCGGTAGCCCACGGATTAACCCCGGCGCAGGCAAAGAACCCACCAAAGTGAGAGACCGCAAAACAGGAGCTCGCGATTTGTTCGAAAAAGGAAAGTTGTAATTTTTTATTTCTTTTTTGATCTCGTTGTAACCGGATCTTATAAAAAGACCGGATCTTTTGTGATTGAAAAAACAGTTACTTGAGAAAACAATGAATTCAATGAAGAAAACAATTTTTCCCGCGAACACTTATGTCTTACTCACTCTATGTGTGTTTCGTCCATGGGAAGTTGTAGGTCTCTTCTCTGGCTTTCTAATGCATTTTGAATCACGTTGATTGGATGGAAGAATTAGAGGTAAAACAGTCAAAACATTTCGAATAGTGTCCCGACCAAGGCCGAGACACCAAGTGTGTCTCGGCCATAGCTGAGACACCATTGGTGTATCACACCCATAAATGCTATTTTTTCGCCCGTTAACCGCCAAAAACCCAGTTTTTTGATAAGATTTTAGGATTTTATCAGCCCAAAGCCTCTCCAACTGATTTGAATGAATCTTGAAACGTGGTTAAGTGGTTACAACTAAGGATGAGATCAAATTGGTTGTTCTTATCCGAAAATAAAGCTTTTGAAGCCTATAAATACAATCCTAGGGCCTTCATTCACACGGATCTAGAATTCGGAGCAAACGGCGAAGCCCTGTCAAATTAGAGAGTGGAGGAACACTAATTTCAGCAAGGAGGAAGCAAGTTCTGGGCGAGTTCTTCGATATAAAAGAGGAGAGTTTGATAGAAATATAGTTCTTTTAGCCCCGTTTATCCGCTTCCATTGAGATTGTACCGTTCCTGTGATCTCGAGAAGAGTGTTTATCTCACTGTTGCTGAGATAATCACTTCAATTTCTTGTCTCCTTCATGAGGTAGCAAAATTAATCGGATCTGATTATTTGGTGGTCAACGAATAAACCCCGGCACCAGCAAAGATCTCACACAAGTAGAAGACCGATAAACGATCTCTTTGTGTGTGTTTTCAAGAAAGTTATAATCTTTTTATTTTCATTGTGTAAGGAGACTTATAAAAAGTCTTTCTTTCTTAATCTTGTTGCAACGACTGATGTAGTAATGAGTCCTGCAATGAATAAACTAACTTTCGACGTGAACAACTGTAGAAAGGTTTGACTGAAGAGGAATGGATGAAAGTCTTTCATTTATCGAAAAGGAATTCTGGTTTTGGTCCTAACTATGGGAAAGTTTGACCAAGGTGGGATTTGAGATGACCCTAACTGTAGGAATGTTTGATCGATCGATTTGAAAGTGAACCTCTTGTTCATGAAAGGGATCAAGAGGGAATTTTGGTTTTGGCCCTAACTGTAAGAAGATTTGACCAAATGAGCAGTGGGAGTGGAGGTACAAATAACAGTGGGAATGTTGACTTGTACAAATTACTCAGTGGAGGTTTTTGGTGTCAAGTGGCAAGATCTTGACATGAAGGGGGTTTGATAATCACCATAGATTAGCAGATTGAAATTTTGAGTGTCATATTAGGACTTCAATAGTGGGAGTGTTAGAGGCTAGACACCATGGGAGGTTGAATGGATTTAACCATGAAGCATTTTGGTGGACCCATCATTAACTAATTTGATCAATAAGGGATTTTATGGTGGAAGACCGTGAATCATTAAGCACTCTACAGCTACCAGTGGGAGTTTCGTGAGGAAAGATTGATCAGATGAAGTTATTGAATCTCGTCTTAATGAAAGGGCGCTCCAAAACACAACGGGAATGGACAAGATTGATCCTGGCGATTGAAACCAACCAAGGATTGTTGATGAAGGAAAGAGGATACCTTGTTACCTTTCACTTTGCAAACAAATCCTGGTTATCAGGAAGGTGTCGATGACCGAGTAGGATTTTGGCAATCTATTCCTAAGTGGATTAAAACAGATGGAATGTGCTTTATTCTTGAAGGATTTTAGAATCATAGTGAGAGTTTTGAGGGGGAAGATTGACCCGATGAAGTCATTGAATCTCATCTCAACAAAAGAGTACTCGAAAAATCACTGTGGGAGGGTTTTAATTATCTTGGAAATGATTAAATAGACACAGTGGGAGGTTCTTAATTATCATTTTTTATTATGATTAAGAATGAATTATTCAGATGACTGATTTTCATCTAGAATAAGCCCATTCTGGGTTATCCTTAAGAATATCATGCATAGCATTCTCCAGTAACTCCCCGTTAATCAGGTTATCCCAAACATACTAGGGATGGTACTTTTTCAGAAACTTTCTATTTATGGGCATCATGAGTTTATCACCGTCTTAGGTGATCAGGCGGTATGCGTCGTTCGAGTAAACTATCTCTACCACGAATGGTCCTTCCTATTTGGGCTGAAATTTGCCTTTCTTCCTGGAATTTAGTATCATTGGTCGCCGGATGGTCAGAACCAAGTCTCCTCCTTAAAACTCCATTGTCGGACTTTCTTGTCAAAAGCCCTGGAGATTCTGGCTTGGTAAAACTCATTTTGTTGTTGAGCTTCCAAGCGTCTTTCATCTAACATCTCAAGCTCTTTGAGACGTTTCTGATGTTGTTCCTTCATCGTCATCCCTGTTGCGAGAGCGATGCGAAGGAATGGAATTTGGATTTCCAAGGGAAGGATAGCTTCGCACTCGTATACTAGAGAATATGGAGTTGGTTCAGTAGGTGTGCAGACTGTGATGCGATAGGCCCAGAGAGCTTCGCCCAGTTTGTCATCCCAATCTCATTTATTGGTTCTTAGGAGCTTCGACAGAATATTAATGATGGTCTTGTTGTAGGCTTTGTTGGATATATTGACACTAATATATAGTTTTGATGATAACAATTTATATATTGTGTGTATTATTATGCACTAACATATAAGTGCAGATATCAACATCAAATATGATCAAGATATGTGAACAAAGTGCAGGATGAGTTTAGGCAACAACAAGTAAAGAAGAAGAAGTGCATAAACGTCATAATGTAAATTTTACATTTTTTTACTTAGATTTATTGTACAAGCCTTGATCACTCACAACACATACACACATAGTGTTTAGAACACACAAACACATGTTTAGTGTGTGGTTAACAATAGAAATTCCCTATGTTAACCATTAGTCTCTAGAAGATCACAAATCACTTGCCCTTTGACTGACTTTTGTTGCTTGAAGTGCAGGTCGTATTGGGATAAGAGCAGGGCTCATCTCGCTAACCTCCAATTCATGGAAGCTGGTTATGTCATGAATACTCAGAGTGAGTTAACATTGGAAATGATGTAGATCATCTGTCCAACCAAGTAGTGTTGTACTTTTTGAATCGCGAATACTAGGGTGAGGCACTCCTTCTCAATTATTAGATATCGAGAGTCCGCACCTACTAATGTCCAACTCGGGTAATATACTACCTGGTCATGACCAATGTCATCATCTTGTGTAAGCAAGGCACTCAACGAGTGATTCGTCGCCTTGACATAATTCAAGAATGGTTTCCTTGGATTTGGTGCAACGAGGATGCGAGGATTTGACAAATACGTCTTGATATACTCGAACGCCTTCTAACAAGCGTCGTCCTAAATGAATGACACACCCTTCTTTGTGAGCTTGGAGAACGGTTGGCATTTCCCTGAGAGGTTCAAGATGAACCGCCGGATGTAAACTAGTCATCCTTACAATCCTTTGAGTTTTTCACGGTTCCTCAGGGGTTTCAATTCGTGTATCGCCTTCACTTTATCAGGAACAATATGGATACCCCTTTTGGTGACAACGAATCCAAGGAACTTGCTATTGGACATTCCCAGAAAGGACTTGGTAGGGTTCATCTTCAATTGGTGACTCCGCATGAGATCGAACATTATCCTCAAGTCTTTTATATGGTCGTCTTTGTTGCGGCTTTTCATAACCAAGTCATTAACATAGCACTCGACAATTTTCTGAAGGTGTTCCTGGAAAATTTTATCATGGCCTATTGATATGTAGTTCCTGCATTCTTTAAGCCGAAGGGCATAACCGTGTAGTAGAAGATGTCGAGCGATGCTATGAATGCGGTATGCTTTTCGTTGTCCGGGTATATTTTGATTTGATTGTAACCCAAAAATCCATCCATGATGGACATTCTCTCGAATCCGCATGTGTTGTCGATGATGACATCCATGATC
>NC_033801.1:51831756-51832600 GCF_001876935.1 Asparagus officinalis
GGGTGGCCGAGCCACCTCAGGGTGGCTCGGCATGAGCCGAGCCACCTTGAGGTGGCCGGCCACCTTGAGCTGGCCACACGTGCACACGGGCACGGGCACAGTAACGAGAGCCTATAAATAGGCCAAGGGGTTCTTCATTTCAAAAGGTTGGAAATTTTGGAGAGAGGCGAAGCCCTGCTGGATTGGAGACTCGGAACTTAAAAAAGATTGAAACTTTGGGACTTCGGGGACTCACTCCTTCAGATCTGGTGCTCGGCGATCATCAACGTCAAATAAGGCAGGTGTTCGAGAGGATCGGATCTCAGATCTACGCAGGCATACTCCGGATCTAAGCTTGGTCTTAGATCCCGAGACTTGGACGATTGTTTCCTTGGTGAAACAATCCTCCCCGGCTATTATTTCCTTGGTGAAATAATACCCGTCGTACTGCGTAGATCCGACTGGATCTAGATCTCGCGGTGGTCCACGGCAAACAACCCTGGCGTAGGCAAAGAACCCACCAAAGCGAGCGACCGCAAAACAGGAGCTCGCGATTCGTTCGATACAAAAGGAGAAAAGTTGTAATCTTTGTTTATTTTTATTTGATTTTCGTTGTAACCGGATCTTATAAAAAGACCGGATCTTTTGTAACTCAAAAAGTTATAACTCAAGATGACAATGGAATCAATAACAAAGAAACCTACGATTTTCCCCGCGAACAAGGACATGCAAACAAAGAATTCAAAGCATAACCGACCCTTGTATTTCACCAGGCACATTGGCTCCAGCGTTGTCAACCGGATCCTAGTCGATCCGGGTTCCGCTGTTAGCATCATGCCACTCCGATTGATGTACAATCTCGGAA
>NC_033801.1:51832625-51839394 GCF_001876935.1 Asparagus officinalis
AGGGAGAGATTTTCCGATGTCTTTAGTAGCGGGTGTGTGATTAAGAGGAATTGAAATCAACAGTATAGTAATAATTGTCTAAGTAGTTCATACCTTTCCCTTGAAGAATCAGATTTAAAAATAATGTAAGATTAATATTCTTCTCTATACGATTATGTTACGAGAAGTAGAAATAACAATGTTTGATATGATAGAAATGCGTCTCGTCAACCAGAAGATTTTCAATTTGGTCGGGTTCAGTCCTTTGCTCGAGTGGAGTGATAAATAAAATTGTGACCACCTTCCATATGATCTACTATGTCGCAATCCACAAGTATTATATACTTTGTGGTTCACACACTAGGTACAGTTAGAAGTAGTAGAAATTATAACTGTGAGAGAGTCATATTTGTGTTATATCCCTGCCTGTTATAGGGAGTATATGAATAGTTCACACTAACACCGCGTTGCTAGTTGAAATGGTTTTTTTAGATAGAACTTATATGCCATACCATATGAGAAACCAGGGTATATATTCGATATCAATGGTATTCTTCCTGAACTAAGGTGAATAAATAGATGGAGATTTGTTCTTAAACCGCAAGTAGCATAGCACCACAGGTTATCTTCAAACCGTTGAGCATCCGTACCAGACTATACTTCAAATTGAAACGCCAAGGTTGTTATTAAACATGAACACAAAAATCCATCGCCTTCAGCGCATGGAAAATTTCATCCTGAAATCCTAAAAGAAAGGTATGCCGACGCCTATAAACCGCGTCGCCTCGGTTTAGTCTTTTACCGAATTGAAAAATACACCAGAAGTTCGATTCTGGGCTATAATTCCATCCCGAAGCCTAAGTAAGGATAAGTCAACGTCTAATAGACATTGCAGGTAGCCCATATTCCCGTAACAATGGCGAAGCTATGTACCTTCAACATCATAGCAACAAAGTCCTCCAGAGAATTCACCTCTCTTATAACACAACGTTACACTGCGGAACGGATTTAACATCCGCCAAATGCTAAGCCGACAGACTCAAACGGTAGGTCGGTAAACGGCAATCAAACCCGTTAAGGGCTGTGTTAGCCAAAAACCCCTAAATCAACGCCTAACACATTCGTCGCCAGCGGGTAGTCTACTTCCGTAAGAAAGACGAAGTCTACGTATTCAATATCGTAGCACTAAAGGAAACTGGTTAACTCTCTTAGCTTAACGTACATGCGGAAGGACTTGAACAATCCGCATGCTAGCCGACTCAATACGTAGTCGTAAAGGCTCAAATCAAACCGTTAATAACTGAGGTTTTGCCAAAAATCCTATAGTACCGAGAGTCACTGACGCATCAGCTTCCTTCAGTATGGTCTCGTGAACCTTGAAGCATCCAACGACGTTCGACAACCCTAGGGTCACAACGCCGGTTCAACGCGTGATCCTAGGTCAACCGCCAGTCGACGCGTTGCGACAAAAAATTATTCAACGTAACGACGTTTCCAAGCAACCCCTAGGGTCCAACGGCCGGTCAAACGCGTGATGCTAGGGTCACGCAGTACACGCGTTAGCGAGCAAACATGTTCAAACGTACACGTTCAAAACCCTAAGGTCAACGCCGGAACAACGCGATGACCCTAGGCCAATGCCTGTCAATTCGTTGCAGCATGAAAGAACTATTACTACGAAAAGTATACGATATAATGCTTCTATTAAAGTATTACGAGTATAACTGCTTCTTAACACTATCTGAAAAGTATACGAGTAATAAACTTACTTCTTAATACTCAATAGAGGTATACGAGTATATAACTATTACTACTGTTGGTTGAGGAAGTTCCTGAGAATATTTTCATTCTAAGGATAACCAACAACACTACGGCCGACAACGCGTCGCAAAATAAAAGACTCAACGCCGACATTGCGAGGTCAGTTCTGTGTCAACCAACAAGCACGAGCTAAAATCAGAAAACCAGGAAAATGACTTCAAGTTCAAATTTCCAACCGACGGTCAGCACAATAATGCAGCCCGGAACTCTTGCAGACATCGACAAAGCACCGAATAGCCTGAAAGATTGAGGAATCAGAACGGAAGTCATTCCAAGGTCCCATTACACCGACTGAAGCGTGGGGAAAATCATATCCAACGTGGGGGGGAGTATTCCACGACTCTTCTACTAAACAGAACAGACTGAAGATACTTTGAGGGGTATCTGTAGCATATAAAATTGCTTCATTAGGTCCCTAACTACTCAGCTCCCGGCACGAACCAACAAACCAACGAGGAACGAGATCTGACGAATCGCGACGCAAGCAACGGAATACATCCATAAAAATCGCGTGCGGGATCAGCATAGTGTTCGAAAGAACAGAAAAACGAGAGGATCGCAACGAATCCACCGATCGACATCAAGATCAAGTTTCGGACTCAGGCTCAGAAGTGGATTACTGCTAATCCGGATCCACGATTTACTAGAACCAAACTCAAGGCACAACAAAAATAAATAAGACCACAGAACTCGAATCACAGATAGAACCAAGAGCCGAAACGACAGAACAACACACCCGAAAAGAGGCTCGAAACAAGATCACCGAGGGCACACGAGAGCCACTAAGGTGGCTCGGTGGCCAGAAGCGCACCAAGCTGGTGGTCGGCCGAGGCCACCTAAGTGCTCGGCTGGCCGAGCCAACTATGGGTGCTTCAGAGCACCTCCGAGCCACCAAATAGGTCAAACAGGAGGCCGATGCCACCTCCTGAGGATGGCCTCGCCACCTCCGAGCCACCAATTGGTGGCTTCGAGGAAGCCGAGCCACCTTCCTTTGGTGCTCCGGCGGCCACCAGGTGGCTTGGCCACCACCGAAGCCACATGAGGTGCTCGGTGGCCGAGCCACCAAGGTGGCCGGCCGAGCCACTCTTTGGGTGCTCGGCGAGCCGAGCCACCTTGAAGGTTTGGCCGGCCACCCTTCGAGCTGGGCCACGACGCGTTGCACAACGGGCACGGCACAGTGACGAGAGCCTATAAATAGGCCAAGGGGTGTCTCCTTCGATTCAAAAGGTCTTGGAATCTTGGAAGGACGAGCCTTGCTGGAATTGGAGACGTGCGGGAACTTAAAAAAGAGTTGAAACTTTGGACTTCGGGGAACTACACTCTATCAGATCCTGGTGCTCCGGCGATCCCATCAACGTCAAAAAATAAGGCAGGTGTTTCGAGAGGATCAGATCTCAGATCTACGCCACGGACTACTCCGGATCTAAGCTCTCCTGGTCCCTTAGATTCCCGAGACTTGGACGATTGTTTCCTTGGTGAAACAATCCTCCCCGCTATATTTCTGGTGAAATAAATACCGTGCGTACTGCGTAGATCGACTGGATCTAATACGGCCCTCGCGGGTCAAGGCAAACAACCCCTGGCGTAGGGCGAAGAACCACCAAAGGAGCGGACCGCAAAACAGAGAAGTCTCGATCTTCGATACAAAAGAGAAGTTGTAATCTTTGTTTATTTTTATTGATTTCGTTGTAACGATCCTTATAAAAGAGGATCTTTGTAACTCAAAAGTTTGTAAACATCAAGATGACAATGGAATCAAATAACAAAGAAACTAGGATGTTTTCCACACCGCGAACAGCAGCGGCTGCCGCTAAGCTTATGCACGGGGCGACGGTGGTGTCGGGAGAGCACGGACGGCGGGGCGGCGACCGAAGGAGGGCGGCGACCTGAGTGGGTTTTTCGTCCGAATGTCGTGTTGGCGCTGCGGGAAGTCGGAGAAGGTGACTGAGGGGCTTGCCGTTCGTCGGCAGGTGAGCGACGAGAGGTGGACTCGACGTGGATGGGAGTTTGGGGCAGCGGGTTCGGGCGACAATGAGGGCGGCGTCTCAGCGGGGCACTGTGGCTGCGACGGGGTTCGTCGGTGTTGAGGCGGCGGGGAGGTCGACGGGTACGACAAAGGGGAGAGTGCGTGGTCCGAGAGGGGTGGCCCGACAGGAAGAGGTGGTGTAGTGGTTCAGATCTTGAGGGATGGTTGAGCCCTTGGAGTTTCATCGGGGGGATCTCGGAGGCGTGGCTGGGAGGAAGGACGGCGAAGGCGCGCGACCAGAGAGCGGTGGTGATGGGGCTGGTCAGCTGCGGGGTGCTCAGGTGCGGTGATGTGAGGGAGGAGATTTAGGGTTGGTGGTGTCGGGTTTAGAGAGGTGTCGGCGGCAGTGGCCAAGGCGCGGCGGAGGGCGGCTGAGAATGGAGAGGGAGGGGTCGGAGCCCCCGCGGCCTCCGGGAAGAAGAGAGTAACAGTCGCGCGCGGTGGTCTTTTATTTGACGGGGACAAAGAAGAGGAAGAGAGATGTGAAAATAAAATTAGCGTATAGGTAAGCCTACTAAGCCTATAATAAATACGATACTATATATACAATATATACACTTACTAATATATATATATTATATATTAGTATCATATATATATATATATACGACTATACTATATATACTATCATATTATAAAGTATAATATGATCAGATCATATATATATTATTATAATATATATACTGTAAAAACTCGCCTATATTATATATATATAATATACATATACCTATATTATATGATACTAATCTAACTACTCATTGATAATATATGCATACTCACTACATACCTGCTATATAAATAATACTATATATAATATATATATCATATAACTAAGTATATAATACTATATAATAATGATATACCTATATACTACTATACTATATACCTATATATATATATATATATATATATAGAGAGAGAGAGAGAGAGAGAGAGAGAGGAAAAATTAAGGTTTTTTAAAAATTAATTAAAAATAATAATAATTACGAAATAAAATAAATAATTATGTGAAAATTATCTACGCATTAAAACATACAAGTTGTAGTATTACAATCGATAATACGCAAAGTAGAAATAATACAAGAAATTACACAATTAAACAAGAATAATTAATAAAAATATAATTACTTATATTTAAAATTAAATAATTATAGGATAATTATCTATACAATAAAACGTACCAGTTGTGCTAATACGACAGTTGATACGTAATTGTAGAAATAATATAATAAATTATACAAATAATACGTAATTAATAATACAACGTATTATACAAAAATATACGTAATAATAATAATAATACAACGTATTATTCAAAATGATACGTAATAGTACCGGTAACTCAAAGGATAAATTTTAGAAATTTTTACTGCACTAAATAAATTTATAAATATTTAAATCATTTAAATAAATATAAAACTTAGACTTTAAATCCTAGAAAATTGTAGAAATTTAAGAAAAATATAAATACTCTTTTAAAAATCATAATTAAATATTTTAAAATACTAAAAAATTATTTTATCTAGTATCAAAATTCATGATCCTTACAAGTCTTGAACGGAGATCGTTCATGTAAATGGTTCACCGTTGAGTTATATTATGACGGGCTATATGGTATTGTAGATTATATAGGATTATTTATTGGTATTCATATTAACTATCCAGTGGTAGTATGAGGTATTGGGTTGACATATGTGACTTGGTTTGGTTGACATTTTAGTATTGTATTTCTTTATTATCTTATTCTTAGTTTTGGAGTTAATATTTAGTGATTTACAATTTAAGACATATGTTATATACATGAGGGTTTCCTTGTTTGGATTATTTTGCTCGACGTACCAGTCTCGTGTTGTGGAATTCTAAGAATTAACCCCATCTAGGGTAAATGATTTAGGTAGACTATGCATATATAGGCAGAGCCTCCATCATATGTAGCAGCCCTTTCCCTGGGGCGGATGGAGATGATCTTGCTAGCGCGTTGACGTTGTTGTTTTCCCTTCTTTTTAGGCAGCAGATCAGAGTTTCGAAGAGTCGTAGGTTGACGAAATATCTACATAGTCGTCGTCACTTCTTGATAGACAGCTTATGCTCTACATTAGTTTAGTATTTGTTTAGTTGATTTATAGACTTGTATTTCATTTTGGAGGCTAACAGCCTTAGTACTATTTCAGTTGACTCTATGTATTGAGATATTTCATATTTATTTTAGTTCATCAGTTGCACTCTTTTTATTCAGTTGGAACATGATCATATTCTTTGGATATTTCTTTCTCTTGGCATGTTCATTGCATTTTTACTTTTCTCTTGGCATGTTAATGAAGAACAAATCCCAAAAATCACATCTCTCAACAAAGGCCCTTGAGTAAATGAAGAAATAAAGCAAAAGAGAAATTAAGAAGCCCATTGGAAAATCCAATTGCCAATTTATCCAAAAGCCCAAAGCTAAAAAGAAGAAGAAATGGCAAAGCCCAAAAGCCCAAGTCCAAGAACAAGAGAAAAGCTCGGACAGCAACAGGAGAGAACTAGGTATCGATGCTAGCATCGATACCCTATCGATGCCAGCATCGATACTCCTATTGATGCTGGTATCGATATGACGTATAGTTTGTTACGAATTAAAGGCTAAAATTTATTGTTTTTAAATAAGATTTCAATCCAATGGCTCTCATTCACTGATGTTTACTATAAATAGGGATAGAGAGTGAGGGGTTAGGGTGTGAAAAATTTTATAACTCTATTTGGAGAGGAGGGTTACTCTTAATTGAGAAGACCTTCCAAATTTATAATTTTTGTTACAATTAATAAAAAAAATTCTCCACTTCAAATCTTTTTCTCTTTGTTGGATGATGATGATGGAGATGAAGAAAAGTTTGAAGGTTGTAGGCATCGAAAATTGCCTATAGGTCTCCACGAACGGTTCAGTGTTAAAGAACGACGATGAAC
>NC_033801.1:51840394-51891921 GCF_001876935.1 Asparagus officinalis
TTGTAAATTGTTTTAAAATCTTTTTGTTATGAAAACAATTTTTCTTTTATCAAATCTTTTGTTTTCATAATTATTAGTCTTGATTTTGATGAGAGGACTATGTTTATATAACCCTCCGGAGTTTTTGGGTGTTTATTCCCAAATCAAGTTTACCGGACGCTAAAATGATTATATGGGTTGGAACAAGCTCAAGAGCTTGATATAACTGTTGCCTCTCTTAAAAATTGTGTTTTGCTTTGTTGCTTTTGAATTCATTATAATTCACTTATATGATATATTTATGTGTTTGTGCTAATGGATCATCTATTCGTGCTTTATAATGTATTCTATGAGTGGTTTGATCAAGTCTTACAAAAGAATTTTTTTTTTGTTGATCAAACATCATTTTTGGTTTAATTGGTTGATTTGTTTTCTTTCGAAAACTCTTTTTGCATGACTTTGATTTATGATTTCAATTGGTTGACTTGTTTTCATTTGAAAACTTTTTTACATGATTCTCATGTTTCTCTTCTTTTGATTTCATAAATCTATTTTATACATTGGCTTTTATGATGAATGTGAGTGATTGTTAGCATATCTTTTATGCTTGCTCACATATTTGCCATGATCTTTATTTCATATTCTCCATTTGGCATTTTGATAGGGGGAGCAATCCCTATATCTTTTTATGTTTGATACTCACCCATGCTTATTGATAGGGGGTGCTTTCGCTCTCTTAATCCTTTTGTCCCCTTTTTGATGTTGTCAAAGGGGGACAAAGGGGGAGAAATATTGTGAGTATACATTTATATGCATGTGTATTATCTTGTATATGTTCATTTCCTTCATGTATATATTCCTTTTTGTAAATTGTTTGTCATCATCAAAAAGGGGGAGATTGTTGGCCTTCTTGTTTTGATGATGTTTAACAAACAATTTACCACTAATGTTGTTTGTCTAGTATTTGTGTTTTCGTATTTATTGTAGATAAACAACGTAGTTGGAGGATGGATGGATTGCGCCATAACGATCATATCAAATGGAGGTTGGCGGAATTGTGGAGTGAAGCAACGTACAATTCAAGTTAAAGATCAAGGAAGCCTTGCTATTCAAAGTTCAAGATCCAAGTTCAAGCTTCATCCGCGAGATTACCAAGTCAAGCTTATTGAAGACCAATCAAGCTTGGGTAAATTAGTTTTAGGTTTTATATTATGTGTGTTAGTACTTTAAGCTCAATCATATACACACATACACGTTTTGGATTTTGTATATATATAGTTATATATATACATATATGTTTTTGGTTTAATAATTTTCGAGTTTATATATGAAACAAATGAATAGAATTGGAAAATACTATTTTGTTTCATGTTTATATGCCTATATATGATTTCACCTTTAACAAGCTTATATTTAATGAAATCATATTTAGTGTTTTTGTATATATTGCATAGAATATGCAATTTTTGAAAATATGGTTTTCTTAGTTTTTGGACTTAACAATAATCATATACATATTTTATTAAGTCTATATAATTATTGTGTAAAGTTTCAAAACATGGTTTAGCCAAAATATCAAATTTCACATGTATAATGAGATTTCACAATTGGGAAATGCAATTTGGAAAATTCCTTTTGTAACATGTTCATTTACATGTGTATATACATTTCCCAAAGTTTCATAATTTTTGGACTTCATTTGTTATTTTTAACATATTTTCAACAGTCTTAAAAACAGTTTTTTGAAGTGTATCAGATTTCGGTCGACCGCACCGGTCGACCGAACCTGAGTTCATATGTTCACTGGGCGACAGAGAGTCTGTCGGTCGACCGGTCCGGTCGACCGATGAAAATTTTCGGTCGACCGACGAATTTTCCGGTCGACCATGGTCCAGAATGTTTTCCTCGTGTTTTTGCTCTCATCGGTCGACCGACGGAATTTTTGGTCGACCGACAATAGATCCGTTGGGCACAACGGCTACTTTTCTGAGGAGCTTTCTGGGGGCTTTGTTGTCCTTTGGCTTGGGGTTTTTGGCTAAGTTGTGAGAGGGTATAAATACCCCATTGTCTTCAACTCTCAATTATCTAAGTAATTGAAAAGTGAGTTTTAAAAACAAGTTTAAAGAGTTTTGTTTAAGGGTTTAGTGTTTGTTTAAAAAGCTTTTAAGCATTTACAAGAGTTTGGTTTATGAAGCAAATTTTACAAGAGCAAGTGGAGATCATCCTTGGTGTTTGAGCATTCATTCTTCTCCCTCTCTCTTGTCATCTATAGAGAAGTTTCCTTAAACTCAATTCTAGCATTTTATAAGTTTGTTCTTAATTTCATAAGCTAGATTTCATATTGAGTTTATATTGTTTTATCTCTTTGTTCACACACAACCTATTGAGCTTATTGTATTTACATTCATAGTATAATTTAGGGTTGTGGGTTTGCGACATTGAGAGTGAGCTTAATTGAGTTCTCACCTTGTTTAGAGAACAATCAATTGATTTATATTGTGCTTAATTGTGAGGATTCACTTGTAATACACTTGTACACCAAGAGAAGTGTGTGGTGAGAGACGGGGTCGAATCCAAGAGGAGTGGCGTCGGTTGACGTGCCTAGGGAGAGGTTGTAACCGAGCACTTGAGGAGGAGGACACGGGCTAGGACCAACACTTAGTGTGTGAGGTGTGATTACATAGTGATTGTATTGTGAGGTGTAAACGTTATTCGGGTGAATGTAGAAAAGCCGGTTGTGATAGTGGAGTATCTCCTCGAGGTGAGGAGCGGGGACGTAGGTCGTGGGGACCGAACCTCGTAAACATATCCTTTGTTTGTGATTGCTTTAGCGCACTTGTTTTCATGTTCATATCTTACATCGCCATTGTGTATTGCTTGTTGATCATTTTGCCCTATCACATTTGTAGTTAATTTGTTTACCCCTCTTGTTAGTTTTATATCCTTGCACATACATTGTCTATATCTCTTTGTTAGGATATATCTTATTGTTTATATATCCTTGCATATATTTCTATCATATAGGATATATCACCTTGTGTATATTGCATATTCTTGCACATAACTCTTTGTATATCTATCTTGCAAGAATATATTTGTTAATTAGTTTTAATTGGCATTTAATCGGATTAGATTAGCATAAGACCCTAATCACCCCCCCTCTAGGGTCTAACAATTGGTATCAGAGCTTGGTGCTCTTTGATTTAAGGTCTAACCACCTTGAGTTAAAGATCCAAGTTATCTTATTTGTGCTAATCTAGTTATGATTACATTAGTCTTGCTTGCATATTTTCACATATATATCATGAATATGAATATATTTCGTTTAGGCTATGAATCAAATGTTGCTCCAAAATTCATTAATTTCCCCTATGTACAATGGGCTTCTAGATTTAAACTATTTGTGCAATCTAGAAATATTGATTTATGGGAAGTTATTGATTGTGCTTACATTATGCCCACATTGGAGAAATCCAAGTGGAGCGATCATGATAAGAAAATGTTTTCAATGAACAAGCTTTTGTTAGAATATTTGCTTAATGCCTTTGACTCATCCTTTTCTAACAAATTTGTTCATTTTGATAGTGCCTACAAACTTTGGAAATTTATTGAAGCACATCAAGGGGACTTGGAGGCAATCCAACAAGCTTTGGAGGATTCTTCTTCAAGTTCATGTGGAGCATCATGCACACGGCCACAAGAGGATAACTCTTGTGTAGTAAGCGATTCCGATTCCGAAAATGATTTATCTATTGATGAACTCGCTTGTGCATATGAGAAATTAATGCATGCCTACAAGAAATTACAAAATAATTTTGTTAATTTAAAAAGCAAGCATGTAAATTTAAAATCCGATCATGAGTTATTAGCATCTAAGTTTGAAACCATTTTTAAAGAAAATATGATCCTAAAAGAAAACAATGAGAAACTAAAATTGGATCATGATTCAAACGTTGCTATGTTAACTCATGAAAGAGATAATGCCATGCTAGAAGTAGTAGCTATTAGAAATAAATTTGATAATCATACATGCTCTACTTCTATTATCAATGATGTTGTATCTAATGATGAGTTGAATCATGTGAAAAACCGCATATCTTGTTTAGATTCAACCTTAAACACATGCATGGATAATCATAACAAGTATTGAGTTTATATTGTTTTATCTCTTTGTTCACACACAACCTATTGAGCTTATTGTATTTACATTCATAGTATAATTTAGGGTTGTGGGTTTGCGACATTGAGAGTGAGCTTAATTGAGTTCTCACCTTGTTTAGAGAACAATCAATTGATTTATATTGTGCTTAATTGTGAGGATTCACTTGTAATACACTTGTACACCAAGAGAAGTGTGTGGTGAGAGACGGGGTCGAATCCAAGAGGAGTGGCATCGGTTGACGTGCCTAGGGAGAGGTTGTAACCGAGCACTTGAGGAGGAGGACACGGGCTAGGACCAACACTTAGTGTGTGAGGTGTGATTGCATAGTGATTGTATTGTGAGGTGTAAACGTTATTCGGGTGAATGTAGAAAAGCCGGTTGTGATAGTGGAGTATCTCCTCGAGGTGAGGAGCGGGGACGTAGGTCGTGGGGACCGAACCTCGTAAACATATCCTTTGTTTGTGATTGCTTTAGCGCACTTGTTTTCATGTTCATATCTTACATCGCCATTGTGTATTGCTTGTTGATCATTTTGCCTTATCACATTTGTAGTTAAATTGTTTACCCCTTGTGTTAGTCTTATATCCTTGCTCATACATTATCTATATCTCTTTGTCAGGATATATCTTATTGTTTATATATCCTTGCATATATTTCTATCATATAGGATATATCTCTTTGTTGTTCATATTGCTTATCCTAGCTTATATATAGTTGTTATATTTCATACTTGGTAGGATAACTTTTTAATTTATTTTAATTGGCATTTAATCGGATTAGATTAGCATAAGACCCTAATCACCCCCCTCTAGGGTCTAACACTCTGTAAATCTATCACCCATGCTCGCAGCATATCCTCTAACACATGATTTACCCTCTCTGTCTGACCATTGGTTTGTGATGCGGCATAATTATGCACCAAACTTGCAAGTGCACAATTGATCAAGTTATAGTATAAAAAGTTATCGATCCCACGAGGAAGGTAGTTTTAAGAGATTATTAGAATTGGTTCTTATGTTTTGTGTGTGACAAAATAGGATTAAAGAATAAGTGGGATTGTAAAGAGAGATATGATGAGTGATTGTTTTGAATAAGTGCAAGTAACAATAAATTAAATTTTAGAGGAGAGAAGAAAACATCAAAGAATAAATGAAATCACAAGGCAAGAAAGAAGAATGAATAAAATCAAGAAATAAAATCAAGAATAAAAAGAAAATTTAAGAAAATCAAGATGGAGGATTCAATTAAGATATGAGAAATCTAGAATTTAATCCACTAACTAAACTCAATTACAAAATACAAACTATTCTATTTTTAACATATTTCAACTTAGATTTATTAAGCATAGACTATCAAACTATTTAAGGAAAGTATAACCTATCAAATTATCATCTAAGTTAAAATTACTATTCATGATAAGAAAAACAACAAGATAGTAATCCTAGATTTCATAAGCATAACCTATCGAACCATTTAAGATAAGCATAGATTATCAAATTCTTCTTCTACCGATTAGTTTTCTAGTTGATTATCCTAAACATAAACATTTTAAGTGCAAGAGAATAATTTGCATAATATAAAAGAAATTAGACTAGTTTCATACAATTCTAAGATTCCTACAAGAATTTTAAGAAATAAAAGCAAGAAGAAAAAGAACTAATTACAAAAATAAAAAGAAAAGAAAAAACTAAACTATGAACAAGAAATAAATCTAACTACAAAGAATTAAAATCTAAACTACCAAATATATTACAAAAATTAAATGTAAGAAAATAAATCTACTTTACAAAATAAAGTGTAAAAAGGAAATAAAAAGACAAGAAAATAAATCTACACTACAAGCATGAATTTAAATCTAACTAATAAGCAATAATAAAGAAATTACTAAAAAAAAATAAAAAAGAAAAATAAAAGAAATGCAAACCTTCAAATTGCTCTTCATCGCCATCCTCATCATTCAACAAAGAGGAGAAAAAATAAATTTAAAGTGGAGAAAAATTATTATTATTAATTGCAACAAAAGTTATAATATTTGGAAGGCCTTCTCAATTGAGAGTAGCCCTCCTCTCCAAATAGAGTTACAATATTTTTCACACCTCTAACCCCTCACTCTCTACTCATATTTATAATAAACATCATTGAATGAGAGCCGTTGGATCGAAATCTTATCCAAAAACAAGAAAAATTAGCCATAGATTCGTAACTAACTGTACGTCGTATCGATGCCAGCATCGATAAGGGTATCGATGCTGGCATCGATGCCCCCATCGATGCTGGCATCGATGTCCAGCCCATTCCAATTTCTGTCTGAACTTCCTCCTTGTGTTGAGCTTTTGATAACTTGGGCTTTTGGCTTTGGGCTTTGGCAATTCTTGGGCTTTAATTCTTCTTCTTAGCTTGGGCTTTTGGATAATTTAGAAATTGATTTTCTAATGGGCTTCTTTGCTTCATTTCTTCATTTAATCAATGGGTTTTTGTTGAAAGATGGGAGTTTGAGATTTATTCTTCATTAACCTGTAATTAAAAGATAAAAACAATTATTAGTGGTATATTTATTCATATAAAATAGATAATGAGGGTATAAAATTATAATAAAATGTGATTATCAAATACCCCCACACCTAAACTTTTGCTAGTCCTCTAGCAAAGAAAGAAAAAAAATTCTAACTCACTTTTGCAGGAATCATGGTTGTATTTAGCGTATACAACAAGCCTTTAAACCCCTAGGTTACCCTAGTGGACGAGTTGTAGTCTCGTGAGGGTTTGCAGTTAATATACCCACAAAATTCGGTCAACTTGCCAAGTTAAATAAGTCAGTTTCTTGATATATTTAGACATTCTAATTGAAGCTAGTTAATAATCAAGAAAACATTTTTATATATAACTCCAATGTAAATCTCTTAGAAAATCTTTTTCATTATAGCAATACAAACCATGTCAAATCTTAGAGATTTAATTCAAAAGTTTTGAAAAGAACATGCTAACTCTTTGTTTTACTTTCAAGTTTCTTAATCAAAAATTGTTTTTCAAGATCATATATACAAAACAACAATATATAGAAAAAATGGTTAGTGTTATACGTATATAGTTTTTTTCTTCACTCTTTAATTCTTGGTGATTGTTTTCTATTTTAACGGGCTTTCTAAGTGACCATTTACGAGTTTTTGGCCAATGAATCCCAACCCAATTAGGCTTAGGTCATTAAGTATAGAGATACTCCTTGGGCTTAATTGCTCAGTCAACTTAGGCTTTATAAGATAGAATCACCTTGAATCAAAGAGTTTTTTTTTTCTTTTTGGTGCCCATTTTTCTATTTGGAGTTATCATAAAAGGTGCACTTGCGAATGTCACTAACTAGGAATTAGAAAATTTAAAATCTATCAGTTAGATCAATTATTACTTAACTCTATTAATTTGGCAAGTGACAATATTTTTATAATTAATTTTTTTAAACTAACGAAAGATAAATGCTGAGAGAAAAAAAATACTGAAACAAAATACTAACTAGCGAAATATAAACAAAAGCTAACTAGCTTACACCCCCATACCCAGACTTTGCAGTGTCCTCAAGGCAAATAATATCCAAAATATCACAGTTTAATAAGTACATGCCGAAATAAAAATCAAAGGCTGGGTAAAATAGAAAGAACATCCCTCACTGCTCATCTCCTGATATATCGTCATCTACATCATCAGCGGCGGCTGCTGAACTCGGTCCCGCCTCATCCTCTCCTGGAAAATCATTTGGCTGAAATGGTGTGATAAAACTATGAAGCTCAGTTGGAGGTCCATCTGTATCTCCATGTTCTCTCTGCTATCCTCTTGCCAAATATGCTAGGGTCTCGGTGGAGTAGCCCATCTGACCATGTATCTCGTGTACATGTCGCTGCATCCTGTGTATCTGAATCTGCATCCTGTCCATGTGACTCCGCATCCTATCATCTCCTCTCGAATGAGGTCATGTGTAGCTGGCTGGTGCTGAGGAGGCTCTCTACCTGAAGGACCAGACTGATCTCGTCCTGAAATGCTCCTCCTCACAGTCTGATCATTTAGTAACCCCTTCCCTGCTTCTAACCTATCATCTACAAATACTGGAACGTGAAATCTATGGTAGAGTCTAGTGATGAAATAGGGGTAAATAAGTTAAGTTCGTGATGCAGACTGTGTCCTGACCCACTCCAACACATTCTCCACTGATGAGCGCATCTATACAAATATAATCCTCGCTATATTAAACTGATGACCAGTGGCTATCCAAAAAAGAAGGAGAATATCATGTGGTGTAATGACAGAGTATGCAGTGGTGGGTTTTAAATCAAAGTTCAGGAAAAGATTAAGTAATCTATATTCTGGTTTAAGATTTCCTGAACTGAAACTAGATGTAAAGATTCTCCCACACAATGTTGTAGACATGTTATTGTACTCTGGTGTACCAGGCTGTAATGTGGAGGCTAAATGGAAGTAATCTGGTACATCAGTGGGTGGTTCTGTAAGGTCAAGAGTAGCACGGATAGTGGAAAGATCGAAAATAACCCTAACACCCCTCACGATAGAAAAAGCTAAAAATTCTCTATCTAGATTAATTTCCCATCCAGAATAGAACTCATGCACTAATGAAATGTTTGCTTTTTCTAAGGGTTTAGTCATCATTGTTCGCGGTTTATTCAAACTTCATTGTTGATCTGGACTCTGATTTGGCAGTCCGGATCCTGATTTGGCAGTAAATCCGCTTTGGTGTTGTGGTCTAACGATCATGCTTGGATATATCGCCCGATGGTTCGTTTGTTTGTCGAATCACCGTGCCGAGCTGTGTTAAGGGACCTATAAGCAGTTTTATACGCCTACAGATACCCCCTCCAAAGTATTTTATCCTCATTCTTTTATAGAAGAGTCTGGAATACTTTGGATATGATTGTCCCAACCTTCAATCGGTGTAACGGAACCTTGGAATGGCTTCTATTCTTGATTCTTTTGATCCTCTAGGCTATTCGGTGCTTTGTTGAATGTCTTCAAGGGTTCCGGTGCTGCATTTATTGTCTGACCGTTGTCGGAATTTTGAACTTGAAGTCAATTCCTGATTTTCTGATCTTTAGCTCGTGTTTGTTGTTTCAACATAGAACCGACCATCGATTGTTGGCGTTGAGTCTTCATTTGCAACGCGTTGTCCGGCGTTTGAGCTTCATTATGACGCGTTGTCCGGCGTTTGACACAGTTTATACTCGTATGTCTGCTGGAGTCTACACAGTTTAAGCTCTTAATGAATTGGAGCGTGGCGGTCTCAAATTTGGGGCTGTAGGACCAACTATTACAGTTGTTTCGTCTGCATATGTGGATATTATCCCGAAGTTGTTGGATGCCCAAGTCACGAGACAAACTCATAAAGTTGATGCATCAATGACTCGCATTTATAGAATTTTTGGCAAATTCTCAGCCATCAACGGGTTTGATAAGCCTTTACCGACTACCGTTTGAGTCGGGCTAGCATGCAGATTGTCTAAATCCGTTCCGCATGTGACGTTATGCTAAGAGAGTGAATTCTCTGAGACTTTGTGCTATGATGTCGAATACATAGGCTTTACCATTTGTTACGGGAATAGGCTACCCGGTAACGCGTGTTAGGTGTTGACTTTAGGATTTTTGGCTAACCCCCAGCCTTCAACAGATTTGATTAGCCTTTACCGACTACCGTTTGAGTCGGGCTAGCATGCGGATTGTCTAAATCCGTTCCGCATGTGACGTTGTGCTAACAGAATGAACTCCCTTAGACTCGCTTCTATGACTTCGAATACGTAGACTTCGTCATTGTTACGGGAATAGGCTACCCGGCAACGTGTATTAGACGCTGACTTATCCCGACTTAGGTTTCGGGATAAAAGTCCCCAGAATCAAGTTCTGGTGTCTTTTTCCACGGAGAAAGACTAAACCAGCGATGCGTGTTAGGCGTCGGCATATCCTTTCTTAGGATTCAGGATGAAATTCCCCATGCGTGTAAGGCATGGATTTTGGTATTATTAATAACAACCTGTCACAATATCGAATATGTGGGCGGGTGTTCTTTTTAACGGTTAAGAACTAACCGACAGCGCGGGTTAGGTGCAGGCTTATTCCTGTTTATGTTTCAGGATAGAATACCCCAGAATCCAACTCTGGTGTCTTTTTCTACGGAGAAAGACTAAACCGGCGACGCGTGTTAGGCGTCGGCATATCCTTTCTTAGTATTCAGAATGAAATTCCCCATGCGTGTAAGGCATGTGACGTTATGCTAAGAGAGTGAATTCTCTGAGACTTTGTGCTATGATGTCGAATACATAGGCTTTACCATTTGTTACGGGAATAGGCTACCCGGTAACGCGTGTTTGGTGTTGACTTTAGGATTTTTGGCTAACCCCCAGCCTTCAACGGATTTGATTAGCCTTTACCGACTACCGTTTGAGTCGGGCTAGCATGCGGATTGTCTAAATCCGTTCCGCATGTGACGTTGTGCTAACAGAATGAACTCCCTTAGACTCGCTTCTACGACTTCGAATACGTAGACTTCGTCATTGTTACGGGAATAGGCTACCCGGCAACGTGTATTAGACGCTGACTTATCCCTACTTAGGTTTCGGGATAAAAGTCCCCAGAATCAAGTTCTGGTGTCTTTTTCCACGGAGAAAGACTAAACCAGCGACGCATGTTAGGCGTCGGCATATCCTTTCTTAGGATTCAGGATGAAATTCCCCATGTGTGTAAGGCATGGATTTTGGTGTTATTAATAACAACCTGTCACAATATCGAATATGTGGGCGGGTGTTCTTTTTAACGGTTAAGAACTAACCGACAGCGCGGGTTAGGCGCAGGCTTATCCCTGTTTAGGTTTCAGGATAGAATACCCCAGAATCGAACTCTGGTGTCTTTTTCTACGGAGAAAGACTAAACCGGCGACGCGTGTTAGGCGTCGGCATATCCTTTCTTAGGATTCAGGATGAAATTCCCCATGCGTGTAAGGCATGGATTTTGGTGTTACTAATAACAACCTGCCACAATGTTGAATATGTGGACGGATGTTCTTTTCAACGGTTAAGAACTAACCGGCAGCGCGGGTTAAGCGCAGACTTATCCTTGCTTAGGTTTCAGGATAGAATACCCCAGAATCGAACTCTGGTGTCTTTTTCTACGGAAAAAGACTAAACCGGCAGCGCGTGTTAGGCGCAGACTTATCCCTGCTTAGGATTCGGGATAAACTTCCTAGGATGAATCCTAAATTAACAAATTTTGGAAAAGATCGGTCTTTTAGGGTGAAGGAAAAGGTTGGTGTGGGAAAGAAAGAATTTTATATTCTATTCCTTGATTCTGGAAAGGAAGAATTTTATATTCTATTTCCAACGCAAAAGAAACAAGAAGTGGGATCTCCACTCCGAGAATCGGATAGATTCAGATAATCCTAACTGTCGGAAGGTTGGATTACCGAATTAAAGGTGAATTCCTCATTTATCGAGAGTGAATTGTGGTTTTGGTCCTAACTGTAGGAAGGTTTGACCAAGCGAAAGTTTGAGACGATCCTAACTGTAGGAAGGTTTGATCGCTCAATTTATGGGCCTCTCGTTCATTGAAGGAATCGAGAGGGGGTTTTGGTTGTGGCCCTAACTTTTATAGGTTTGACCTGAAAGCAAAGGGAGTGGAATACAAGTAGCAGTAGAAATACTGGTTTGTATTGGCCACTCGATGAAGGGTTTTGACGTTAAGTAATCAGGACTTAACACGTCAAGCTTTGGAAATTACCATGAATTGGCGGACAAAAAATTTAGTGGACCCACCGTCAATTGACTTGATCAGTGGGGGATTTTTATGAGGAAAGATTAATCTATCAAAAAGATCGAATCTCATCTCAACAAGATAACTCATGAGAATTAGTGAATTTGATAACAATAATGGAAAACATTCCAACCTTTAGAGTTTAAATGTGGATGTTTTACTTATCACTTTTATAGTAATTGGGTTATCTCTAAGAATATCACCCGTGGTATTCTTTCGGGAACTTCCCGATACATGAATAATCCACCCCCAGCTTCCCTTGTGGAACTGGGTCCGACATTGTACTCAGTTACATGACCGGGTTATCCTTAAGAATATTACATATAAAAATTCTTCAGGAACTTCCCGTGAAAGAAATGAAACAGTTTAGACTCATATACATTTTGGAGTATCAGGGAGCAGTTTAACCTCTTATACCGATCGGAGGATTAAGAAGCAGTTTATACTCTTATACTTGTCGGAGTCTAGAAAGGAGCAGTTTATACTCTTATACTTATCGGAGTATTGTTGAGTTATCCTTAAGAATCCCGAGGATGGTCCTTTTGAAGGTACGTGCCTCTTCTCAAGTTATTTTAGGACTAGCCAATTTTTGACTAATGCAGCTATAATGTGATGCATCTGAGAATTACTTTTTGTGTCTGACAGAAGCTTTTGTCGAGACTGATCCTGTTGAGCCGGCTGTGAGACCAACTACATCAGCTGATACATCCATAGCGGTTACACCTCCACTACCCCCAGTGACTCAAGGGGAAGAAGGTATAAATTAAGCAACTGAGAAATGTTATTTATTCCCTCATTAAGGCTTTTGACGGATTTCTCCCTTTTTGCGTAGGGCTTCCTTCTCGGCTTCATGTCCTCATGAAGGAGTTGTTATCAGACAACGATCCTGAGAAGATCGTCATCTGTATAGAAGTCCGTTCCTTCTTCTCCTTCGTGAATACTATGATTGGCCAACTCTTCCACGGTGGACTTTTCCTTCACCAATTTAAGCCTTTCCTTGATCCTAGAATAAATTCAATAAGGGATGCAGGATATCCGGATCTGGCGAAGGTTATAATTGATGACCTTGATTGCTTGGAGCACGAGCTTCAGATGTTACGTGAGCTCCGGGATGCAGGTGCTTCTTCATTCATTACTGCCAATTTGGATACTCGTTTACAGACATGGCGCGATACTCGAGTTCTTGCTGAGCTCGAGATTCAGGTGCAGCGGGATCGGGTAGACCGAGTTGAGGCCAACCTTGCTGTTAGATCATCTTCACTTGACGATCTTGACTCTTCTATTGCCTCTTGTGAGACCAAGATAGAACAGTTCCAAAGAGGACTTCGTGAAGAAGAGGAGACTTTGAGTATCCTTCAGATGACGAAGGTACAAGATCAGCAAGCCCACACTGCCTTATCTGAGGAGTTGAAATCCTTGAAGCAGAAGCTGGTTGAGACGGAGGAGATTGCTATGAAGACTTTAGCCACCACTGAAGAGTCTATCAGAGCTGAATTGCAGGATGAACTTAGGCAAGCTTATGATGAGAAGCTGTCTAAGTTTAGTTAGCAGATTTTTAGCCATAGGCTTGATGTATGATTTCATTTACTGGATATTTTGACTTTTGATCCTCTTAGTGGAAATGGTTTTACCTTTATCTTTATTATGATTTCTCACTCTGTTTGGAATGATTGACCATAATACTCACATGATTTTTGGCAAACCCTTAGCCTTCAACGGGTTTGATAAGCCTTTACCGACTATCGTTTGAGTCGGGCTAGCATGCGGATTGTCTAAATCCGTTCCACATGTAACATTATGCTAAGAGAGTGAATTCTCTGAGACTTTGTGCTATGATGTCGAATACATAGGCTTTACCATTTGTTACGGGAATAGGCTATCCGGCAACACGTGTTAGGTGTTGACTTTAGGATTTTTGGCTAACCCCCAGCCTTCAACGGATTTGATTAGCCTTTACTAACTACTGTTTGAGTCGGGCTAGCATGCGGATTGTCTTAATCCGTTCCGCATGTAACGTTGTGCTAAGAGAGTGAATTCTGTGAGACTCGCCGCTACGACTTCGAATACGTAGACTTCACCATTGTTACGGGAATAGGCTACCTGGCAACGTGTATTAGACGCTGACTTATCCCTACTTAGGTTTTAGGATAGGATACCCCAGAATCGAACTCTGGTGTCTTTTTCTACGGAGAAAGACTAACCCGGCAACGCGTGTTAGGCATCGGCATATCCTTCCTTAGGATTCAGGATGAAATTCCCCATGCGTGTAAGGCATGAATTTTGGTGTTATTAATAACAACCTGCCATAATGTTGAATATGTGGGCGGGTGTTCTTTTTAACGGTTAAGAACTAACCGGCAGCGCGGGTTAGGCGCAGACTTATCCCTGCTTAGTCTTCAGGATAGAATACCCCAGAATCGAACTCTGGTGTCTTTTTCTACGGAGAAAGACTAAACCGACAGTGCGTGTTAGGCGCAGACTTATCCCTGCTTAGGATTCGGGATAAACTTCCTAGGATGAATCCTAGATTGACAAATTCTTGGAAAATGTTGGTGTGGGAAAGGAAGAATTTTATATTCTATTTCCCGGTCTTCTTTTAGGGTGAAGACGAACCCAAATACAAGGAAGGAAGAATTTTATATTCTATTCCCTGATTCTAGAAAGGAAGAATTTTATATTCTATTTCCAGCGCAAAAGAAACTAGAAGTGGGATCTCCACTCCGAGAATCTGGAAGATCTACATAAACTTACCTTTTATAGGATTGGTTATCTAATCTGAAGATGAGTTTCTCGTTTATCGAAGTGAATTTTCAACTTCGGTTATAACCATGAGAAGGCTTAACCAAAGAGAAAAAGAAGGGAATTCTTTCGTTTATCGAAAGGGGACTCTGAACTGAAAGTGGACCTCTTGTTCATGGAAAGAGTCAAGAGGGCCAGAAAGACACTTTTGGTGGACTCACTGTCAATTGAAATTGATCAGTGAGGGATTTTGGTGGTGAAAATGATTTTGGATTATCCTCTAGAATATCAAGTGTAACATTTTTCAAGGAACTTCCCGATAAATGGGTTATCCTGAATGTACTAGGGATAGTATTTTTTCAGGAACTTCCCATTTATTGGCATTAATTGCCTGGCGCCTTCTTGAGTAATAAGGCGATATGCGCCGTTTGAGTAGACTGTGTCTATCACAAACGGTCCTTCCCATTTGGGTTCAAATTTACCTTTCTTCTTGGAGTTGAGGATTATCGGTCGGCGAGCAGCGAGGACCAGATCTCCTTTCTTGAAGCTTCTCTGTCAGACTCTTTTGTTAAAAGCCCTAGATATTCTGGCTTGATAAAACTCAATGTGTTGTTGAGCTTCCAAGCATTTTTCATCCAACATTTCGAGTTCTTCGAGACGGTTCTGATGTTGTTCTTCTGTCGTCATCTCGGTTGCGAGAACGATCCGAAGGGATGAGATTTGGATTTTTAATGGTAGCACTGCTTCACATCCGTATACCAACGAATATGGGGTAGCTCCTGTAGGTGTGCGTATGGTGGTACGATAAGCCTAGAGTGCTTCACCGAGTTTATCGTCCCAGTCTCGTTTATTGGTCTTCACGAGCTTTGACAGGATCTTAATGATCGTCTTGTTAAACACCTCAGCTAATCCATTCGCAGCGGGATAATAAGCTGTTGACAAAACATCTTGAATTTTTAACTTGTCACAAAACCTGACGAAGGCGTTGCTTATGAACTGTGGACTGTTGTCATGAATGATCCGTCTTGGCACGTCGTGTCAGTATATAACATGATGTTTGATGAAACTAATGACGTTGTTCGTTTTTACTTCTCTAAGCGGAATTGCTTCAGCCCACTTTGAAAAGTAATCTGTGATTGCGAGAATGAATCGATCACCTTTGACTGAAGGGGAAAAAATAGGACCGACGATGTCCATACCTCATGTCTCGAATGACCAAGACGTGGTTGACGTGTGTAAACGCTCTGGTGGTTGGTGCATATAATTTGCATGTACTTGACAAGCATGACACTCTTGGGCGTATTCGATTGCGTCACGAACCATTGTTGGCCAAAAATATCCCATTCTCCTGATGCGATCATACAGTTTGGGACCGGGCTAATGCGCACCTCCTTCGTGTGCTTCCTTAAGAACTTCTTCTGCTTCTTTGTTCGAAAGGCATCGGAGTAATAAACCATCGTACCCTCTACGGTATAACGTATGGGTCTCGGCATTATAGAAGAATCTTGGTGCTCTTCGGCGGATTGATTCCCTTTCTTTTACATCCTCTGGCAAAATACCATATTGGACGTAGTCAATGATAGGAAAACGCCAATCTCGGGACTCAGACCCAATTTGAGTTGAATTCACCTCCTTGGCGTTTATATTTCTATCATCTTCTTCTTCAATATCCATATCGTATATGGGTATGCAGAGCTGATGCGTCCTTACTGTGACTAATAGTTCAGTTTCGGGAGGCTGCGCAAGTGATACTGCTAGTGCTGCCAGTGCATCTGCGTAAGCGTTTTGGAGACGAGTGATGTATTCAATAAAGAATTCTTCAAAAGAATCTGGCATTTTGATGGCCTTATGGTGGTACGGGATCAGATCTTGGTTCCTGACTTCATACTCTCTACGTACTTGGTTGACTATCAATTGAGAATCCCCAAAAGCTTCGAGATATTCGACCCCCAGCTCCTTGGCGAAACTGAGTCCAATGAGAAGCGCGTTGTACTCAGCTACGTTATTGGAACATGGACTAGTCAATGAATAAGCCCGAGGCATCACATGCTTCCCCGGGGAAATTAAGACAACTCCAACTCCGGAGGAGACTGTAGAACATCCGGGGGTTATTGCCCTATTAACTGCTCTCGAAGCACCATCGAAGTATAATTGCCATACTTGTTGGTGCGATGTAGTGTTAACCTCGTGGGTTTCATCCGGCAAGTCATCATATACTTCTGCCGTATCTGTGGTCGGGTTTGCCGCCAAAAGATCACAAATCGCTTGTCCTTTGATCGACTTCTGCTGTTTGAAGTGCAAATCATATTAGGACAAGAGAAGGGCCTATTTCGCTAACCGCCAATTCATAGAGTCCGGTTTCGTCATAAATACCTATACTAGATTAACGTTAGAAATGACGTAAATCGTCTGTCCAACCAGGTAATGCCGCATCTTTTGCACTGCGAATACCAATGCGAGGCATTCTTTCTCAATCATCGGATATCGAGACTCGGCGCCTATCAGGGTCCGACTTAGGTAATAGACTGCCTGTTCGTGACCATTATCATCATCTTGTGCTAGTAAAGCACTTATCGAGTGGTTCATCGCCTTGAGATAAATCAAGAACGGTCTACCTGATTTTGGTGCAACGAGAACAGGAGGATTCGTCAGATATGTTTTGATATCTTCGAATGCTTTTTGGCAGGCGTCGTCCCAGATAAATGACACCCCTTTCTTGAATAGTTTAGAGAACGGTTGGCACTTCCCAGAAAGATTTGAGATGAACCGCCGGATGTAAGCTAACCGCCCTTGCAACCCTCTGAGTTCTCTTAGATTTCTAGGGGATTGCAGTTCATGTATTGCCTTCACCTTATCGGGATCGATATGTATATCTTTAGTGGTGACGACAAATCCAAGGAATTTTTCGCTAGACATTCCAAGGAAGGATTTAGTGGGGTTCATCTTCAATTGATGACTCCGCATGAGATCGAACATCGTCTTCAAGTCCTTGATGTGATCTTCTTTGTTGCAGCTTTTTACAACCAAATCATCGACGTAGCATTCGACTGTTTTCCTGAGATGTTCTTGGAAAATCTTTGTCATTGCTCGCTGGTACGTGGCGCCTGCATTCTTCAGACCAAAAGGCATTACGGTGTAGCAAAAGACACCAAGGGGCGTTCTGAACGCTGTATGCTTTTCGTCATCTGGGTGCATCTTGATTTGGTTATATCCTGAAAAGACATCCATAAAATACATTCTCTCAAATCCGCACGTATTGTCGATAATGACATCTGTGATTGGGAGAGGAAAGTCGTCTTTTGGACATGCCGTATTCAGGTCCTTGAAATCGATACAAATCATGATTTTACCGTTCTTTTTCATGACTGGAACAATATTGGCTAGCACGATATTGGCTAGCCAATCTGGATGTTGTTCTTCTCGGATAAATCCTGATTCGATCAACTTCTTAACCTCTACCTCAATGGCTTCCATAATCTGCGAACGAAACCGTCTTTGCTGTTGTTTGACATGTTTGGCATCCGACTTGATATCGAGGCGGTGCATTGCTACATTGGGGTCGAGCCCTAGCATATCTTCATAGTTCCACGTGAAGACATCAATATATTCTCTGATGAGAGCAATTAATTCCTCCTTCTCATTTGAGGGAAGACTATCGCTGATGAATATCGGCTTTGGGTTGGCCTCGTCGCCCATGTTAACTTGGACTATTTTATCCTCAGTGGGGGGTTCTCTCTGTTCGAACCTGTCACCATACTGCATATTCAGATGATGAACCCACGGGTCTTCCCATGTTGGCATTTGATCATCGTCCTCCATTGTAGACGGATCAGCTGAGCTTCCCCCAGACTTGTATCGGAATCCCATTCCGAGGAATCTGACGAATTTCCATCTTTGTATTGCTCCGATAATTGGTTATTGATTAACCAGCATCATTCGTCTTCTGAAGAAGATTCATACCCTAACAAATGGAATACGAAGGACCTCAATCGAAGTATAAACCTTCTCTGAGTGTGAAATCATACCCCTGCTTTTCCATGAGCTTGCGCACTTCCGGGCTATACGTAGATAGATGCCGACCAGGTTTGTCATCATTCTCATCTTCCCTTAAGAAATGATCTGGTAATGGAGAGTTTTTTCCTTTACAATAAATCACTTCTTTCTCACCTCCTATTTTGGTCAGGATGACCAGGGTTGTTCCGAAAGAATGCTGGAGGTGTTCCTTTGTTATATAGGACGATCGGAGCGGCATATATAAATCGGGATTATCATACAATTCTTTTATCACATCATCAAGAGATAGGGAGTACTCTAAATCGTTCTTTATTTCATTATTGGCAAGTTGCCAGTTACAACTACCCTCTGACGATTGTTCATCGTCAAGGTTGATTATAAAGGGTACAATGTCTTTTAAAACATAACCTCCATTGTAATCAAATTCGGCTTCGGTATCAGCTTCTTCTCTGCTGTCCGTGCCATGGGCCGATGATTTAGTATCGGATTCGTTACCATAAAGGAGAGAATCAGTGAAATAATTCTCATACCCTTTGAATGGTTGCTTATCCGCGACCACCGTCCTAACCTTATTATCAGTGTCAACATATTTCAAACACTGATGGAGAGTGGAGGGGATTATAACGTTACTATGGATCCAAGGCCGACCCAATAGTAAGTTATATGAAGTCTCGGCATCGATCACATAACATGTGACTTCTGTCTTCAAATCACCCATTTGACATTTTATCCGGATCTTACCCAAGGGTCTTGACCCGCTAGTGTTGAATCCATAGATAACAGTGCCTGTGGACGCCAACTTACTAACTAGAATGCTGAGGCTATGCATCAAGCGAAGCGGCATAATACTCACAGCAGAACCCGGATCCACTTGGATTCGGTTGACTTGGCTGGAGCCAATGTATCCGACGAAATATAACGGCCGAACCGTAGCAACTCATACAATGTTATCTGCGCTGGGATGTTAGCTAGTTGAGCCATAATATCGAAGACGTGCGGAGTGTTTGAGCTTTCCGGTTTATCTCTTCCAATCGGACGATTGAAACGAGACTGCTTCGGATTCTGAACCTCCTGGGGCCTCTTTTCTTTCTGTTTATCAACCGGCTGTCGTCGAGCTTCTTTAACCGGTCTAGGAGTCGTAATCACACGCAGCTCCGTGAGAGTTTTGGTTGGTCCCCGTTTAGTTACCCCCTGCTCAGCTAACTGATCACTAGGTGATGGGTAGTTGAAGTTATACTCATTTCCGCTTCTAGTGGAAAAGACTTCTTGTTCTTCTTCGGAGAGCGGGAAGGTAGGAGCTTCATCACCATCCTCTTCGAAGATCGCGGAAGTAGCATTGCAGGACTTGCCTTTACCCTTTCTGGTCGAGGAAGTCGTCCACTGATCGTCTTCAATTAGGTCGAGATGAACCCGGAGGATTTCGCCGTTTGGGGCTGTGTGTGGCACAAGTCCTTTTTGGCGCTGCCCATATGGGTCGTCATTCACTGTCTTCATTCCAACTTTGGTGATGCGTTCTGGTTTAAACCATGTTGTGGGCACTGATCCAAAGCTGATTGACACTGCGTTTGCTCCGACATTCTTGGACGGCTTCGGGGTTATGACACCTACATCAATTAACGCCTGGATTTTATCCTTGAGGTGGTAGCATGACTTTGTAGGGTGATGGACCGCTCTATGGTATGCGCAATACTTCGGATCCGTCACTTTGCTAGCCCCTTCTTGATCTACAATCGCCTGCAGCTGGATTTTATTATTTTCTAACAGGTACTTAAAGATGCCGGGAACTTCGTCATCTTTGAAAGAGTACACTTTAGGAAATCTTGGCTCCGAAGACTTCTACTTCTGAGGCCGTTGTTGCCATTGCGACTGCGACTGTTGTGGTGCTCGTTGCTGCTGCTGTTGCTGATGTTGCAATTGGAAAGTTTGATTAGCATCAACTGCATTAGCATGTGCCTTACCTTTCCCTCGTGGGACGAAATTCTACTGTGGAGCATTCGTCGCTTGTTGACCTCTCTCTGCCTTCTTTCTTCTGAGGAATCGCTCGGCTTGCTCTCCTTGGACCTTCAAATCCTTCCATGTTTTGGACGGTGCTATCCCCATTTCTTCCAACACGTCCAGTGCGAGGTTGTTGTGGCAAGTCTGGAGAATAAACTCCTCAGTGACCGGGTCCCGGCAGTTTATCGCCTTGTTCCGGAACCTTTTGACGAAGGTGTCAACCAATTCCCTGTCTTTTTGTTTCTCATCAAGCAACGACCCGATGTATATCTCGGTGTCGTCATCGAAGAAATTGGTGAGGAATTTAGTCTCCATATCATCCCAGCTATTCACGCTTCCTGGCTTGAGGCGACGATACCAATCGAAGGCGGCTCCACGAAGAGTGCTAACGAAGGACCGTACCATCAGAGGCTCATTACCAGAGATAACCCCCAGGTGTGATTTGAAGTAAATCAAATGCTGAGTGGGTGAACCCATCCCATTAAACGGTGTGAAGTTAATTAGATTGAACTTCGCCGGATATGGGATCGATTCCCATTCTCTTGGGTATGGACAAGGAATGCCCGTCTTCTTCATCTCTTGAGCGGAAATCAACATATTGATTTTGCTCTCGAGGTTTTTGATCTTCAAGCTTTCACCTGTGTTTTCGCTAGCATTCTCGTTACCACCCCCTGCATTGACGGGAGGATTATCGGCATTATGAGCTTCATCCGCATGTGCGTCCTCATCTTCCCGATTAACCTGGTTACGACGACTTGAATCGCCTTGCTGGTTTGTCAGTGCTTGGATTTGTTGCTCATGCATTTCTCTCATATTCTGCATGGCCATCTGCATTTCGAACCTGAAGCTCTCCTGTTGTTTAGCCAAAGCTTCTTCGAGCATCTTGGCCACATATATATATATATATATATATATTAAAGCCTATGTTACTTATTCAAATTTTGTTTGTTTTTTTTACAGATAATGTGGTTCATGAAGAACCAACACCTCTTCCTCTCCGAGCGTAAAAAATTCTAAAAATGGTTTCAGACGTTGACCATTTATTTTAAAAATATTACCATTTTTAGGATTTTCTATCTCGATAGCCCCATGTGGAAAAACTTGTTTGACAAAAAATAGACCTGTCCATCTTGATCTCAATTTTCTAGGAAAAAGATGCAATTTTGAATTGTACAATAAAACTTTCTGTCCTGGAGAGAAAATTTTTCGTAAAATTGATTTGTCATGAAAAATCTTGTTTTTCTTTTTATAAAATTTTGAGTTTATGTATGCATCATTTCGAATTTCTTCCAACTTATTTATTTAGAGCAATCTGTTTTTACCTGCCGAGTCTGAGTCAAAATTCAACTGTTTTATCGCTCACATTGCTCGATGCTCTAACTCTACTGGTAAGTGATAAACTTTTCCAAACACTAGTCTGTATGGTGACATCCCCAAATTAGGATTGAAAGCTGTTCTATATGCCCACAGAGCATCACATAATTTTACTGACCAATCTTTTCTGTTGTGATTAACTGTTTTTTCTAAGATTTGTTTGATCTGTCTGTTTGTGACCTCTACTTGTCCACTGGTTTGGGGGTGATAATGAGTTGACAATTTGTGTGTGATTGAATATTTCCTCATCAAAGCTTCAAAAGAATGATTACAAAAATGTGTACCGTTGTCACTGATGATCGCTCGGGGTACTCCTAACCGTGCAAAAATGTTCTCTTTCAAAAACTTAACAAAAACCTTGTTGTCATTAGTTTTGCAAGCTACCGCCTCAACCCATTTTGACATGTATTCAACGGCTACTAGAATGTAAACATTTCCAAAGGAATTTGGAAATAGTCCCATGAAATCGATACCCCACAGATCAAAAAGTTCAACAGATAAGATGGGTTGTAAAGGCATCATATTTCTCCTAGTGACCTTCTCTAAAAGCTGACAGCTGTTACAGGCTTTGCAAAACTCATATGAATCCTTGAAAAGAGTGGGCCAATATAGCCCAGATTGGAGATTTTTTTCAGCTGTTTTTCTTGGACCAAAGAGGCCCCTACATGCTTGCTCATGACAAAAGGATAGAACATTCCTAGTTTCTTCTGTGGGAACACACCTCCTAAAGATCTGATCAGGATAGTATTTGAACAGATATGGATCATCCAAGTAAATGTATTTTACTTGGGAGAGAAAACGAGATCTATCCTGTTTGGACCAATGAGAAGGAATCTGGTTCATGATAATGTAGTTCATAATGTCAGTGAACCATGGGACAGATTGGATTTGTAGGAGTTGTTCATCAGGAAAATGTTCGTTGATCGGGACGGTTGATGTTGGTGCATTTGGGAGTCGAGAGAGGTGATCTGCTACGGGGTTCTCTGTTCCTCTTCTGTCAAGAATTTGAATGTCAAACTCTTGAAGTAGGAGAATCCATCTAATGAGCCGTGCTTTAGCATCCTTTTTTATCAAAAGATACTTTAGTGCAGCATGATCTGTGAAAACTTTGGTTAAGGAACTGATGAGGTAGGACCTGAATTTTTTAAGGCAAAGACTACAGCTAAAAACTCTTTTTCTGTGACAGAGTAATTTTGTTGGGCATCATTCAGAGTCCTACTGGCGTAGTAGATCACATGCGGTTTTCCATCAAACCGTTGTCCTAAAACAGCACCAATCGCAGAATCAGATGCATCACACATCAGTTCGAAAGGTAAGGTCCAATCTGGTGCATGAATGATAGAGGCTGTGGTTAGCTCCTTTTTCAGATATTCAAAAGCTTTGAGGTAGTCGGGAGAGAAGACAAATGATGTATCCTTGGCTAAGAGATTGGTCAAGGGTCTAGCAATTTTTCCAAAATCCTTGATGAAACGTCGGTAAAAACCAGCATGACCAAGAAATGATCTAACATCTTTGATAGTTTTGGGAGGAGGGAGATTGGAAATGAGATCTACCTTAGCTTTGTCCACTTCGATTCCCCTATTGGAAACTACATGTCCTAAGACAATGCCTTATTTGACTATGAAATGATATTTCTCCCAATTAAGAGTCAGATTTTTCTCCCTACACCGTTCTAGGACTAGTTTAAGATGATGCAAACATTGGGAAAATGTGTCACCAAAGATGGAAAAGTCGTCCATGAAAATTTCAAGAAATCTCTCTACCATGTCGGAGAAAATACTGATCATGCAGCGTTGAAATATAGCTTGTGCGTTACACAGTCCAAAGGGCATGCGTCGGTATGCGAATGTTCCATACGGGCAAGTGAAGGTAGTTTTCTCCTGATCTTCGAGAGCGATAGGGATTTAATTGTAACCTAAATATCCATCAAGAAAATAATAGAACTCGTGTCCTGCTAAATGCTCTAACATTTGGTCAATAAAAGGAAGAGGGAAGTGATCTTTCCGGGTGGGTAAGTTGAGTTTTCGGTAGTCAATGCAAACTCGCCATCCAGTTTGGATCCGAGTAGGAATCGGCTCATTAGCCTCATTTTGGATCACGGTGATCCCAGATTTTTTTGGAACAACTTGGACCGGACTCACCCATGAACTATCAGAAATGGGATAAATGATCCCATGATCGAGACATTTTAGAATGTCTTTCCTAACAGCTTCTTTCATCACTGGGTTTAACCTACGTTGAGGATCTATAGTAGGTTTGGTGTCATCTATCAAATGGATTCGGTGTTAAACAATGGTTGGACTAATCCCTTTGATATCAGCCATGGTCCATCCAATGGCTTCCCTATTCTCTCTTAAAACGTCTAAGAGAGCTTCCTTTTGACCGGTAGTCAAATCAGAAGAAATGATAACTGGTAAAGACCCGTTCTCCCCTAAGTAGGCATACTCTAGATTTTTAGGTAGAGGTTTGAGCTCTAACTTAGGGGGTTCCTCCACAGATGGGCGAAGCTGGACTCGGGGTTCTATCTTCAAAGGTTCTCGTTGCCAGCCAACAGTAGAAACATGATTGACCAGCGGTTCTAACTCTAGTTCGTCATCAGATAACTCCTCAATCATTAAGTCGGATGCAATTGAATCAGACTCACACTCTCCCTCTTGTTGTTCACTGGATATTCCTTGAATAAAATTCACTTCCATGGGTTCATCAGATGGATCACTAGGCTGCCTTCCTAGGTTGAAAATATTGAGGTCAACAGTCATATTTCTAAAAGATAGTTTCATCTGACTGGTTCTACAATTGATCAAAGCATTTGAGGTGGCTAAGAACGGTCTTCCTAGAATGACGGGGATTTGATTTTTGAGATTAGAAACTGGCTGTGTTTCCAAGACAATAAATACAACTGGGAAAAGAACTCTCCAATTTTGATCAGAACATCCTCTACCTCTCCTTTATGAATTTTTACAGATCTATCAGCTAACTATAGAGTACATATCATCGGTTTAAGTTCTCCTACACTTAGTTGTTGATAGACTGAATAAGGAAGGAGGTTGACGCTGGCTCCCAAGTCTAAAAGTTCCTTATCAATGTGAGTGTTACCTATGACGCATAGAATTGTGGGACAACCAGGGTCCTTATATTTTAATGGCATTGGTTTTGAAAAAATTTCACTGAGGTTGGCAACTAAGAAGACTTTCTTGGGAACATTGGTGGTTCTTTTCTTAGTGCATAAGTCCTTCAAGAACTTTGCATAAGAGGGAATTTGTTCGATTGCATCTAGGAGAGGGATGTTGATCTTGACCTGTTTAAATGTTTCTAGGATTTTCTCAACCTGTGGGGAGTTTTTCCTGGGTTTGAGTCTATCTGGAAATGGGGCAACGGGCCTATACCTATCTAGATCAGGCTCAATCTTAAGTTTAGTATTTTGGTCATCGGAAGGAATTGCTTCATCGGAAGGAGTGTGTTGGATGGGAGAAGGGGTTTGATTCGGTGGTATTCTAACTTGATTGTCTATTTATTTCCCTGATCTTAGAGTATGAACTGCATTCATATGAGCTGGATGGGATGAACCAGATCCATTGTCTTTAGGATTTGTAACAGGTTGATTTGGGAATTTTCCTTTCTCTCTCTCTCGCTCACGGCAGTGGCTAGTTACCTAAGTTGGGTTTCTAACCGGGCTATGGCTTGAGTGTTCGAGTTGAGCACTTGGCTGGTTGTTTGCATGAAGGAATTTAGAGTGGTGGATGACTGGGTCAACATGTTGGTCGTTTGTGTAGAAGCTATGATCATAGCTTCTAAACCCTTTTCTAAGACACTCAAACGTTTGACATGATCAGAATTTGTAGGCTGGTGAGGATGAGGATGTTGGGTTGGAAAAACTGGGTTAGCTTGTTGAAAATTATTTGGTGCGTTGAATGGAAGTGTATTTCCCCTAGGGAATTGTGGGTTAGACGCGGGAATGAAGTTTTTATTTCCGGGAGAGTTTCCTTGGTTCCAAGCAAAGTTGGGATGATTTCTACAACCTGGATTGTAGGTTGGAGAAAATGAATCATTTCTAGGGTGCTGGAATGCAGCGTTCATCTATTCTAAAGAATGGTTGTTTCCTAGGAGAGGGCATTCCTCTAAAACATGGGTAGAAGACTGACGGTTATGACATCCCGGGGCAGATACATGATTGATTTGAGCTGGAGCTCGTTCCTTAACTTCTAAGGCTTCTAACCTCCGCATAATCGTCACTATCTTCGCTTCAGACGTAGTGTTTGACTCCAGGGAAAGACTGCTAGACTTAGATTGGGGAACTGATGAAACCCTGTCATTATAGTGTTCCTACTGTATTGTAATCTCGGATAAACTCTCTAGAAATTCCCAAGCTTCATCTACATTTTTCCTCATAAAATCTCCCTGACACATCGATTCTAAAGATGTTTTTGAAGAATAGTCCAATCCTTCATATATGACTTGGCACAGTCGCCATTTTTAGTCGCCATTTTTCTAGACCGTGATGAGGACATTGGATTAAAAGATCTTTAAATCGGTCAAAATATTTCTAGAATGGCTCTCCCAGGATAATTTTGAAGTTTTGAATGCTGTTCCTAAGCTTTACCATTTTGTGAATAGGGAAAAATTTCTTAAGAAAAACGGTGACAAATTCCTCCCAAGTTGAGATGGAATTTGTCGGTAAGCTGTACAGCCATTTTTTAGCTTTGTCGTTAAGAGCAAATGGAATAAATCTGAGCTTAATTGCATCTTCGGTCAATTCTCTCATTTTAATCGTAATACACACTTCCTTAAATTCCGAGATAAAAATATATGCATCTTCTGTTTCATTACCAAGGAATTTAGGAAGCATGTTTATGTAATGCGGTCTAAGCTCGAAATTTGCTCCATTTACTTTGGGGAGTCTTATACAAGATGGAATTATATTTTTGGTGGGGTAACACATATCCTGAAGAACGGGTTGATTTGCCATTTCTTGAATTGGTTCAACACGGATTAAACGATAAGAATTATCCCGAACCCAAGTTTGCATACACCAAAACAAATATATATATATTTTTTTTAAAGGAAAGAAAGAAAATTAGTTTTTTTATGAGAAGAAAAAGATAAAGAAAAATCCTAACTAAAACAAATCAAATCAATCACATTTCAATCACTCTAATTCTAGGGTTTAGCCTAACTCAACTAGACCAGCTCCTAACCAAAAACTCATACAGTGAAAAGATTAAAGTTTTACATAGGTAGTTAGCCAGGTAAGGATAGTACTAGAGGGTGATCAGAGATCAATTAAGTATCTCGTTCCTTGCGGAGCGCTTTACACAACCCCTAAACCTTGCCTTAGACACCAACTAATCTGAGAAAACTTAAACCGGTTAACTTAAGGATTTCTTGTTCCTTATTGAGCTCGAGTCCTTAGGGGCCAACGTCTAATGAGTTTTAGAAGGCTTGGTTTATGAAGTGAGAAATTAGTGATTTGTGAGCTAAGGAAAGGGTGATAAAATCCCTTACCTTATCTTGATTATGGGTTTTGCCCTTAAGAATGTTTTAAGTGTGTGCCAAATCAAGTGCTACAATCACTTTGGTGAATTCCTACACTATATGAAATGCAACCCTAGAAATTAAAAGCGACTAAAAAGGATGATAAAAAGAAAATCTTTATATTTTTTAATTATGGTCAACAACAATCAAATGTGAGAAGAGAGATCTTGTTTGAATTTATTATCTTGTTAGTTAATGTCCAAGTAAAAGGTGAATTTTACTATGGTCGACAAAAATAAAATCTTTTTTTTATTTTTATAAATCCTAATTGTCTCTAAATGTGAAGCTAACTAAAAAGGATGGAATTGAAAATGCTAGAAAGAAGACTTACCCGAAAGCAATTCTCCAAGTTCTTGATCTTCAATCCAAGATTTTCAAGCTCCAAGTGGTTCCTTCACAAGAAAACACACAAGTTAAAAAACTAAAATAATAAAATCCTATTTTGGCACCTTCCCCGGCAACGGCGCCAAAAATTTGATGGGGCATAATTATGTACCAAAATTACAAGTGCACAATTGATCAAGTTATAGTATAAAAAGTTATCGATCCCACGAGGAAGGTGATTTTAAGAGATTATTAGAATTAGTTCTTATGTTTTGTGTGTGAAAAAATAGGATTAAAGAATAAGTGGGATTGTGGAGAGAGATATGATGAGTGATTGTTTTGAATATGTGCAAGTAACAATAAATTGAATTTTAGAGGAGAGAAAAAAGAATCAAAGAATAAATGAAATCACAAGGCAAGAAAGAAGAATGAATAAAATCAAGAAATAAAATCAAGAATAAAAAGAAAATTTAAGAAAATCAAGATGGAGGATTCAATTAAGATATGAGAAATCTAGAATTTAATCCACTAACTAATCTCAATTACAAAATACAAACTATTATCTTTTTAACATATTTCAACTTAGATTTATTAAGCATAGACTATCAAACCATTTAAGGAAAGTATAACCTATCAAATTATCATTTAAGTTAAAATTACTATTCATGATAAGAAAAACAACAAGATAGTAATCCTAGATTTCATAAGCATAACCTATCAAACTATTTAAGATAAACATAGATTATCAAATTCTTCTTCTACCGATTAGTTTTCTAGTTGATTATCCTAAACATAAGATAAACATAGATTATCAAATTCTTCTTCTACCGATTAGTTTTCTAGTTGATTATCCTAAACATGAACATTTTAAGCTTCTTCTACCGATTAGTTTTCTAGTTGATTATCCTAAACATGAACATTTTAAGTGCAAGAGAATAATTTACATAATATAAAAGAAATTAGACTAGTATCATACAATTCTAAGATTCCTACAAGAATTAATTTCACATCTTAAGAAATAAAAGCAAGAAGAAAAAAAACTAATTACAAAAATAAAAAGAAAAGAAAAAACTAAACTATGAACAAGAAATAAATCTAACTACAAAGAATTAAAATCTAAACTACCAAATATATTACAAAAATTAAATGTAAGAAAATAAATCTACTCTACAAATTAAAGTGCAAAAAGGAAATAAAAAGACAAGAAAATAAATCTACACTACAAGCATGAATTTAAATCTAACTAATAAGCAATAATAAAGAAATTACTAAAAGAAATAAAAGAGGAAAATAAAAGAAATGCAAACCTTCAAATTGCTCTTCATCGCCATCCTTATCATTCAACAAAGAGGAGAAAAAAACAAATTTAAAGTGGAGAAAAATTATTATTATTAATTACAACAAAAGTTATAATTTTTGGAAGGTCTTCTCAATTAAAAGTAGCCCTCCTCTCCAAATGGAGTTACAAAATTTTTTACACCTCTAACCCCTCACTCTCTATCCCTATTTATAGTAAACATCAGTGAATGAGAGCCGTTGGATCGAAATCTTATCCAAAAACAAGAAAAATCAGCCATAGACTCGTAACTAACTGTATGGTGTATCGATGCCAGCATCGATAGGGGTATCGATGCTGGCATCGATACGGGCATCGATGCTAGCATCGATGCCCCCATCGATGCTGGCATCGATGTCCAGCCCACTCCAATTTCTGTCCGAACTTCCTCCTTGTGTTGAGCTTTTGACAATTTGGGCTTTTGGCTTTGGGCTTTGGCAATTCTTGGGCTTTAATTCTTCTTCTTAGCTTGGGCTTTTGGATAATTTGGAAATTGATTTTCTAATGGGCTTCTTTGCTTCATTTCTTCATTTAATCAATGGGTTTTTGTTGAGAGATGGGAGTTTAAGATTTATTCTTCATTAACCTGCAATTAAAAGATAAAAACAATTATTAGTGGTATATTTATTCATATAAAATAGATAATGAGGGTATAAAATTGTAATAAAATGTGATTATCAGTCTAGGGGTAGAAAACACTACTAAATTGATAACTGGCTGCCAAAAGCATCCTAAAAACTCCTCCAGAAATAGAATGTGAAGACTGAGCTTCGATCTGATACGATCGTCTTCGGGACTCCATGTAATCGAATGATCTCTCGGATGAAAATCCTCGCCTATGTATCCGTCATATAAGTCATCCTTACAGGAAATAAATGCGCCGACTTCATCAACTGATCTACTATCACCTAAATAGAATCATTTCCTTTCTTTGTTTTAGGCAACCCTATAATAAAATCTATGGAAATATCTGCCCGCTTCCACTCGGGAATAGGTAAAGGCTGTAGGGTCCCTGCAGGTCTTTGATGTTCTGCCTTAACTTGCTAGCAGGTAAAACACTTAGCTACATACTCTGTAATCTTTCTACGCATGTTACTTCACCAAAAATGTCTCTTCAGGTCTTTATACATTTTCGTCTTGCCTGGATGCACTGTATACCTGCTATGATGCACCTCATCAAATAGATCTCTCTTCAGCTATGGATTGTTCAACATAACTAATCGACCCTTCATTCGAAGGCCTCCATCTACTCCAATAGTCCAATCAGCTTTGGGTTCCTTTGAAATCTCCCCCTTACAGGTTTGAATCCAAGAGTCCTCTAGCTGAGCTCTAATCACTCTATTGCTCTAATATGGCTGTACTAATAAAGCTCCTAAGAAAGCACTGCACCCCCAATCTCTAGCCTAAAATCATAGTGGCTGAGGGTATAAAGATCTTGATGTAATGAACACTTCCAAGCTACAAGCCCGCGACGTCGCTTCCTACTCTACACATCTGCTACCACGTTTACCTTTCCCGGATGGTACTGTATAGCGAGCTCGTAATCCTTAATAAACTCTACCCATCGCTATTACCTTTGGTTGAGTTCTTTCTTTGAGAAGAGATATTTTAAGGTCTGTTGATCTGTGAATAACTCTAACTACATTCTATACAAATAATGCCTCCACGCTTTCAGTGCAAAAACCACAACTGCTAGGTCCAAGTCGTACGTGGGATAATTCTGCTCATGAGTTCTCAACTACCTTGAAATATAGGCCACAACTCTCTAGGTTTGCATCACAATACCTCCTAGGCTCGCTAACTATGCATCCGTGTAAACGAAATTTTTTTTATCACTACTTGGAATAACAATTAATAACACTGTATCCAATTTCTCCTTTAGAGTCTCAAAGGCTTCCTGGCACTCCGTGCCCCTTATCAAACTATACACCCTTATGTGTAAGGCATGTAGGTGGTGTTGCAATCTTCGAGAAGTCTTGAATAAACTTCCTGTAGTAGCCGACCAAACTTAGAAAATTACGAATCTCTGTAACTGTCTTCAGTGGCTCCCAATCAAGTACTACTTTCACTTTAGCTGGATCCACTATAATGCCCTCCTTGCTGATAATATAGCAAAAAACCTAACCTCAGAACTGATACTCTCGCAAAGTCTGCAATGCTAAATGAAGATGTTTCTTGTTCTCTACCTCTAATCTCGAACAAATAAGGATGTTATCGATAAAATAACCACAAACTGGTCCAAATATGGACAGAAAAGCTCGTTCACCAATGGGTGCATTGGTCAGCCCAAATGGCATGACAAGAAACTCGGAAGACCCATATCAAGTCAGAAAGGTGGTTTTGAGAATATCCATTCCCCACACTCGCAACTGAAAATAATCAGAATTAATATCAATCTTAAAAAAATGCTGCGTTCCCCATAGATATTCGAACAAGTCATAAATCCTCGATAGTAGATACCTGATACGGGAATTGACCTTGTTTAACTCATTATAATCTATACATAATTGCATGCTATCATCCTTCTTCTCCACGAAGAGGACCGGTGCTCCCATGACAATGACTCCAGAAAATAAAAATCTTAGATAACAACTCTTCTAGCTGAGTCTGTAGCTCCCTCATCTCAGTGGGTTCTATATGATAGGGTGCTCGGAATATTGTACGGTGTCTACTACAATTCGATACAGGAAAACAACCTCTCTCACTAGAGGAAATCTTGGTATGTCCTGAAAGATATCCTAATACTCTGGGACGACTCCGGTCTCGCTCAAATCTGCACCCCGATCCTGTATCATCACCACCTCAACGTATGCCAGAAATGACTCCGCATTCTGGTTACCCTATGAGGTTGCTGCTATTTATACAAACTCATTGAATGCTCACAAGCTGACTATCTTTGTAAAACAGTCTATACTAACATAGTTGGATGATAACTAATCCATACCAAAAATAACATCAAACATTGGACTTTCGCAGGACGATTAAATCGATCACAGACTCAGACTTGTCTAAACTAATGACACATCTCCTATAGATACTCTCTAAGAGAGACACCTTTCCCAAAGGAGTATCTCAGCAGGTGCCATACGATAGGGTGCTTTGGATATGGGTGTTGTGCCTGGTTGCAACTCGATGTAGAACTCAATCTTCCTCATAGGCGGTAACCCAGGTATGTCTTGAAAGACATCCTGATAATCTAAGGCAACTCTAGTTTCACACTAATCAGCACCCTAATCCCTCGGCATCACCTCCTCGATATATGCCAGAAATGATTCCGCAAACTGGTTGCCTCGTGAGGTCGTTACTATCAACTCAGACCCATCGGACGCTCGCAAGCTAACTGTTTTAGCAAAACAGTCGATACTAACATGGTAAGATGATAGCCAATCCATACCGAGAATGCCGTCGAATGCCGACATCCAAAAAATGATCAGATCAAAAAAATAAACTCAGACTCATCTAGACTGATGACGCATCTCCTACAGATACTCTTAATAGGGATACCTCCCCTAAAGGAGTAGAGACGGATAACGAAAAGTCTAAAGGGATGTGCAACTAGCTAAAATCTATCCATGAAGGTATGAGATATAAAAGGATATGAAGCTCCTAAATCGAACAAGATCCAAGCTGGAAAGGAATAATCACTAAGAAAGCTCCGCTCGCACCATGATCACGTGGTACGACTACATAAACTCTGTTGGTGGTTGGCGATTGCTATGCTACTGGCAATGGAATCTATGGGACTATCTATCCCTCAGGAATCTTCTGGATACGTGCATCTGACCTACTGGCCCCTTGGTCCTCCAAATGGTAGGTGGTGCTTCAATCCTCTGCTACTGGTCATAACCGTGGTCATACGACTGCTGACCCAGATCACTGTTCTGCTGGTGGTGATGAAAATCCTTACCCCATTGTTAGGGTCCTCCCGGTCTTGCGAAAGGTTTCTTGTCCTTGCCCTGGTCTTCGAACAATCCTACTTCCAAAATTAACTCTTAGTATATCTCCCTGCCAAATCGGGTTAGTTCTAGGTGCTTATCGAAATAGTAGATGAAATCCTTCCATAAAATTAACATTCGCTTCTCCGGCGTAAACTAAAATCAGTGCAATCCTCCAGCGTTGTCCTTTAAGCTGAATATAACAAATCTCCGCTTATGTACTAAGTCGACATTCATCATATCTAAAAATAATTCTCATATATTCCTTCTATTTATAAGCTGCAACTGCATCCTATGTGCCCTGAAACTCTGGTGCTCTCATCTTCTGATGTCTTTCTCATTCTTACAGAGCCAAGCTTTCTACTCTGTAGCTCTATTAACAACTGGTTGTATTGATGGTGTAATCGTATGTATTGCCTCTTCAATATGTACAACTTGTATGACTGGTGGTGGAACTTCAAAAACTGTAATCTGGCTCATTACTTGCTCCTCTAGAGTTGCTAGTCTCTACCTCTGCAATCGACGTTACCAAGTCGATCAAATACTATAGAGCCTGCTGTGGTTCGGGCTCTACTTGCCCAGCTCTCTGGATGTGAGTTTTACCTTGACCACGTCCTCATCCTGATATTTATAATACTAAGAGGAGAACATCACAAACATACATAACATAACATATAACATTAGGAAAATCATATCATATATCATTCACGCAATTACTTTTCAATCAAAGTAAGGTAGTCATAAAAAAAAATTCATTAAATTTTGGAATATACGTATATAACGTCCTCACTTATTCTAGAAATCCTAGCGGACCCTATACATGAATCCTAAAAAACTCTATCCTAGCTCCACGACTCAACACAGGAATGATCCTAAGGATGCTGGAACTAGAGCTCTGATACCAACTGTGACACCCCTGGTTTCACATAGGGCTGTAGTCCAAGGTGAATCCAGAGATGTCAAACCTACCATGCACCCACACCATATATAAATACATTGCACCAATCACAATAATATCCTCTAGTAGAATCAAATAGAAGTGCAGGTACAAAACATGCAAAATAAGGGAATAAATGTGATAGACATGATATAGAAAAGATATCTCATAAATAAAAGAATCATGTCTCAACTGTAATACCTCTGATAACTGACAAAATGAGAGTGTCAACATGAATCAATTAGAATCGTACTAAGGCACACTACCTTTACAAAATAAAAATGAAACTCTAATGTCTAAATAAAACATAAAATCTACTGTAGAGCCTCTAAAAACTCATGTGATGATGACTATGGAAGAACTCTATTATTCTGCGGCTCTTCATACCTCTGTACCGCCTAAAAGAAGAGAAAATAAAAAATTAACAATAAGAGCGTCAGAGCACTACAGCAAGATTACCTCCATCCGTCCCCAGGGGAAGGGCTACTAGTTGGAGTGAAGGTTCTATCTATTAAGAATAGTCTATCTAGATTATTTTTACCCGTATCAAACTAGAATTAATATTTAGAAATCTACAACACGAGACGTAGTACTTCGAGCAAAATAATCCAAACAAGGAAACCCTCGTGTATATACCATATGTCTCAAATTGTAGATGCCTAAACATTAATATTAAACTAGAGATAAACAATCTAAATGAGATCAATAATTAGAAATCCACAACACAAGACTAGTACGTCCAGCGAAATAATCCAAACAAGGAAACCCTCATGTATATACCATATGTCTCAAATTGTGAATCGCTAATCATTGATCCCAACCTAAGAATGAAATAAAGCAATACACGAAGTAAACACTTTCATAATATCGTATTTATATTATCTTGCACTGTTACTGGGAGGGTAAGATAAATATCATCATATAATCACGCGTACTTTCAAGGGCAAAGTACCTCGGTCATATACCTTAGTAATGAGTCATATACATATCTGGCATCCGCCAAAGACTAAGGCTATTAATCAATAATCTCAAAGCAACGGACTATCCTGTAAGTGTCCTGAATAGTGTACATGACTTATTAGTCTCATCGCGATCTTAGCATGTAGCCTGAGTACGGGACGACCTACCATATAGGTATCCAAATAGATGGCCTCACAAGCCTCATAACTATACAGCTCACAAGCCTCATCACACACTCGTGCGGACGGACTACTATACAAAGCATCCAAACTCGACTCAATAGCCTGTACATATGGAATATCGATGCACTACCTCATGTTTCACTGAACTGGGCTCATCAACGATATCCATCATATGTATAATATGTGTATATCTCGTATATCGACGCACTATCCCATATAATACTGAGCTGTGCTCATTAACAATATCCAACGAGTGTATGAATAATCACTAATCTATTATAAACAACCCAACTCTTGTCAAATCCCCTTTGGGTTACTCATGTGTGTGCAACGACACTGTACTGGTGTATTCATGAATGCATGTGTACAAAAGTACGGTTTGAACCCCGTGAACGCATCTCAAAATAGTGCAAAAACAAAACTCATGAAATCTAGAAAAATACCCGTAAGTCGACTTATGACTGACATAAGTTGACTTATGGCAAGTCGACTCATAAGCCGACTTAGTCAACGTCCAGATTGATGTTTTCGATGTTTTCTGTGATATATCTCAAACAAAACTTGTTCTATTCAACATGAAACATAGGAAACATGTTATAAACATGTACAACTACTTAACAAAGGTCAAATTACATGATTTAGCATTTGGATTAAAACTAATTAGGGTTAACAACATGATTATACAAGATTTTCAATAAAGAGATAAAATATCACATGATTTTCCATAGAATGATCATTTATAAATATGAACGGAGACATAAAATTCATTTAAACATGTCTAAACTATTTAGGTATCACAAACCAAGGGTTTAAGCATGATTAATTAGCATGAAAAGATAATTAAACATCAAACTAGGGTTATTGCATGAGTTAAGCATGTTTAAAAGATTAAAAACAAAAATAATTAAAACCCTAATGATCATGATCATTATTCTATCATAAAAAACATGAAAAGATTACTGATCTAGCATTAGTTTAAGATTTAATATCAAAAATCTAACTTTTAACGCCTCATGTTAAGATTAAAGCATGAAAACACATATTCAACATCATATTAATCATCTAAACTAGTTATTTAACTATGAGGATAAGTTTGGACGAAGATAATCTTATCTCAAGTCGCTGTTGATCCTTCCAACACACATGTAAGACCTCTTCCTTTGCTACAAACATAGATCTCGCCTTCCTCTTGGTGAATCCTTCTCCAAACTCTTTCAAAAACTCAAAAATTAGGGCTAGGGTTTGAGAGGAGGGGTGGCTGTTGTATTCTCACAAAAAAGTGTAGCAAAAGAGGGTTTAAATGAGTATATACAAGCCTGGGATCGAAATAAAATAGATACAACCCGAAACCCAAATGAAACCTGAAAATAGCCTATAAGTCGACTTACGACTCTGACAAGTCGACTTATGATAAGTTGACTCATAAGTCGGCTTATCAGGAAAATATCTGTTTGTGCATGTCTTCATTGTTTTGGTTGTAACGTTCACATCTGAACTCGGAATGAAGTGATTTAAGATGCATTGGAAAGCTAGTTAAGAGACCTTAAACTTATGTCATTTTGAGTTTACCCATATTCAAACAATATCTGTGTATAAAATATAAATACTCTTAACTAGTCGTTTTTCCAGATTCAAGCTCATGCATGGCGTGTATGATTTCACTCCTATATTCATATATATACATTAGATTGATCTCAAATCAATCCTTAGCAAACTCAAACATCAAATATGTTGTTTATCACTATATAAAATATTTATTATTATTTATCACATAATATTCAAATTCACAGGGTTTTACAGTCTTTGAGACTCTAAAGGCGAAATTGGATACAACGTTAGTAATTGTTATTCCAAGTAGTGATAAAAAATTTGTCGTTTGCACGGATTCATAGTTAGCAGGTCTAGGAGGTATTTTGATGTAGACCCAGAGAGTTGTGGCCTATATTTCGAGGTAGCTAAGAACTCATAAGCAGAATTATCCCACGTACGACTAGGAGCTAGCAGCAGTGGCTTTTGCACTGAAGACGTGGAGGCATTATTTGTATGGAATGTAGTTTGAGTTATTCACAGATCACCAGAGCTTAAAATATCTCTTCTTATAGAAAGAACTCAACTAGAGACAGTAGCGACATGTAGAGTTTATTAAGGATTACGAGCTTGCTATACAGTACCATCTGCGAAAGACGAACGTGGTAGCAGATGTGTTGAGCAGGAAGCGACGTCACGGGCTTTTAGCTTTAAGGTATTCATAACATCAAGATCTTTATACCCTTAGCCACTATGATTTCAGGCCAGAAATTAGGGGGAGCAGTGCTTTCTTTGTGTGACGCCCCAGGGTTCACACAAGGCTGTAGTCCAAGGTGAACCCCGGTTTGTCAAACCTACCAAGCACCAAACACCGTGTTACAATATGTTTCACCATCATAATTACTATCTCTCTAGTGGAAACAACCAATAGGTGAATGTACAGACAGACAAATAAAAGAAATAGAGTAAAACCAGATATATACAGAGGAAGCATGAGAATAATCATCAATGAACCCAACTAAAATAGAGTAGAAATACCTCTGAGTCTGAAATAAACCTCAAGTACAAGAGTCAAATAAAATATCACTATGACTCTCAGCCTCTACAAAATGAAATACAAGTCTAGAGTCTGAACATAAACAACTAACTGTGGAGTTCTGACTAACTACTACATAATAAATAGCTAGATGGAATCTATGAGGAAATCTCATCAACCTACGACTCTTCGTGCGCCTGACTCGCTACCTGAAAGGGGAGAAAACAACGAGCGTCAAAGCGCTATTGCGAGATCATCTCCACCTCTCCCTAAGGGAAGGGGTAGGAGAATATAGAAAATAGAGTTAGTACATATACACATGAAATCATTCAAAAAATTCTAACTAGAAGTTAATATTTAGGAAATCAGAACACGAGAGTTAGTACGTCGAGCGAAATAATCCAAACAAGGAAACCCTCATGTATATACCATGTCTCAAATTGTGACTCCCTAAATACTAACTCCAAACCCTATGAATGAAAGCAATAAACCAAAAGGAAAACACTCCAAACCTCAAACATGTAGAACAAATATGTCATCATGATCCACACTCAGGTAGATTGATCTAACATAAAAGGAACTCAACCAAATACCACGTTGTGGAAGTCACGGTCTCAGAGAAAGCACCCTACTCGCGGGTATTCAAAAATGAAAACCAAATTATAATTTATATTACTTACAAATGTTCATCTCTTATATATTAGCGATACTCTATTAATATTCTTACTCAATTGCTCTGCGGCAATAAGTTTTATCTCCCTATCACGGAAACATAATATGATGATACTTTTGTAATACTCTTACTCAATCGCCCTGTGGAAATAAGTTTCATCTCTCTATTTCGAAAACATAATATGATGATACTTTTATAATACTTTTTGTAAGGACCATAAAATTTTGATACTAGTTAAAATAATTTTTTAGTATTTGAAAATATTTAATTATTAATTTTAAAAGAGTATTTGTATTTTTCTCGATTTCCTATAATTTTCTATGATTTAAAAATCTGATTATATACTTATTTAAATGATTTTGATATTTATAAATTTATTTTGTACGGTAAAAATTTCTAGAATTAATTTGTTGTGTTGTCGGTACTATTACGTAATATTTTAAATAATATATTGTATTATTAATATTATTACAAATTATTTCATATAACACATGGTATTATTAATTACGTGTTTTTGGTATAATTTATTGTATTATTTCTATTGTTACATATTATCAGTCGTATTAGTATAACTAGTACGTTTTACTATGTACGTAATTATCCCATAATTATTTGATTTTAAATTTAAGTAAAAATATTTTTATTATTAATTATTCTTGTTTAATTGTACAATATGTGTATATTTTAACTATTTTGTATCAACTGTTGTATTAGTACAACATGTACGTTTTTATTTGTAGATAATTTTTCTGTAATTAGATTAATTTTAAGTACCCATAATTATTTTATTTTAATTATTTCTCATTTAAACCCTAACCTTAAATTCCTCTCTCTCTCTATATATATATATATTATTATTATTTTGTTTTGGTCTCTCTCTTCTTCCCTTTCTCGTTTCTATAAGCATGCCGTCCGCATTCCCTGTTTTCCGCCCCATACCACCCGCTCGTCTCACCCGCTCCGACCATAGCCATCACCGCCGCCTTAGACCGTCGCCGCTTGGCTCCTTCGCGCGACACGCGCCAGCTCCTCCACCCGCACCATCGTCACGTAAAATCCGGCGTACGTTGCCCAAGAAGCCACCTGCGTCCTGCCGCTGAACGCGGTCGCCCTCACTTCCTTGAGCCCGCCGGCTTCCGCTCTCATGCCTGGAGCTCGCGCCCTCCTATTCACAGCCGCTCGAACACGCTCCAGCCGGCCAACAGCGCCCACCGCGTGCATCTACTCCTGCCTGCCAGTCAACCCCACAGTGCGGCCTCTGGCCTCCAAGCACAGACCACCTCACCGCCCCTGCCTCCGCCTGACCACCGCTGCCTCCTCCCCAATCGTCGGCACCAACCGCCCAGCAGCCGCCACTCCTCGAGAAGTCGCTGCCGCAGCCGACCCTCAGGCCACCCGTCGACCCCATCTCCTTCATGCAGCGTCACCCAACAGCCTTTGAAGGTCCATGCGAGGCCACGTCCCCCCTCCTCCCTCCGGCCACCCTAGCTTCCGGCCTTGAGATCCGCTATCCCTCGCGATCAGCCTTCCGACAACCAGCGACGAAAGCGCAAGCCCTCTGCCAGGCCTCCCAGACCCCTTGCCCACCGTCTGCTCAGTCGACGTTGCACCCCCATCAGTCCAGATCCGTCTCCACAGCGTCGCCACCACATCGTCGACAGGCCCCATTGGCCTCGCAGGCAAGATCCCGCTTCCCTTTGACTCGTCAATTCAATTTCTGGATCTATTGAGAATTATTTGTGATGTAATATGATTAGTTATAACTAGTATATTGCGATTATCTGCTTGGGACTGTTGATGATGATATTAAATGATTTCAAGTGATAAATTAATGTTTTTCTAGATTAATTAGAATTATCATTATGAGAAATAATTTTTAAAAGAGTTTATTTTGGAAAAATGGTTTAATTTGAATTATTATAATAATAAATAAGTTAGAAGAATTTATTTTGGAAAATGGGTTAGTTTTGAATAATTATAATGTTAAATAATTTTAAGGGAAATTTTTGGAAAAGGGATTATTTTTCAAGTAATCTATTTTGGAAAAGATTATTTTTGGAATTAACCAAATTATGATCATGATGATTGGAAATTGCGAGATTTCATGCGTAATTATTTGATAGTTGTAGTTCCATCTTGCACTGTTATTAGTAGTTGTTCACGTTTCCTGTTAATGATTCATGACACTTTTACATAGTATTCATTGCATTTATACATTGTTATAGTTGAGAATCGCGAGTATTGCTTGACCATAGTGACCCGTGAGATATGAGTTGTTGACTTGGACTTGGGATGGGAAGGTTTGGGTTCATGTTATCAGATATGTTGTTGTTTATTTCCAAGTTCGCACCAGTGAATCGTTTCGCACTGGGGTGGGTCTGAGGAACAGTGATCGGATATGTTGTTTATTTCCAGGCTCACACCAGTGAATCGTTTTACACTGGGGTGGGTCTGAGGAGTAGTGATCGGATGTGTTTATTGTTTACTTCCAGGCTCGTACCAGTGAATCGTTTCGCACTGGGGTGGGTCTGAGGAGCGGTCATATTGTGATTATTGATTATTTCCAGGGACGCACCAGTGAATCGTTTCGCACTGGGATGGGTCTAAGGTACTAGTGAGATGTGGTTGTTAACCAGATATCCGATAATGTGAACTTTGACTCTATGTGAGATGTGAACCAGTGACCTGTTATAGGATGGCTATTTACATGACCTCGTTTCTTGACTAAGTATGAGTTCTTGTGAGATATAGGCTAGTTATGTTTCTTTTCATACATAGATCGGGATTAATATTTAATTATTTACAATTCGAGACATATGGTATATACATGAGGGTTTCCTTATTTGGATTATTTCGCTCGACGTACTACGTCTCTTGTTGTAGATTTTTAAGTATTAATTCCATCTATTGTATGATCTTGTTGCTTGGATGATTAGACTAATCGCTAGCTGCAGATCTCGTTACCTGATCGATTTTGGATGCTTTATGTTATCATGATTTAGTAGTGTTTTCATGTTGATTTGTGGATTTTAGTTGTACGTTCTTTTGTTGTTTCTGTTATCGTATCGTTTTTCGCATTGGATTTCCGTTCGTTCTATTTTCTTTATGGGGTCGGGTCTTGCTGTGTGCCATACATGTTGACGTACACCTATTTTCTCTGGTGTACGTCAGACTTAGAAGAAGAATAGGTTTAGCTTGGAGATGCGCCAGGCGCTAGAGGATTCTCAGCAGGAGTGCCTTTTAGACGGAGCAGAAGAATGAGTCGAAGCCTAGTTTTTTCTTTATTTTTCTGTTGGCTTTAGTTGCTTTTGTAGTTTTTTTTTCATTCCTACTTGATCGATATATTTCACATTTCTTCAGTATTTATTTGTTCAGATATGTATAAGGGCATGCTGACCCGAATATTATGTCTCGAATGTTAGCCTATTTGTGATATGATATTTTTATTCTGAGTTTGTCTATTATATCCTTGCTGATTGTGATCGGGGACTTGTGACTTCGTATCGTATTTATTTCCAAATGCTTAGCGTATTGGATTGAGAAGAAAAAGAAAAGGAAAAAAAATGATAGTATATATTTCTTCTCAATCTAATACGTCGCGGGCTTGTTCACGTTCCGATTCCCGTGTACTTTGGGAAGCGAGGCGTGACACTTTTACTCAATCACCCTGTGAAAATAGGTTTAATCTCCCTTTTCCGGAAACATAATATTTATGTATTTTTCTTATTTATCATGTTAACACATCATATTTTAAACATACGTGTACATATCTTAGTGTATGTGTCCATATCTGGTATTTACTAATATCTCAGATATTAATTAGCTCATAAACATTTTATCATAACAGTACAAGGTCAAGAGACTAGCTCAAAAACTCAACAGTCGAACAAAACATGCACAGGCCATATGCAGCTTTTGGCGGTCGACCGTGAATTTGTGGCAGTCGACCGCGACGGGTTCCAGGACCTATCCAGGTCTCTATCCTGCACACGGTGGACCGCCGCTAGGGCGTGGTCGACCGTGAGCCGAAAACCCAGACTGTGCAGATTTCTGCACAGTTAAAGATCATGACGATAAATTGTGATATAAACTTGTTTTTAAACATGTGAAACTTTCATAAAACATGTCAAAATCAGTTAAATACTTCTGGAAACAATATCAACATGTACCACATGATTATTTGCATAAAATTTATTTTCAAAACCCTAATTTATGCATAAGAACTTGAAACAAGAACAAAACATCTTTCTTAACTTTAAACAACATTTTAAATCATTCCCAGATCTTGAATACTTCTGTAAATTTCGTTCTCAAACTTTTTAAATTGGAAATACCCAGTCTTTATACATATAATACAAAAAAAATAACTTTTATTCATAAACTAGTCAATTTGGCTCTAATAAACATGTTAAAAACTCTTTAAAAATATTTGAAAAACTAGGAGGGGGATTAGCATAGATGAACTCGCCTGAAACTTACAGAAAAACGCTTTAGGATGCCAAGCCAAAGCAGATCTCCAATCCAAAAGCCAAAATCACCCGAAAAATCCACTTGAAAGCCTCAAATATTCTACAAGAATCAAATTAGGGTTTGTGGGGGTTTGGTGGCTGTTAGGGTTCTTAGAAAACTGAGAAAAATCGTGAAAGTTTGATATATAAACTAGGAAAAATAAATATGGGCTTTAGATAACCAAAACCAACTCAAAACAAGAATTTGGCTTTCTGCAGGTTTTGTGGTCGACCGTCAGTGGTTGACCGTGGTGGTCGACCAGACTAGAATTTTCCAGTTACACATATTTGGCCATTGTGCATGTTTCGAATCTTTTCTTTCTCATGAATGAACTTGTTTATACTCAAAACACATGGTATCATACTCATACCGCATTTAACTATATTTATCAAAATAAATATCCAAAAATCATAATTAATCTCATAATAGTTATATTAACCTAAATTTTTGGGGTTTTACATTCACCCCCCCCCCCCCCCCCACCTTAAGAGAATTTCATCCTCAAAATTCCGCAGTCGCATCGCAGAGATTAATAATACGAGAAAAGCACAAAAAGGGGATAATCCAAACAAGGAAACCCTCACGTACGCATCTCGTATCATTGATCTCCCGATTTGAAATATAAGCAACATTTAAACTTAACAATCTAAAATGCGTACATTTTCACTTAGCCCCTAATTAGATAGAACTAGTACGTCGGGCGAAAAATCCAAACAAAGAACCCCCCATATATATACCATATGTTCCGAATAATTAAGAGCTAAGTGTTGAATGACCCATTCTAGCGTTAAATATAAATGTGACTAAACAACATATATAATCAAATCTTTCAACGCATATAAGCACGTTTAAATATCGACCTTACCTGTTCAAAAAGGTGCGGGTAGTCGCGACGAGCATCCTCCTCATGCTCCTAAGAAATCTCTTCGGCTCCTTGTCGGTTCCACTGAACTTTCACTAATGGAATGACTTTGTTTCTAAGATTTTTATTCTCTCTAGCAAGAATACATACTGGAATCTCTACGGTAGTCAAATCATCCTGTATCTCAACCTATGATGAATCAATCACCCTCTGCTACTCTTTGTCACACAAATGCTTCTTAAGCATCGAAATATGCAATACGTCGTGTACACTCGACATTGATGCCGGAAGATCTAATCTATATGAAATAGTTCCAATATGCTCAATAATCCTGAAAGGACCAATATATCTCGGGGCGAGCTTCCCCCGTCTAACGAATCACTGAACGCCCTTCATCGGTGATACTTTCAACATAACTAAGTCTCCGACCTAAAATTCTAAGGGTCGTCTCCGTTGATCGACATAACTCTTTTGCCTACTCTGTACAGCAAGAATGCACTCTCGAATCAATGCCACATTTTCCGTGGTCTGCCTAACTAGCTCCGGGCCAAATAATAGACTATCCTCTGGCTGCGCCTAACTTATAGGTGATCTGCAAGGCCTCCCGTACGAGGCTTCATATGGCGCCATCCCGATGGTAGCTTGATAACTATTATTATATGCAAATTCAATCAATGGGATTGTTAGCCCTTATGTTTTGATGATGTTTTACAACCACCATTATCGGTACTAATGGCTTATTGAGTGTAAATGTAGTAAATTCATTTATCAAGCTCGTTAGTGCCATTAATGGAGGATGGATGGAATATATGCTACAACGATGATATCCAAAGTAGGAGGAGGCATAATGATGAAGCAATGTTAATTCAAGAACAACAAATTCATAAAGAAGCTTCATCAAACTTAAAGCTATCAAGACTCAAGAACTGTATTCTATGTGAGGATTTTAGCTAGTTTTTATTTTCTCTCTAGTGCTAGAATATAGGCAAAGAGTTACTGATTTTACTTGAAGCTATTGGGAATCACACACACGTTTTCATACTTATGTTTTTAAGCGTTTTTCACAAAATACTATTTTTCATAAGTATGAGGACCTATCTGCAAAATTCTTTTTCCAAGCAGTTTGTTTTTAATATTAAAAACATTTTACAAAGTTTCAGAATTTTCAGAGGTCAAATAAATATTTTGCAAATATTTCAAGTTGGGTCAAAATCTGTTTTCTGCAAAATATCAGAAAGGGGTCGACCGGTCCGGTCGACCGCTCCCATGGCCATTCGTCAGTATTTTCCAGAGAGGTCATCAGTCGACCGGTGCGGTCGACCGAAATCTCGATTTTCATATCGGTCGACCGCGCCGGTCGAACGATGATGGCTCTGCTTGTTTTCTATGTTTTCAAAGCGGCTGGCGGTCGATCGGTTTTTCGGTCGGTTGACCGACTAAATTTTTCGGTCGACCGAATGATTATTTCGGACGACCGAAATTCCCTTCAGTCAACAGCGACTTTTTCAAACGGTCATTTGCCTAGTAAACTGCGCTTACACTTAACTGTGTTTGGCACAGTCTGAGATAAGGGTCTGTAAAGGAGATTATTATCCTATTTGGGAAGATTGGGTTTTGTTTTAAATTGATTTAATCTCTTCTATAAAAACCCCAGACTTCTTCTTCTCCCTTTGCCCTAACGTTTGCAAAAAACCAGAGAGTCTGCTGTTTCCTGAGAAAAATTTTCAAAGTCTGGTTTTTGTGTTTTCTCTCTGTTTTTAAGTGTGATTCACTTCCCAGCTTCAGTACTCTTTCTCTTTGCTATAGGGGCTGTGTAAAGAGAGAGTCTTGCATCTTTTCTTCTGCTGTGTGAGTGATATCTTGTGTAGATCAACTGTGAGGGAGTGTGATCTGTTGAGATCAAACTGTGTAGTGAGAGAGATCGTGTGGGATCGCTATGTAGACGAAGTTCCGGCTTCCAAACTGGGTGTGTAGTGAATTTCTCCTCGAGTGTGGGGAGCGGGGACGTAGGTCAGCGAGCCGAACCTCGTTAACACATCGCGCGTCAAGGATAACGATTCCTAACCCTATCTCTTTTACTTTAAATTGCATTACTGTTTTGTGGTTTGCTTGTGTTTGATTTTTATTGCATATTAGAGCCTCTTGACCCTAATCCCCCCCCCTCTAGGGTCCAACACCAGCCTCATCCAAGCGAGCTAAACTCCTTTGCAGGCGAGCTCCAGAACATGCCACGAAGAACAAGTCACGATGATGAAAGGCACATTGCCAATCTCAATGCTAAGGCCATGAACGCCTTAATCTGTGGTCTTTCCCCTAATAAATACAATAGAGTTTCCACGTGTGCAACCGCATACGAAATTTGGGTAAAGTTATTTATAACACACGAAGGAACCACCCAAGTTAAGGAATCTAAGATTAGTGGGCTTATGCATGATTATGAGCTATTCAAAATGCTTCCTAATGAATCCATTGATGCTATGTTTTCCCGTTTTACTAATATCATCAATGAATTACATGGTCTAGATAAGCAATTATCCATTCAAGAGATGAACTACAAGATACTTCGCTCCTTAACCCCGGCATGGGAGCCCAAAGCTACGGCAATTGAGGAACCTCATGACCTCACTACCTTAGCTCTTGATAGTCTCATCGGAAAGCTCAAAGTGCACGAGAAGAAGCTCAAGGGGAAGGAAAAGGAGGAAGTGCCATCACGTGAAGTTGAGGAGCCGTCACCAAAGTTGAAGACCATAGCTCTCAAAGGAGCTAGTGACAACTCATCTTCGTCGTCGGATAGTGAAGTCGATTTTTCTAGAGAAGTGGCTCATCTCTCTAGAAGAATCTCTAGACTCATAAAGATGAACAAAAAATTTAACCCCTGATCTAATAACAAGTTTTCCTCTCGTGTAGGTAAATGTTTTGAATGCAATGAACCGGGTCACATCGCTAAGGATTGCCCCAAGCTCAAAGAAAAGTACATGAAGTACAAGAAGAAGAAGGCTATGTATGCCGGATGGGAAGAATCCGAACCAAGTGACTCGAATAGTGATGAAGAAGGAGCCAAACTTGCTCTTCATGACCCAAATGTTTGTTTCATGGCAAATGAACATGAGGTAATATCCGAGGCCGAAAGTGAATCTTTTTATATGCAATGTGACATAGCTATGGCTTTAGAAGAGTTGAACTTTGAATTTAAAAGAATGTCTAAAGAATACTCTTCTTTTAAAAAATTGCATGCTTCTTGTGATATTAAGATAGAACAACTAACAACCTCTCTTGCTCTAAAAGATGAATTGCTAGGAGATCTCGATTTCGAGAACAAGCAATTAAGATCAAAGATTGAAAGATTAGAAATTGAGGGTTGTAGGACTAGACCAACTCATGCTTTTGCCAACTATAATCACCATGGTAGAAATAAGTTTCATGGTTCTAATATCCGTACATACAAAAGAAATTTTGTATGCACCTATTGTATGAGACATGGATACATTTCTACTCATTGTAGAATTAAAGATAACCAAGATTTTTATGGATTGATATGGGTACCCAAAGGTACCATGACTACTAACCACCAAGGACCCAAGACATGGGTACCTAAAGCTACTACACCTTCATCTTCTTCTTTTGTAGGGAACGTCACGGCAACGACGTAAGGAGATGTGGTACCTTGATAGTGGTTGCTCACATCATATGACGGGCAACAAAGAGTTATTTGCAACCCTATCAAGGATTGAAGGAGGTATTGTCTCCTTCGGTGGTGGTGAGAAAGGTAAAATCATTGGTATCGGTTCTATTGGTAAGAAACCCTCACCCATTATAGAAGATGTTTATTTAGTAAATGGCTTGAATCATAATCTTCTTAGCATTAGCCAATTAAGTGATAAAAGTTTTGATATTTCTTTTAAACCGGATAAATGCATCATTAGTATGGATGGAAAAATTATTTTTATTGCTAATCGCAAATCTAATGTATACATTTTTGAGATGAATGAGCTAGTGAATCAAGATGTGAAGTGCCTTGCGGCTATTGATGAAAATCCTTCGATTTGGCATAAGAGACTTGGACATACAAATATGGAGTTAATATCAAAATTGTCTAAGAAGAATCTTGTAAAAGGGCTACCTAACTTGTACTTCATAAAGGATACAATTTGTGAGGATTGTGCTAAAGGTAAACAAACAAAATCTTCTTTCAAATCCATCCATGAGGTATCGACTTCTAAACCCTTGCAATTACTTCATCTTGATTTATTTGGTCCTATGCGTGTTACCTCTCTTGGAGGCAAACACTATGTTTTTGTGATTATTGATGATTTTTCTCGTTTTACATGGACAATATTTCTTGCTAAGAAAAATGATTGTTTTGAAGAATTTGCTAATCATGTTAAAAGAATTGAAAATGAAAAGGATTTGAAAGTTGTTAAAATAAGAAGTGATCATGGTGGTGAATTTCAAAATGAATTTTTCTATGATTTTTGTGCTCATCATGGTATAACTCATATGTTTTCCGCTCCTAGAACACCACAACAAAATAGTGTTGTTGAACGAAAAAGTCGTACCATACAAGAGATGGCACGTACTATGTTAAACTCATTTGATTTACCAAAATACTTTTGGGCGGAAGCCGTCAATACGGCTTGCCATGTTTTAAATCGTGTTTTGATTAGACCAAAGCTTAAGAAAACTCCTTATGAACTTTATTATGGAAAAACTCCTTTCATTGGTTATTTTCATGTCTTTGATTACAAATGTTTTATTTTAAATACAAAAGATCACCATGATAAATTTGATTACAAAATTGATGTTGGTATTTTCTTGGGTTTTATTTTAAATACAAAAGATCACCATGATAAATTTGATTACAAAATTGATGTTGGTATTTTCTTGGGTTATGCACCTCGAAGTAAGGCTTATAGGGTCTTCAATAAACGAAGCCTCGTTGTTGAAGAGTCTATAAACGTTACTTTTGATGAGACTAATATTGGTTCTCAAGCTGTTTTGCCTAGGAAAGATGATGATGATGATATTGAGGGAGGATTGGACTTGTTGCAAATCAATGATACTCCCTCTATAGAAGCTCAAAAGGATATAGATAGCACCAATGCTCAAGAACAAGTTGAACCACCTAAAGCTTGGAAATTCACATCAAACCATCCAAAGGAGCAAATCATTGGGAGCCCTTCAAAAGGAGTTATTACTCACTCAAAAGCCTTGAGTGAGTGTGGTATTGTTGCATTTCTATCTCAACTAGAACCTAAAAAGGTTAATGATGCTTTGAATGATGAATTTTGGGTTTTGGCTATGCATGAAGAATTAAACAATTTTCAAAGAAATGAAGTTTGGAAGTTAGTTCCTAGACCTAACAATGCTAGTGTTATTGGTACTAAATGGGTTTTTAGAAACAAACTTGATGAACATGGCATTGTTACTAGAAATAAAGCTCGTTTGGTTGCCCAAGGATACAATCAAGAGGAAGGCATAAACTATGATGAAACCTTTGCACCGGTTGCAAGGTTGGAATCTATTAGGATGTTTTTGGCATTTGCTAGCTTTAAAAAATTCAAACTATTTCAAATGGATGTTAAAAGTTCCTTCTTAAATGGTTTTATAGAAGATGAAGTGTATGTTGAGCAACCCCTCGGTTTTATAGATCATGCTTTTCCTAATCATGTTTACCGGGTACAAAAAGCTTTATATGGGTTGAAACAAGCTCCTAGGGCTTGGTATGCTCGCCTCTCTAGTTTTCTTATTGAAAATGGTTTTTCAAAAGGAACAATTGATAACACTCTTTTTGTGAGAAAAAGGAAGAATGATTTTATTTTAGTTCAAATATATGTGGATGACATTATTTTCGGTGCTACTAATGAATCCTTGTGCAAGGAATTTTCTAAAGTTATGCAGGATCACTTTGAGATGAGTATGATGGGAGAGCTTACATTCTTTCTCGGGCTCCAAGTCAAGCAAACTAAGGATGGGATCTTCATTTCACAAAGCAAGTATGCGAAGGAATTGGTGAAGAAATTCAAGTTGGAGAATTCTAAGCATGCGCCTACTCCCATGAGTACTAGTGTTAAGCTTGATGCGGATGAGAGTGGTGAAGATGTGGACCAAAAACTATACCGAGGTATGATAGGTAGTCTTCTTTATCTCACCGCTAGTAGACCCGACATCATCTCACCGCTAGTAGACCCGATATCATGTTTAGTGTGTGTGCATGTGCACGTTTTCAAGCATCTCCAAAAGCATCTCATTTAATTGCGGTTAAAAGGATCATTAAGTATGTTAATGGCACTTCTAACCTTGGTTTGTTTTATCCAAGATGCACCTCTTTTGATTTATATGGTTTTTGTGATACCGACTTTGCCGGATGTAAGGTAGATCGCAAGAGTACTAGTGGAACATGCCAATTCTTAGGAAATTCCCTTGTTTCTTGGGCTTCCAAGAAACAAAATTGTGTTGCATTGTCCACTACGGAAGCGGAATACATTGCCGCCGGCTTATGTTGTGCTCAAGTTTTATGGATGAAACAAAGTTTAGTTGACTATGATTTGAATTTTCAAAATATTAAAATCTTTTGTGATAACACAAGTGCCATAAATATTTCCAAAAATTCGGTTTTGCATTCTAGAACTAAGCATATTGACGTGCGCCATCATTTCTTACGCGATCATGTAGAGAGACAAGATGTATCCCTAGTATTTGTTGACACCAAATCTCAACTAGCGGATATATTTACTAAGCCTCTTGGAGAGGATGATTTTTGTCGCATAAGAAATGGTTTGGGCTTATGCACTATGTGAAAGTTCTACATTGCTTGCTTGATTAGTTGCATTTTGCATTTGGCATTTCTCTTTACCCCATTTTTGATGGTGACAAAGGGGGAGAGAAATCTCCTCATTTGTTGCATATATTTAGGGGGAGCTCATAGATAGGGGGAGCACCTATCTATAAGCTATTTTATTTTTGCTCTTATATAATGGTTGGTTGTCATCATCAAAAAGGGGGAGATTGTTAGCCCTTATGTTTTGATGATGTTCTTACAACCACCATTATCGGTACTAATGGCTTATTGAGTGTAAATGTAGTAAATTCATTTATCAAGCTCGTTAGTGCCATTAATGGAGGATGGATGGAATATATGCTACAACGATGATATCCAAAGGAGGAGGAGGCATAATGATGAAGCAATGTTATTTCAAGAACAACAAATTCATATAAAAGCTTCATCCAAACTCAAGCTATATCAAGACTCAACTCTCTAGTGCTAGAATGTAGGCAAAGAGTTACTGAGTTTACTTGAAGCTATTGGGAATCACACACACGTTTTCATACTTATGTTTTTAAGCGTTTTTCACAAAATACTATTTTTCACAAGTATGAGGACCTATCTGCAAAATTCTTTTTCCAAGCAGTTTGTTTTTAATATTAAAAACATTTTATAAAGTTTTAGAATTTTTAGAGGTCAAATAAATATTTTACAAATATTTTAGTTTAAGTCAAAAAATGGCCATTCGTCAGTATTTTCCAGAGAGGTCATCGGTCGACCGGTGCGGTCGACCGAAATCTCGATTTTCATATTGGTCGACCGCGCCGGTCGACCGATGATGGCTCTGCTTGTTTTCTATGTTTTCAAAGCGGCTGGGGGGGGGGCGGGTTTTTT
>NC_033801.1:51891931-52016855 GCF_001876935.1 Asparagus officinalis
GCCCGCGCCGGTCGACCGATGATGGCTCTGCTTGTTTTCTATGTTTTCAAAGCGGCTGGTGGTCGACCGGTTTTTCGGTCGGTCGACCGACTAAATTTTTCGGTCGACCAAAGGATTATTTCGGACGACCGAAATTCCCTTCAGTCAACCGCGACTTTTTCAAACGGTCATTTGCCTAGTAAACTGCGCTTACACTTAACTGTGTTTGGCACAGTCTGAGATAAGGGTCTGTAAAGGAGATTATTATCCTATTTGGGAAGATTGGGTTTTGTTTTAAATTGATTTAATCTCTTCTATAAAAACCCCAGACTTCTTCTTCTCCCTTTGCCCTAACGTTTGCAAAAAACCAGAGAGTCTGCTGTTTCCTGAGAAAAATTTTCAAAGTCTGGTTTTTGTGTTTTCTCTCTGTTTTTAAGTGTGATTCACTTCCTAGCTTCAGTACTCTTTCTCTTTGCTATAGGGGCTTTGTAAAGAGAGAGTCTTGCATCTTTTCTTCTGCTGTGTGAGTGAGATCTTGTGTAGATCAACTGTGAGGGAGTGTGATCTGTTGAGATCAAACTGTGTAGTGAGAGAGATCGTGTGGGATTGCTGTGTAGACGAAGTTTCGGCTTCCAAACCGGGTGTGTAGTGGATTTCTCCTCGAGAGTGGGGAGCGGGGACGTAGGTCAGCGGGCCGAACCTCGTTAACACATCGCGCGTCAAGGATAACGATTCCTAACCCTATCTCTTTTACTTTAAATTGCATTACTGTTTTGTGGTTTGCTTGTGTTTGATTTTTATTGCATATTAGAGCCTCTTGACCCTAATCACCCCCCCTCTAGGGTCCAACAGGGATGTGATCCTCCTAGCTATCCTGAAAATCTATAACACATGCTCTCAGCATATCCTCCAATACCTGATTCACCCTCTTGGTCTAACCATCTGTCTGGGGGTGAAATACACTGGTAAATGATAACTGACTGCCAAAAGCATCCTGAAAACTCCTCCAGAAATGGGATGTAAAGACTGAGCCTCGATCTGATACACTCGTCTCTAGAACTCCATGCAATCTGACAATCTCTCGAATAAAAATCCTCGCATAGGTGTCCGCCGTATAAGTCGTCCTCACAGGTAAGAAATGCACCGACTTTGTCAATCTATCTACTATCACCCAAATAGAATCATTTCCTTTCTTTGATTTAGGTAACCCTACTATGAAATCAATGGAAATATCTATCCACTTCCATTTGGGAATGAGTAAAGGCTGTATGGTTCCTGCAGGTCTCTGATGTTCTGCCTTAACTTGTTGGTAGGTATAACACTTAGCCACATAGTCTACAATCTCTCTACGCATACCACTCCACCAAAAATGCCTCTTTAGATCCTTGTACATCTTCGTTGTGCCTAGGTGCACCGCATATCTGCTGCGATGTGCCTCATTAAAAAGTTCCCTCTTCAGCTGTAGATTGTTCGGCATGACGATCCTGCCATTCATCCGAAGGCCTCCATCTACTCCAATAGTCCAATCATCCATGGGTTCTTTAGAGATCTCCCCCTTACGGGTTTGAATCCACGAATCCTCTAATTGAGCTCCGACTACTCTATCTCCCCAAGACGGTTGTACTAATAAATCTCCTAAGAAAACACTGCTCCCGCCAATCTCTGGCCTGAAATCATAATGACTGAGGGTATAAAGATCCCGATATAGTGAACACCTCAAAGTTGCTAGCCCGCGACGACGCTTCCTACTCAACGCGTCTGCTACCACGTTCGCCTTTCCCGGATGATATTGTATAGCGAACTCATGTTCCTTAATAAACTCTATCCATCACCGTTGCCTTTGGTTGAGTTCTTTCTGTGAGAAGAGCCACTTCAAACTCTGGTGATCTGTGAATAACTCAATCTGCACTCTGTACAAATAATACCTTCACGCCTTCAATGCAAAGACCACTGCTGCTAGCTCCAAATCATGCGTGGGATAATTCTGCTAATGAGTCCTCAACTGTCTCAAAATATAGGCTACTACTCTCTGGGTCTGCATCAATACTCCTCCAAAACCCAATAAAGACGTATCAGTGTAGACAACAAAAATCTTATCACTGCTGGGAATAATCAATACTGGTGCTGAAGTCAAATTAGTCTTTAATGTCTCAAATGCCTTCTGGCACTCTGTGCTCCAAATGAACTGTACACCCTTTTTAGTAAGGCGTGTAAGTGGCATCGTGATCTTTGAGAAGTCCTAAATAAATTTCCTGTAATAGCCCGCCAGACCCAAGAAGCTACGAATCTTTGTAACTGTCTTTGGTTGTTTCCAATCAAGTACGGCCTCCACTTTAGCCGGGTCTATTGCAATGCCCTCCTGGCTGATGACATGGCCCAAAAATCTAACCTCCGATAACTAGAATTCACATTTGCTAAATTTTGCATACAGTTGGTGTTCCAGCAAAGTCTGTAATGCCAACCTCAAAAGCTGTTCGTGCTCTACCTCCAATCTCGAATAGATAAGAATATCATCAATGAAAACTATCACGAACTGGTCCAAGTATGGATGAGAAAACCTAATTCATCAAATCCATAAATACTATGGGTGCATTGGTCATCCCAAATAGCATGATAAGAAACTCGAATGACCCATCTTCGAAAAACAGTGAGCTCCCTACAACTGGTCGAACAAGTCATCGATCCTCGGTAATAGATACCTGTTTCAGATAGTGACCTTGTTCAACTCGTGATAATCAATGCATATTCACATACTCCTATCCTTCTTCTTCAAAAAGAGGACCGATGCTCCCCATGGAGAATGAATCCCTGAGACAACAACTCATCTAGCTGGATCTGTAGGTCTCTTATCTCAGCAGGCACCATATGGTAAGGAGCTCAGGAAATCGACACGGTGCCTGGCTGCAACTCTATGCAGAACTCGACCTCTCTCACTGGAGGTAATCCTGGTATGTCCTGAAAGAGATCCTGGAACTCTAAAACTACTCGCATCTCACTCAAATCTGTGCCCCAATTTCGTAACATCACCTCCTTAATGTATGCCAGATATGACTCCGCAAACTGGTTGCCTCTAGAGGTCGCTACCACTAACTCAGATCCATCAAAAGCTCACAAACTAACTGTCTTCACAAAACAGTTGATACTCACATGGTAGGAAGATAGCCAATCCATACCGATGATAGCATCGAACTCAGACATACGCTATATGATCAGGTCTATCACAAACTTGGAATTGTCCAAGCTGACGACACATCTCCTACAAACACTCTCTAAAAGAAACGTCTTCCCTAAAGGAGTAGATACATATAAAGGAAAACCTAATGGCTGCGCCACAAGCTTTAGACTAACCGAGAAATCATAGGAGATAAAAGAATGTGAAGCGTCAGAGTCAAAAAGAATACATGCTGGAAATGAATTCATAAGGAACGTACCTTCCACCACCATCCCGCTCACGCCATGATCGCGAGGAACCACTACATACACCCTACCAGACGGCTGTCCTGCATCACCTGGAACATATGGGACTATCTGTCCCTACTGGATCTCCTGAATCGCTCACACCTGTCCCTCAATCCTTAGGACTACTGGAGGTGCCTCAATCCTCAATTGCTGACCCTGACCGCAACCCTGAGTGCGGTTCTGCTGCTGCTACGGATTCCTACCCTACTGGCCTGCTACGGGTGAGCTGCGGCACTCTGCTGTTCTGTGACTTGGCTTGTTGTAATTGAAACAAGCTCCATGAAACTGGTGTTGCTACTGTGCCCTTTGATCTTAATGATTGCCCTTCTTATGGGGACCCTACTGCTGTGGAAACTTATTCTGATGCTGGGGGTCCTCCTGAGCTTGTAAAAGGTCTCTTACTCTTACCCTTATCTCCTGACTATCCTGACTTAGCATTTCCATCTTTACCCTTGATAAACATAGCTGTGTCTGTCTCTTGGGCTATGGCAACATCTACCACCTCCCGCACTAAATGGAACATCTGAGCTTGTCTCCTTGTTGTGCCACATGCTAGTGAATCTAAGTAGTGACATGAACTTACTCTCAAAATCCATCACCGACATGTCCCCCTGCTCCAATCGAGCCAACTCTAACTTCTTTCTGGCTTTCGCTACAGCCGAAACATACTGCTCCTCGAAGAAATACACAAAAGTCTCCTATTATGTTGTCAACCTCTGCTCTGGAGTAAAATGAAGCTGATACCATCCTCCTGCATCACCCTTGAGGCTAAAAGCTGCTAGCCTTTGCTTCTACATAGTATTCACATTAAGCATGTCCAGAATGTTGCTTACATCTTCCTTCCATTTGTGTGCCGCAATGGAGTCCGTCAAACCATTAAACTCTGGAGCCTTCAACTTCTGATACCTCTCTACCAAATAAAGCCAAACCTCCTGCTCAGCCACTCCATCATCAACTGAAGGTGATTACGGAGCCTGCTCTTGCTCGGGCTCTCTATCAACTTGCTCAGCTCCTTGAGCACGAGTACCTCAGCGTCCACGTCCTCTTCCTAACATCTATAATATAGAAGTAGAGCTAATTTTGTAGTAAAATAGAATCTCTAGCAGAAAAATATATAATGTATACCAATAAGTAAATCATATCACATATTACTCATAGCATGCCTTATTATTCAAAGCAAATAGTTCATTATAAAAAAAATATTTGTAATTTTCCGCGTATATATATAATACGTCCTCCACTCACACTAGGAATTCCTAGTGGACTGTATACATGATTTCTAGGAAACTCTATCCCAGCTCCACAATATGACACATGGATGATCCTAAGGATATTAGAACTAGCACTCTGATACCAACTGTGACACCCTAGGGTTCACACAAGGCTACAGTCCAAGATGAAACCCGGATGGTCAAACCTGCTAAGCACCAAATACCATTCTACGACATATTTTAACATCACAATCACTATCTCTCTAGTAGAAACAACAAATAGGTGAAGGTACAGACAGGCAAATAAAAAAATAGAGTAAAGCCAGATATACACAGAGGAAGCATGAGAATAATCATCAGTGAGTCCAACTAAAATAGAGTAGAAATACCTCTGAGTCTGAAATAAACCTCAAGTATAATGAGTCAAATAAAATATCACTATGTAGTCTTTAATGTCTCAAATGCCTTCTGGCACTCTGTGCTCCAAATGAACTGTACACCCTTTTTAGTAAGGCGTGTAAGTGGCATCGTGATCTTTGAGAAGTCCTAAATAAATTTCCTGTAATAGCCCGCCAGACCCAAGAAGCTACGAATCTTTGTAACTGTCTTTGGTTGTTTCCAATCAAGTACGGCCTCCACTTTAGCCGGGTCTATTGCAATGCCCTCCTGGCTGATGACATGGCCCAAAAATCTAACCTCCGATAACTAGAATTCACATTTGCTAAATTTTGCATACAGTTGGTGTTCCAGCAAAGTCTGTAATGCCAACCTCAAAAGCTGTTCGTGCTCTACCTCCAATCTCGAATAGATAAGAATATCATCAATGAAAACTATCACGAACTGGTCCAAGTATGGATGAGAAAACCTAATTCATCAAATCCATAAATACTATGGGTGCATTGGTCATCCCAAATAGCATGATAAGAAACTCGAATGACCCATCTTCGAAAAACAGTGAGCTCCCTACAACTGGTCGAACAAGTCATCGATCCTCGGTAATAGATACCTGTTTCAGATAGTGACCTTGTTCAACTCGTGATAATCAATGCATATTCACATACTCCTATCCTTCTTCTTCAAAAAGAGGACCGATGCTCCCCATGGAGAATGAATCCCTGAGACAACAACTCATCTAGCTGGATCTGTAGGTCTCTTATCTCAGCAGGCACCATATGGTAAGGAGCTCAGGAAATCGACACGGTGCCTGGCTGCAACTCTATGCAGAACTCGACCTCTCTCACTGGAGGTAATCCTGGTATGTCCTGAAAGAGATCCTGGAACTCTAAAACTACTCGCATCTCACTCAAATCTGTGCCCCAATTTCGTAACATCACCTCCTTAATGTATGCCAGATATGACTCCGCAAACTGGTTGCCTCTAGAGGTCGCTACCACTAACTCAGATCCATCAAAAGCTCACAAACTAACTGTCTTCACAAAACAGTTGATACTCACATGGTAGGAAGATAGCCAATCCATACCGATGATAGCATCGAACTCAGACATACGCTATATGATCAGGTCTATCACAAACTTGGAATTGTCCAAGCTGACGACACATCTCCTACAAACACTCTCTAAAAGAAACGTCTTCCCTAAAGGAGTAGATACATATAAAGGAAAACCTAATGGCTGCGCCACAAGCTTTAGACTAACCGAGAAATCATAGGAGATAAAAGAATGTGAAGCGTCAGAGTCAAAAAGAATACATGCTGGAAATGAATTCATAAGGAACGTACCTTCCACCACCATCCCGCTCACGCCATGATCGCGAGGAACCACTACATACACCCTACCAGACGGCTGTCCTGCATCACCTGGAACATATGGGACTATCTGTCCCTACTGGATCTCCTGAATCGCTCACACCTGTCCCTCAATCCTTAGGACTACTGGAGGTGCCTCAATCCTCAATTGCTGACCCTGACCGCAACCCTGAGTGCGGTTCTGCTGCTGCTACGGATTCCTACCCTACTGGCCTGCTACGGGTGAGCTGCGGCACTCTGCTGTTCTGTGACTTGGCTTGTTGTAATTGAAACAAGCTCCATGAAACTGGTGTTGCTACTGTGCCCTTTGATCTTAATGATTGCCCTTCTTATGGGGACCCTCCTGCTGTGGAAACTTATTCTGATGCTCCTCCTGAGCCTGTAAAAGGTCTCTTACCCTTACCCTTATCTCCTGACTATCCTGACTTAGCATTTCCATCTTTACCCTTGATAAACATAGCTGTGTCTGTCTCTTGGGCTATGGCAACATCTACCACCTCCCGCACTAAATGGAACATCTGAGCTTGTCTCCTTGTTGTGCCACATGCTAGTGAATCTAAGTAGTGACATGAACTTACTCTCAAAATCCATCACCGACATGTCCCCCTGCTCCAATCGAGCCAACTCTAACTTCTTTCTGGCTTTCGCTACAGCCGAAACATACTGCTCCTCGAAGAAATACACAAAAGTCTCCTATTATGTTGTCAACCTCTGCTCTGGAGTAAAATGAAGCTGATACCATCCTCCTGCATCACCCTTGAGGCTAAAAGCTGCTAGCCTTTGCTTCTACATAGTATTCACATTAAGCATGTCCAGAATGTTGCTTACATCTTCCTTCCATTTGTGTGCCGCAATGGAGTCCGTCAAACCATTAAACTCTGGAGCCTTCAACTTCTGATACCTCTCTACCAAATAAAGCCAAACCTCCTGCTCAGCCACTCCATCATCAACTGAAGGTGGCGGCGTGACTACCGGTATCCCCTCTAGTATCTCCTCCAAAATGGGTGTTCCCTATCGACCCTGATCTGCTAACTGCTCCTCGATAGCTGTCAGACGAGCAGCTAATGGTGCTATGAGATCCGCTAAGTATTACGGAGCCTGCTCTTGCTCGGGCTCTCTATCAACTTGCTCAGCTCCTTGAGCACGAGTACCTCAGCGTCCACGTCCTCTTCCTAACATCTATAATATAGAAGTAGAGCTAATTTTGTAGTAAAATAGAATCTCTAGCAGAAAAATATATAATGTATACCAATAAGTAAATCATATCACATATTACTCATAGCATGCCTTATTATTCAAAGCAAATAGTTCATTATAAAAAAAATATTTGTAATTTTCCGCGTATATATATAATACGTCCTCCACTCACACTAGGAATTCCTAGTGGACTGTATACATGATTTCTAGGAAACTCTATCCCAGCTCCACAATATGACACATGGATGATCCTAAGGATATTAGAACTAGCACTCTGATACCAACTGTGACACCCTAGGGTTCACACAAGGCTACAGTCCAAGATGAAACCCGGATGGTCAAACCTGCTAAGCACCAAATACCATTCTACGACATATTTTAACATCACAATCACTATCTCTCTAGTAGAAACAACAAATAGGTGAAGGTACAGACAGGCAAATAAAAAAATAGAGTAAAGCCAGATATACACAGAGGAAGCATGAGAATAATCATCAGTGAGTCCAACTAAAATAGAGTAGAAATACCTCTGAGTCTGAAATAAACCTCAAGTATAATGAGTCAAATAAAATATCACTATGACTCCCAGCCTCTACAAAATGAAATACAAGTCTGGAGTCTGAACATAAACAACTAACTGTGGAGTTTTGACTAACTACTACATAATAAATAGCTAGATGAAATCTATGAGGAAATCTCATCAACCTGCAACTCTCCGTGCGCATGACTTGCTGCCTGAAAGGGGGGAAACAACGAGCGTCAAAGCGCTATAGCGGGATCATCTCCACCTCTCCCCAAGGGAAGGGGTAGGAGAATATAGAAAATAAAGTTAGTACATATACACATGAAATCACTCATAAAATTCTAACTGGAAGTTAATATTTAGGAAATCAGAACACGAGAGTTAGTACGTCGAGCGAAATAATCTAAACAAGAAAACCCTCATGTATATACCATGTCTCAAATTATGACTCCCTAAATACTCACTCTAAACCCTATGACTAAAAGCAATAAACCAAAAGGAAAATACTCCAAACCTCAAACATGTAGAACAAATATCTCATCCTGATCTACACTCGGGTAGATGGATCTAACATAAAAGGAACTCAACCAAATACCATGTTGTGGAAGTCACGGTCTCAGAGAAAGCACCCTACTCGTGGGTATTCAAAAATAAAAACCAAATTATAATTTATATTACTTACAAATGTGCATCTCTTATACATTAGCGATACTCTTGTAATATTCTTACTCAATCACTCTGCAGTAATAGGTTTCATCTCCCTATCCCAGAAACATAATATGATGATTCTTTTGTAATACTCTTACTCAATCGTCCTGCGGAAATAGGTTTCATCTTCTTATTCCGAAAACATAATATGACGATACTTTTATAATACTCTTACTCAATTGCCCTGCGAAAATAGGTTTCATCTCCCTATTCCGGAAACATAATATTTATGTATTTTTCTTATTTATCATGTTAACACATCATATTTTAAACATACGTGTACATATCTTGGTGTACATGTCCATATCTGGTATTTACTAACATCTCAGATATTAATTAGCTCATAAACATTTTATCATAACAGTACAAGGTCAAGAGACTAGCTCAAAAACTCAACAGTCGAACAAAACATGTACAGGCCATATGCAGCTTGGCGGTCGACCGTGAATTTGCGGCAAACAACCGCGACGGGTTCCAGGACCTATCCAGGTCTCTATCTTGCACACGGTGGACCGCCGCTAGGGCGTGGTCGACCGTGAGCCGGAAAACCAGACTGTGCAGATTTCTGCACAGTTAAAGATCATGACGATAAATTGTGATATAAACTTGTTTTTAAACATGTGAAACTTTCATAAAACATGTCAAAATCAGTTAAATACTTCTGGAAACTATATCAACATGTACCACATGATTATTTGCATAAAATTTATTTTCAAAACCCTAATTTATACATAAAAACTTGAAACAAGAACAAAACATCTTTCTTAACTTTAAACAACATTTTAAATCATTCCCAGATCTTGAATACTTCCGTAAATTTCATTCCAAAACTTTTTAACATGGAAAGACCTAGTCTTTATACATATAATACAAAAGAATTGACTTTTATTCATAAACTAGTCAATTTGGCTCTAATAAACATGTTAAAAACCCTTTAAAAACGTTTTAAAAACTAGAAGGGGGGATAGCAGAGATGAACTCTTCTGAAACTTGTAGAAAAACATTTTAGGATGCCAAGCCAAAGCAGATCTCCAATTCAAAAGCCAAAATCACCCGAAAAATCCACTTGAAAGCCTCCAATATTCTCCAAGAATTAAATTAGGGTTTGTAGGGGTTTGGTGGCTGTTAGGGTTCTTAGAAAACTAAGAAAAATCATGAAAGTTTGATATATAAAACAGGGAAAACGAATATAGGCTTTAGAAAACTAAAACTAACTCAAAACAAGAATCTAGCTTTCTGCAGGTTTCGCGGTCGACCGTGACGGTTGACTGGCCTACGGTCAACCGCGATGGTCGACCAGACTAGAATTTTCCAGTTACACATATTTGGCCATTGTGCATGTTTCGACTCTTAATGTTTCTCATAAATGAACTTGTTTATACTCAAAACACATTGTATAATACTCATGCCATATTTAACTATATTTATCAAAATAAATATCCATAAATCATAATTAATCTTAAATTAATTATATTAACATAAATTTTTAGGGTTTTACACTTAGGAACTTTATCAGTACAACCATCTTGGAGCAATAGAGTGATCGGAGCTCAGCTAGAGGGCTCTTGGATTCAAACCCGTAAGGGGGAGATTTCTAAGGAACCCAAGGCTGATTAGACTATTAGAGCAGATGGAGGCCTTCGGATGAAGGGTCGATTAGTTATGCTGAACAATCCACAGCTGAAGAGAGATCTACTTGATGAGGCGTATTATAGCAGGTATACAGTGCATCCAGGCACGAGGAAAATATATAAAGATCTGAAGAGGCATTTCTGGTGGAGTGGCATGCGTAGAGAGATTGCAAAGTATGTGGCTAAGTGTTTTACCAACCAGCAAGTTAAGGCAGAACATCAGAGACCTCTAGGGATCCTACAGCCTTTACCCATTCCCGATTGGAAGTGGACAAATATTTCCATGGATTTTATTGTAGGGTTTCATAAAACAAAGAAAGGAAATGATTCTATTTGGGTGATAGTAGATCAGTTGACGAAGTCGGCGTATTTCTTACCTTTTAGGATGACTTATACAGTAGATACATACGTGAGGATTTTCATCCGAGAGATCGTTCGATTACATGGAGTCCCGAAGACGATCGTATCAGATCAAGGCTCAGTTTTAACATCCTATTTTTGGAGGAGTTTTTAGGATACTTTTGGCAGCCAGTTGTCATTTAGTAGTGTTTTTCACCCCCAGACCGATGGTCAGATAGAGAGGGTGAATTAGGTGTTAGAGGATATGCTGTGAGTATGTGCGATAAATAGAGGATATGCTGTTAGAGGGTGAATTAGGTGTTAGAGGGTTGAAGTATTCTAGAGAAGGACGATTCGATAAACAACCTAAGTGTAGGTGAATATTGACATCATTGATATGATCCATTGTGAAAGTATTTCACAACTTAGATACACGAGTGTGTCAATATCTGTTTTACCCACTAAGGGTAGTATGAGGAGTTGATAAGACATTTTTGGAGAAATGACATTTATTTCCTCATTAAGGCTTTTGACGAATTTCTCCTTTTTGTGTAGGGCTTTCTTCTCGGCTTCATTCATTAAGGCTTTTGACGAATTTCTCCTTTTTGTGTAGGGCTTTCTTCTCGGCTTCATGTCCTCGTGAAAGAGTTGTTATCGGACAATGACCCTGAGAAGATCATCATCTGCATAGAAGTCCGCTCTTTCTTCTCCTTTGTGAATGCTATGCTTGGCAAACTCTTCCACGGCGGACTTTCCCTTCACCAGTTTAAGCCATTCCTTGATTCTAGGATAAATTTGATAAGGGATGCATGATACCCGGATCTGGCGAAGGCTATAGTTGATGACCTTGGCTGTCTAGAGCACGAGCTTCAGATGTTTCGTGAGCTCCGGGATGCAGGTGCCTCTTCATTTATTGCTGCCGAGTTGGATACTTGCTTACAGACATGGCGCGATACTCGGATTCTTGCTAAGCTCGAGATTCATGTGCAGCGAGACCGGGTAGACCGAGTTGAGGCTAACCTTGCTATTAGATCATCTTCACTCATCGAGCTTGATTCTTCCATTGCCTCTTGTGAGATCTAGATAGACCAGCTCCGAAGAGAGCTCCGCGAGAAAGAGGAGACTTTGAGTATTCTTCAGATGACGAAGATACAGGATCAGCAAGCACACACTGCTCTATCTGATGAGTTGAAGTCCTTGAAGCAGAAACTGGTCGAGACGGAGGAGGTCGCTGTGAGGACTTTAGCCGCGACTGAAGAGTCTATCAGAGACGAGTTGCAGGATGAGCTTAGGCAAGCTTATGATGAGAAGTTGTCTAAGTTTAGTCAGCAGATTTTTAGCCATGGGCTTGATGTATGATTTCATTTGCTGAATACTTTGACTTTTGATTCTCTTAGTGAAACTGTTTTTTTATCTTTATCTTTATTATGATTCCTCATTCCGTTTGAAATGATTGACCATAATACTCATAGGATTTTTGGCAAACCCTCAGCCGTCAACGGGTTTGATAAGCCTTTACCGATTACCGTTTGAATCGGGCTAGCATGCGGATTGTCTAAATCTGTTCCGCATGTAACGTTGTGATAAGAGAATAAATTCTCTGAGACTTTGTACTATGATGTCGAATACATAGACTTCGCCATTGTTACGGGAATAGGCTACCCGGTGACACGTGTTAGGTGTTGACTTTAGGATTTTTGGCTAACCCCCAGCCTTCAACGGGTTTGATAAGCCTTTACCGACTACCGTTTGAATCGGGCTAGCATGCGGATTGTCTAAATCCGTTCCTCATGTGACGTTGTGCTAACGGAATGAACTCCCTTAGACTCGCTGCTACGACTTCGAATACATAGACTTCGCCATTGTTAGGGGAATAGGCTACCCGACAACGTGTATTAGACGCTGACTTATCTCTACTTAGGCTTCGGAATAAAATACCCCAGAATTGAACTCTGGTGTCTTTTTCTACGTAGAAAGACTAAACCGGCGACGCGTGTTAGGCGTCGGCATATCCTTTCTTAGGATTCAGAATGAAATTCCCCATGCGTGTAAGGCATGGATTTTGGTGTTATTAATAACAACCTACCACAATGTTGAATATGTGGGCGGGTGTTCTTTTTAACGGTTAAGAACTAACCGGCAGCGCGGGTTAAGCGCAGACTTATCCTTGCTTAGGTTTCAGGATAGAATACCCCAGAATCGAACTCTGGTGTCTTTTTCTACGGAAAAAGACTAAACCAGCAGCGCGTGTTAGGCGCAGACTTATCCCTGCTTAGGATTCGGGATAAACTTCCTAGAATCAAACTCTAGATTGATAAATTTTGGAAAAGATCGGTGCGGGAAAGGAAGAATTTTATATTCTATTTCCCAGTCTTCTTTTAGGGTGAAGGCGAACCCGAAAAACAAGGAAGGAAGAATTTTATATTCTATTCCCTGATTCTGGAAAGGAAGAATTTTATATTCTATTTCCAGCGCAAAAGAAACTAGAAGTGGGATCTCCACTCCGAGAATCTGGAAGATTTAGATAAACTTACCTTTTATAGGATTGGTTATTTAATCTGAAGATGAGTTTTTTCGTTTATCGAAATGAAATTTCAACTTAGGTTATAACCATGAGAAGGCTTAACCAAGGAGAAAAAGAAGGGAGTCCTTTCGTTTATCGAAAGGGGACTCTGAACTGAAAGTGGACCTCTTGTTCATAGAAAGAGTCAAGAGGGCCGGTAAGACACTTTTGATGGACTCACTGTCAATTAAAATTGATCAGTGAGGGATTTTGGTGGTGAAAAAGATTTTGGGTTATCCTCTAGAATATTGAGTGTAATATTCTTCAAGGAACTTCCCGGTAAATGAGTTATCCTGAATGTACTAGGGATAGTACTTTTTCAGGAACTTCCCATTTATTGGCATTAATTGCCTGGCGCCCTCTTGAGTAATCAGGCGATATGCGCCGTTTGAATAGACTGTGTCTATTACAAACGGTCCTTCCCATTTGGGTTCGAATTTACCTTTCTTCTTGGAGGTGAGAATTATTGGTCGGCGAGCAGCGAGGACCAGATCTCCTTCCTTGAAGCTTCTCTGTCGGACTCTTTTGTTAAAAGCCCTAGACATCCTGGCCTGATAAAACTCAATTTGCTGTTGAGCTTCCAAGCGCTTTTCATCCAGCCTCTCAAGCTCTCCGAGACGCTTCTGATGCTGTTCTTCTGTCGTCATCTCTGTTGCGAGGGCGATCTGTGATTTTAATCTCCAACGGTAGCACAGCTTCACATCCGTATACCAAAGAATATGGGGTGGCCCCTGTGTGTGTGCGTATGGTGGTGTGATAAGCCCAGAGTGCTTCACCGAGTTTATCGTCCCAGTCTCGTTTATTGGTCTTCACAAGCTTTGACAGGATCTTAATGATCGTCTTGTTAAACGCTTCAGCTAATCCATTTGCGGCGGGATAGTAAGCTGTTGACGAAATATCTTAAATTTTGAACTTGTCACAAAACCTGACGAAGGCGTTGCTTATAAACTGTGGACCGTTGTCATGAATGATTCGTCTCGGCACGCCGTGTCTGTATATGACATGATGCTTAATGAAATTGATGACGTTGTTCGTCTTCACTTCTCTAAGCGGAATTGCTTCAGCACACTTTGAAAAGTAATCCGTGATTGCGAGAATGAATCGATCACCTTTGACTGAAGGGGGAAAAATAGGACCGACAATGTCCATACCCCAAGTCTCGAATGGCCAGGATGTAGTTGATGTGTGTAATCGTTCTGGCGGTTGGTGCATATAATTTGCATGCACTTGACAGGCGTGACATTCTCGTGCATATTCGCAGACCCAATTTGAGTTGAATTCACCTCCTTGGCGTTTATGTTTCCATCATCTTCCTCTTCAATATCCATATCGTATATGGGTATGCAGAGTTGATGTGTCCTTACTGTGACTAATAGTTCAGTTTCGGGAGGCTGCGCAAGTGATACCGCTAGTGCTGCCAGTGCATCCGCATAAGCATTTTGGAGACGAGTGATGTATTCAATAAAAAATTCTTCAAAAGAGTCTGCCATTTTGATGGCCTCCTGGTGGTATGGGATCAGGTCTTGGTTCCTGACTTCATACTCTCCACGGACTTGGTTGACTATCAATTGAGAATGCCCAAAAGCTTCGAGATATTCAACCCCCAGCTCCTTGGCGAAACTGAGTCCAATGAGAAGCGCGTTGTACTCAGCTACGTTATTGGTGCACGGACTAGTAAATGAATAAGCTCTAGTCAGTGAATAAGCCCGAGGCATTACATGCTTCCCTGGAGAAATTAAGACAACTCCAACTCCGGAGGAGACTGTAGAACATCCGGGGGTTATTGCCCTATTAACTGCCCTTGAAGCACAATCGAAGTATAATTGCCATACTTGTTGGTGCGATGTAGTGTTAACCTCGTGGGTTTCATCCGGCAAGTCATCATATACTTCTGCCGTATCTGTGGTCGGGTTTGCCGCCAGAAGATCACAAATCGCTTGTCCTTTGATCGACTTCTGCTATTTGAAGTGCAAATCATATTGGGACAAGAGAAGGGCCCACTTCGCTAACCTCCAATTTATAGAGGCCGGTTGCGTCATAAACACTCGTACTGGATTAACGTTGGAAATGACATAAATCGCCTATCCAACCAAGTAATGTCGCATCTTTTGCATTGCGAATACCAGTGCGAGGCATTCTTTCTCAATCATCGGATATCTAGACTCGGCACCTATCAAGGTCCGACTTAGGTAATAGACTGCCTGTTCGTGACCATTATCATCATCTTGTGCTAGTAAGGCACTTATCGAGTGGTTCATCGCCTTGAGATAAATCAAGAATGGTTTACCTGATTTTGGTGCGACGAGAACAGGAGGATTCGTCAGATATGTTTTGATATCTTCGAATGCTTTTTGGCAGGCGTCGGCCCAAATAAATGACACCCCTTTCTTGTTTAGCTTAGAGAATGGTTGGCATTTCCCAGAAAGATTCGAGATGAACCGCCGTATGTAAGCTAAACGCCCTTGCAATCCTCTGAGTTCTCTTAGATTTCTACGAGGTTGCAGTTCATGTATTGCCTTCACCTTATCAGGATCGATATGTATACCTTTAGTGGTGACGACGAATCCAAGGAATTTTCCGCTGGACATTCCAAGGAAGGATTTAGTGGGGTTCATCTTCAATTGATGACTCCGCATGAGATCGAACATCATCTTCAAGTCCTTGATGTGATCTTCTTTGTTGCGGCTTTTTACAACCAAATCATCAACGTAGCATTCGACTGTTTTCCTGAGATGTTCTTGGAAAATCTTAGTCATTGTTCACTGGTACGTGGCGCCTGCATTCTTTAGACCGAAAGGCATCACGGTGTAGCAAAAGACACCGAGGGGCATTCTGAATGCTGTATGCTTCTCGTCATCTGGGTGCATCTTGATTTGGTTATATCCTGAGAAACCATCCATAAAAGACATTCTCTCAAATCCACATGTATTGTCGATAATAACATCTGTGATTGGGAGGGGAAAGTCGTCTTTTGGACATGCCGTATTCAGGTCCCTGAAGTCAATGCAAATTCTGATTTTACCGTTCTTCTTCATGACCGGAACAATATTGGCTAACCAGTATGGATGTTGTTCCTCTCGGATAAATCCTGATTCGATCAATTTTTCAACCTCTGCCTCAATGGCTTCCATAATCTGCGGACGAAACCGTCTTTGCTATTGTTTGACAGGTTTGGCATCCGGCTTGATATCGAGGCGGTGCATTGCCGCATTGGGGTCGAGCCCTGGCATATCTTCATAGTTCCAAGCGAAGACGTCAATATATTCCCTGATGAGAGTAATTAATTCCTCTATCTCATTTGGGGGAAGACTATCGCTGATGAATATAGGCTTTGGGTTGGCATCGTCACCCATGTTAACTTGGACTATTTTATCTTCAGTGGGGGGGTTCCCTCTGTTCGAACCTATCACCATACTGCATGGTTAGGTGAGGAACCCACGGGTCTTCCCATGTTGGCATTTGATCGTCGTCTTCCATTATGGACGGATCAGCTGTAGCCATGTTCGCCATTAGGGCTTTGAAAGCCTCCCCCAGACTTGTATCAGAATCCCATTCCGAGGAATCTGACGAATTTCCATCTTTGTATTGCTTAGATGATTGGTTATTGATTAACCAACAACATTCGTCTTCTGAAGAAGATTCATACCCTAACCCTCGTCCGTATTTATAATAATCATCGGGTTTTCCTTTTGGTACATATGCCGCTTTGGCTGGAGTACGAGGACCTCGATCGAAGTATAGACCTTCTCCGAGTGTGAAATCATATCCCTGCTTTTCCATGAGCTTGCGCGCTTCCGGACTATACTTAGATAAATACCGACCAGGTTTGTCATCATCCTCATCTTCCCTTAAGAAATGATCTGGTAATGGAGAGATTTTTCCTTTACCGTAAATCACTCTTTTTGCGCTTCTTATTTTGTTCGGGATGACCAGGGTTGTTCCGAAAGAATGTTGGAGGCGTTCCTTCGTTACATAGGACGATCGAAGCAGAATATATAAATCAGGATTATCATACAACTCTTTTATCACATCATCAAGAGACAGGAAGTACTCTAAACCGTTATTTATTTCATTATTGGCAAGTTGCCAGTTACAACTGCCTTCTGACGATTGTTCATCATCAAGGTTGATTACAAAGGGTACAATGTCATTTAGAACATAACCTCCATTGTAATCAAATCCGGCTTCGGTATCAGCTTCTTCTCCGCTGTCCGTGCCATGGGCCGATGATTCAGTATCGGATTCGTTACCATAAAGGAGAGAATCAGTGAAATAATTCTCATACCCTTTGAATGGTTGCTTATCCGCGACCACCGTCCTAACCTTATTATCAGTGTCGACATATTTCAAACACTGATGGAGAGTGGAGGGGATTATAACGTTACTATGGATCCAAGGCCGACCCAATAGTAAGTTATATGAAGTTTCGGCATCGATCACATAACATGTGACTTCTGTCCTCAAATCTCCCATTTGACACTTTACCCGGATCTTACCTAAGGGTCTTGACCCACTAGTTTGAATCCATAGATAACAGTGCCTGTGGATGCCAACTTGCTAACTGGAATGCCGAGGAAATGCATCAAGCGAAGCGGCATAATACTCACAGCAGAACCTGGATCCACTTGGATTCGGTTAACTTTGCTGGAGCCAATGTACCCGATGAAATATAGCGGTCAATCGTGGTTCGAATTCTTCGTCTGCATATCCTCTTTGGTGAAAGTAATGCAGGGAAGGTTCTTACTCGCTATATTGCATTGTTGACTCAGCGGTTCTGGCTTTTCAAGCACCGGCTTGATTTGAGTCAGAAACACCTCTGAATTGGCCAAAGCTTCTTGCAAGGCCTCCCTAGTTTCCTTGGATAACCGCAGCAACTCATACAGCGTTATCCATGCTGGAATGTTGTCTAGTTGAGCCATTATATCGAAAACTTGCGGAGTCTTCGAGCTTTCCGGTTTGTCTCTTCCAATCGGGCGACTGAAACGAGACTGGTTCGGATTCTAAACCTCCTGGGGATTCTTCTCTTTTGGCTTATTCACCGGCTGTCTTCGAGCCTCTTCGCCCGGTGTAGGACTCGTAATCATCCCCATCTCCGTGAGAGTTTTGGCTGGTCCTCGTTTAGTCACCCCCTGCTCACTAGGTGGCGGATAATTGTAGTGATACTCATTTCCGCTTCTAGTGGCGAATACTTCATGTTCTTCTTCAGAGAGCAGGAAAGTAGGAGCTTCATCGCCATCCTCCTCAAAGATTGCGAATGTAGCATTGCAGGACTTGCCTTTGCCCTTTCTTCTCGAGGAAGTCGCCCACTGTTCGTCTTTAATTAATGTAGCATTGCAGGACTTGCCTTTGCCCTTTCTTCTCGAGGAAGTCGCCCACTGTTCGTCTTTAATTAGATCGGGATGAACCCAGAGGATTTCGCCGTTTGGGGCTGTGTGTGGCACAAGTCCTTTTTGGCGCTGTCCATGTGGGTCATCGTTCACTGTCTTCATTCCTACTTTGGTGATGCGCTCTGGTTTGAACCATGTTGTGGGCACCGATCCAAAGCTGATCGACACCGTATTTGCTCCGACATTCTTGGACGGCTTCGGGGTTATGACGCCTACATCAATTAGCGCCTGGATCTTGTCCTTGAGGTGGTAGCACGACTTGGTAGGGTGATGGACCGCTCTATGGTATGCGCAATACTTCTAGCCCCTTCTTGATCCACAATCGCCGGCAGTTGGATTTTGTTATTCTCCAACAGGTACTTAAAGATGCTGGGAACTTCATCATCTTTGAAGGAATACACCTTAGGAAATCTTGGCTCTGAAGATTTCTGCTTCTGAGGCCGTTGTTGCCATTGTCCCAGAGATTGTTGTGGTGCTTGTTGCTGCGGCTGTTGCTGAGGTTACAATTGGAAAGTTTGATTAGCATCAACTGCATTAGCATGTGCCTTACCTTTCCCCCGTGGGACGAAATTCTGTTGCGGAGCATTCGTCGCCTGTTGGCCTCTTTCCGCCTTCTTCCTTCTGAGGAATCGCTCGGCTTTCTCTCCTCGGACCTTCAAGTCCTTCCATGTCGTGGACGGTGCTGTCTCCATTGCTTCCAACACGTCCAATGCGAGGTTGTTGTGGCAAGTCTGGAGAATAAACTCCTCGGTGATCGGGTCCCGACAGTTCATTGCCTTGTTCCGGAACCTTTTGACGAAGGTGTCAACCAATTCCCCGTCTTTTTGTTTCTCGTCAACCAAAGGAATTTAGTCTCCATGTCGTCCCAGCTATTCACGCTTCCTGGCTTGAGGCGACGATACCAATCGAAGGTGGCTCCACTGTTTTCGGTAAAAGTTGCCTTCATTACTGAACTCATTATAATATTAGTGTTTACAAAGAATTCAGATCTTAATCAAAAGAAAAGAAGAAAAATTACAACTTTCTTGAAAATAACACAAGATCCGTTCGTTGTCTCTTGCTTGCGTGGGTCTTTAGCCTGTGACGGGGATGTTGATATCCGTGGACTACCTAGCAATCAGTTGCTTGCGTGGGTCTTTAGCCTGTGACGGGGATGTTGATATCCGTGGACTACCTAGCAATCAGATCTGATCCAGAGCTTCATCGATCCGCGAGGAGATCTAGAAACAGAAGCGCCTATCTCGATAAAAGCGAGATAATTGCTCTTCTTAGAATTACCACAACGGGATAATTCTAAGGATAGGATGCGGGTGATATAGATCTGACGAAGAACTCTCTTGTGTTGAAGTGCTCGATCACTCTTCAGTCCGGTAGGGCTTCGCCAATTCTCCAAAATTCCAGATCTAAAAAAAATGAGGCCTAAGGCTTGTATTTATAGGCTTGAGAGGATAACGGAGCGGTTAAAAACGGTTAAAAGCCCAAATCTTCCTTGGAGACACCCCAGGGTGTCTCTACTTGATTGGAGACACCCTAGGGTGTCTCCCATTGATCCGAGACACCCTAGGGTGTCTCGGCCTTAGCCGAGACACCGAAGGGTGTCTCGTTGGTCCGAGATACTCCTTTTGGTGTTTTCATCTGTTTCTGCTGTAATTCCTTCATCCGGACTCTGATTTGAGTGATTCGAAGTACGTTGGAAAGCCGACAAGGAGTTCTATCAGTTCCGATGGTTGGATCATCTGTTGAATGAATGAGACACGAAGGACGTTGTTCCTTTTGTAAACATCGCGGGACTCTCGATTAGCCCGTACCTTCGTTAGTTCACGTAGTTCGTCGATTTACTTCAAGCGTTCATCGACATCCATCGAACTCCTGTGAACCGGATAGTGACGTTCATCGTCGTTCCTTAACACTGAGTTGTTCGTGGAGACCTATAGGCAATTTTTGATGCCTACAGATACCCCCTCCAAAGCGTTCCAGACTCGTTTCTTTTATAGAAGAGGCTGGAATACTTTGGATGTGATTGGTCCAGCCTTCAGTCGGCGTAAAGGACCTGTAGTTAGCTTCAACCGTTGACTCCTTCGATTTTCGGTCTATTCAATGCTTTGATGAATAGCCAAAGTTCTTCCGGCGCTGTGTTTATCGCTTGGCTGTCGTCGGGGTCTCGAGTCTACCACCAGTGAGTTGAGTTTAGCTCGTGTCATTGACTTTGAACTGACTATCTCTGTCACATTGCGCTGACTTAGGATTTTAGATCACCGTATGTGGACTTTTTGTCGCAACGCGTTGAGTGGCGTTGACCTAGGGTTACGCGTTGACCGGCGTTGACCTTAGGGTTTTGAACGTCGAATGTTGACTTTTTGTCGCAACGCGTTGACCGGCGTTGACCTAGGGTTATGCGTTGACCGGTGTTGACCCTAGGGGTTCGAATGTCGAATGTTGACTTTTTGTCGTAATGCGTTGACCGGCGTTGACCTAGGGTTACGTGTTGACCGGCGTTGATCCTAGGGTTTCGAATGTCGAATGTTGACTTTTTGTCGTAACGCGTTGACCGGCGTTGACCTAGGGTTACGCGTTGACCCTAGGGTTTCGAATGTCGAATGTTGACTTTTTATCGCAACGCGTTGACCGGCGTTGACCTAGGGTTACGCGTTGACCGGCATTGACCCTAGGGTTTCGAATGTCGAATGTTGATTAATGTGGATTTCGTCGAAATATCCAACGACCGACGAAAAATAGGCAAATTCGGACTTCGAAACGGGATCCGGGGGCTCGAAATGGACCGAGACACCCGGGGGTGTCTCGGTTCAAGGCCGAGACACCCCCCCTTTTGCCTCTTTTTTTTTGTTTCCTTTCCCTTCTTTGGTTATTTCCTTCTTTAGCTTTCCTTCTTGTTTTAATTTTGTTTCCCCTTTTGTTTTCCACCTTCTTTCCATATTTTCAAAAGAGATTCCCTTTTCCCTCTCAAACTCTTTCTTCCTCCTTCTATCCCTCCACCATTTTTTTTTTCATGAAGAACTCTAAACCCATTGAAACTCTTCCCCTTTAAAAAACAAAAAACAAATCGGATTTTTGCATCCCCTCCTTGGCCGAAATTTGTTTCCTCTCAACTAGGGTTCCTCCTTCACTCTCAAGTTCAAAGAAAGCTTCTTAGTTTTGGGTAAGCTTCCTCTCACAAGCTCTCTCTCTTTTTTCTTTGAAAAGGTTGCCATTTTATGCTTGTAATGGGGGAATAACATGAATTTACATACCAAGATCATAACTTTTTACTCTCATGATGATGGGTTGTGTATGCACAAGTATTTGGGAGTTTTATGCAAAAATTGCAATAGGGCCGAAATTGGGGGGCATTTGTGCAAAAGAGGGCTGAAATTTGTAGGGGCCTTTATGCAAAATAGGACTGAAATTTTGGGGCTTGGACTTTAGACCCATTTGGCCACAACTTTGAGGGGTGCTTCATGCAAAAAGACCACAAATTATTAAGGGTTTTATGTGCAAATATGGGCCGAAATCTTTTTGGGGGCTTATTTGCAAAATTGGTCGGAGAATTGAGGTGGTGTTCATGTAATAAAGGACTGAAATTAGGATTTGGATTACATGTCCATTTGGTCGAAAATTTGAGGGGTGCTTTATGCAAAAGGACCAAAAGTTATTGAGGGGTTTATTTGCAAAATCAGCTAAATTTTACAAAAAAAGTGTTTATTTGCAAAATTAACCAAAATTGGGGGTGCTAGATGATCAAATATGATGACCATGACCCAATTAGAGCGTGTCCTTGACCCGAATTTAGCCTTGAACACGAGGGGCATTTTGGGTATTTTACCAAAATTTATCGCAAAATGACAATCATTGTTTTGTATGCACGAAATTTGTAGGTTTAATTAGACTTCAACTATAAAATCCTATTTATTCATAGGACTTTAGTTCAAGTTCTTAATTTCCCTTTTAAATTTCGTGTATTCATATTTTAGATTGTGCCTGACTTGCTGCTTTTCATTGCAGGTTTTCGATGTCTCCACGTCGACCTCGACCTCCTAGGAGTCGCTCCCGTTCACAGCCTAGCGAGGAAGAAGTTCCTACAGCATCCTCCCCTCCCGCGGCATCCTTTTTCGGGGGTGAGAATCTTTATTTCTGTATCCCTGATTGATCCCTTCGCGGGTCATTAAGGAAGAACCGACATCCTCCTTCGCGGGGATTGAGGTTTCAGGATATTGGTGGTTCTGTTACACCCTCGTTTGGCCCCTTCGTGGGTCATTCGGGAAGGGCTGACACCCTCCTTCGTGGGGGTTGAGGTTTCAGACTTGTTTTGCTTGGCCAATTCAAGTCTTCTAGGATATTGGGGCGATCTTGTGTCGTCTTACACCTTATAGGTCCGTGTATGTTACCACGTTATTTACGTGATGATGCATACTGCTCTTCTAGTGTAGGACACTCAAAAAGTGTAGGACACTCAAAATCATCTCTCCAATTACCCCGTGAATGATCTTATCTCGCTTTTTTTTTATGAGATGGATTTAATTCATGGATGATTTTCTGACTCTATCCTTGCTTTGTTGCAGTCGAGTTCCCCACGGGCAGTCTCCCTCCTCATGCTACTACTGGTTGTAGCGGGGAAGTCTTCTCTTCGGCTTCCATTAGGCAGGCTATTGGTCCACTCCCTTAGTTTGACAGAGATCGTTCCAATGAATCCTGTCGTTTGATACAGGATGGAGGGCGTCATTGCTTACGCCAGCTGATTACGGATGCTTCTTTTACTGCGGATTCCGTTTCTACTCAGGCTTTAAAGAAGCCCAGTTTTCTGTTTGGAGATCATATTGAGGATCCTGCTAAGTTGATTCTTACCGAGGAGCATTGGCTGAATCTTGATGAAGGAGCTCTCCTGTATATTCCCTCCATTCCTCGTCAGTGTTCTTTCACTCAATTGGAGGGACAGGCCGTAGAGAGACAGATGCCCTGGCGTCTTACCGATGATGCTGATCGAGTTCAGTGTGGATATACATCCCAACATAAGACTCCTGGTTCTGTTGGGTATCATTACATCCGCGGCCTTCGACCAGGGATTATGGGTCTTAATACTGCACCCCCAGGTGAGGTATCGACAGCCGCTCCTACCGTGAAGAACCGTTTGGCTCATCTTGGGAGGAGATTACCTCCACCAGATTTTAGATGCTATGGTTGGGCTTTCTCACAACCCAAGGCATGGTGGACACGCATGACCAGCTACATCTTGGGGCGTTGGGAAGATAATTTGAAGAGCAGTGGATTGTACGCACCTATACGAGCCACCATGTATGGACTCCCGGTCAGCTGTCGCCATTTCTTAGTATTGTTGGAGACATACATGCCTGACAGTAACACGTTCCTGACCAGCGGCGGAGAGTTAGGGTTGGCCTTGCATGAGATGTATCAGGTTTCTGGCCTTCCGATGGGGGATTGTCCATACCAGGAGTACTTTCCCTCGAACCAGCAATTAGAGTGGTTGAAGAAGGATACTCCCGATATGTACGATACACTTTGGGATCTCACCTGCCATTATCATACCTCTCTGATCAAGGTTTCTACTCAAGCGAAGAGGAAAAGGCAGATCAGCTTGAAGCAGTTTGCTGTCTATTTGTTCCAGCATTTGGAGGGTGATTCCAGCGAGCCCATTCGTGAGTTAGATGTTTTGACACCTACCGCGTTAATGAGTTGATGGAGAAGGCTGAGGCTTGCTCTCACACCATTGCTAGTGCTGAGGGAGCTTTTCTTGCAGGAACCAAGTTTCGTTCGTTCCTTCGCCGTGCACAGAAGTCCATTGAGCCACGGACTCTGCTAGCAGGCTATCTCGCCCTCTGGTTGAAGAAGTGCGTCATTCCGTATCAGCAGTCAGACGCCTTACCTCTCGAGGTGCTCTTCCTTACAGTCCAGCTAGCTTATGTGAGGGAGCTTTCCCTGCTCCCAGCAATGGTTGCTGACATTCATTGTGGGCTTAGGTATCTGGTCAACGGTTTTGAGCAGGTGGGTTCTGAACCGTCGACTGAGCTTACTTGTGTGAAGGTCGAGCTTCCTTATGCGTATCTGATGGCGTGGCTCGTTCTTCACCGTCCTGACTTGATGTCCGCGCCCAGTATTGTTGATGTTCCGGTTCCTTTTGTACAGTTGTTGGAGAGGAGCAGATGGCTCGGGAAAACATTCAGTGATGTACAATGAGAGCTTCGAGTTCGTAAGAGCTGGGAGTTCTTCAAGTGTTTTCCTTGCTTTTCGGGCCGCTATGGTGATGTGTTGATTGATGAGGAGAAGCCCAGAACTAATCGGACTGCCACATAGAGTCTGTTACTATTATTTCCGCTGGTTGGTGAACATCCGCGTCGGGTATCTCATTCTTCGGGTGAAGAACCGCTGCCACATAGAGCCTTACCTTCCCAGCCGTTTTGCTCGTCAGTTTGGCTACGACCAACTATATGTTGGGAATCCGAGCCGTGGTTTGAAGATTGAAGGAGGGCTTATTGACGGTGTTCGGGCATGGCTATGGACTATGGTGGGATGCACTGGAGCCCATTTTGCTCTTCCTTCATATAGGCGTAAGCCGTTGATTACTTTCCTCAGTTGCAAATGGTTCCTCTCTGCCAATGAGTCCATAGGTGTGAGGAGTCTTTTAGAGTTGTAGTCTGAACACTTGGTTCAGGTCACTATGATGGCTGCTCGTAAGGTTGAACTTGCTAGGAAACATGGGAAGAAGCCTGGTAAACCTTCTCTCTCGAGCAGAGACAGGATAGAAGACGATGAAGAGCTCCTCCCTATTGATGATGAGGACGAGACTTCTGAGGAGGAGTATGTGGATATAGATACTGACCAAGAAGAACTTGATGCAGGTTTGTTATGCTCTTTAGCCTTCTTTCTTCATTTCAATTGGTACCAACGAAAGGTCTTATTCATTTATCCTAACAAAATGGCTCTTATCATCTCAGGTAGGGCAGTCGATGAGCATGAGTCGCTCGTTTCTCGTTATGCGAGATCCAGGCCTAGCGGCAAAGCTCCTACACAGGTTGAGACGTGCGGCAAGTCCGTACACGAACGACCTGTTGGTTCTGTAAGGGCTGGTACTCCGAAGAAGAAGAAGACCGCTCATAAACCACACGTTGGTCGGTACCCCTACGGAGTGGATTTAGGAGACATCGCTGACGGAGAGGAAGGTAATACTTTATTGTCCTTATTGCTTTAAGATGGTTTACCTTCTGGGATTTGTAACCAGGTTTTATGTCCCAGGATACTATGAAGACGGCGAGCTACCACCGGATCCTGTATTCCCTTGTTCTGATAATATGGATAGCTTCATGCAGCAGATGTGTGACGCCATTCGCAACGATTCCATAGATGTCGATATGAACCTTAATACTGAGCTACGTTCAGGTATATCTAATTCCGGTGATAACTTCCTCGAGTAGCATTTAGAAGAGTTAGGGAATCCAAGATTCATTATTTTTTTTTTTTGTGCTTCGCTCTATTTCAGGTAACTTGAAGAACCCAAGCATGGATATTGGGGAGAAAGAATTTTCTGTTCCTTCTGCAGGTATCTCTAAGTTTTTTCTTTCTTTCTCTATTTTCTTATACATATATCCAACACTTAAATTATCCTGCAGATGTTGTAATAGAGAAGCCAGTTGAGGACGGGGCCTTTCATGATGTAAGTTTCGAAGAACAAGGGCGTGTCTCTGCACCAAGTTTCTCGGGACCTGGCATTGGATTATTAGTTGACATGCTGGCTGAACAGGCCACTAGAGAAACCGTGGGACCACCCTTTGAGAGTGATTCATCCACAGGTATATATCTGATTCCCTTCCTTTTGCCTGATCTTTTGTCTAACTAACGAAGGATTAATATTACAGTACCAGCCATTGAGACCGATTCAGTAATGATCCCCGCCCTATCTAGTTTACCTCGGAGTGACGGACTTGCAGGTATGCATACGATCTAGAGACATCGTGCTCCTTTTCATTTGTCTGATTTTGACTAATAGATGGGTGTAATCATAGGACCAGCTACTGGGACTGATACCCTTATGACTCCTGGCATTCCCCGTGTACCTGAGGATGATGGATTTGCAGGTATGTAGATCGATTTTCCTTATTTGTCCAAATTTTCATTTTGACTAATAAAGACATGTAACCATAGGACCAGCTGTTGTGCCTGATGCCACTACAGTTTCTGAGACTGATTTGCCTACAGGTGTTGATATACCCTCCATGACTACTCCTGCCGTTATCTCAGAGTCTATCAGACCTCAATCCGAGGGGGCCTCCGCTGGCGTTGGTATGCTCGGAATCCGCTCTTAAGTTTTCTTATCATATTTGATAATCTCTTAGCTTTCCACACTGTTACTTGCAGGATCTCGATCATCTCCATATGAGCATGTTCGTGCCCTCTTGGCCGATACCGATCCAGACAAAGACATTTTTCGTACAGACCTCGGCTTTTTTACCGCCTTTTTTAACGGCATGATCGAGAAACTACTTCATCGAGGATATTGTTTTGATCAGCTCAGGCGTTCCTTTTCTCGTCACATGATGATGTTTAGAGAAGAAGGATATCCGGAGTTGGCTGATTCCTTCATTGCCGATTTTACTGCTCTGGAGTCGGAGAGTTGAAGGAATTGAAGGCTAATGGAGCTTCTTCCTTCGTGTCCTCTCAGATGGAGCATAGGCTGGCATAGTGGCGCAACCTGAGATCTTCCGTCGGCAGTGAGCTTCAGTCACATGAGCATTCAGTTGCGCAGCTGATGGCTACCGTGGCGAGGAAGGATACAGATAGAGCCGAGTTACTCCGCTCTTTAGATTCCGGCCGCGAGGAAGTGGCTAGGTTGAAGGAGGCCTTGAGGCACGCCGAAAACCCCCAGCCTTCAACGGGTTTGATGTTCCTTTACCGATTACCGTTTGAATCGGGCTAGCATGTGAATTATTAAAACCCGTCTCACATGTAACGTTGTGCTAAGAAAATCGCTTTTCTTAGACTTGATGCTATGATTTTGAATACATAGACTTAGCCATTTCTTATAGGGAAAAGGTACCCTGCACCGCGTATTAGGCGATGACTTATCCCTTCTTAGGTTTTGGGATAAAATTCCCCAGGTTTAGACCCTGGTGTCTTTTTTTTAATCGGCGAAAGGCTAAACCGGCAATGCGTGTTAAACATAGACTTTGGGATTTTTGGCAACCCCCCAGCCTTCAACGGGTTTGATGTGCCTTTACCGATTACCGTTTGAATCGGGCTAGCATGCGGATTGTCTAAATTCGTTCCGCATGTAACGTTGTGCTAAGAGAGTGAATTCTCTAAGACTTTGTGCTATGATTTTGAATACATAGACTTCACCCTTGTTACGGGAATAGGCTACCCGGCAACACGTGTTAGGTGTTGACTCATCCCTACTTAGGTTTCGGGATAAAGTTCCCCAAGTTTAGACCTTGGTGTCTTTTTCAATTGGTGAAAGACTAAACCGGCAACGCGTGTTAGGCGTAGACTTATCTCTATTTAGGAGTTGAGATAAAATTCCCCGTGCACAAAGTGCCCGGATTGAAAGTTGAGAACTGTGTCATTTCTAAGAACAAAGACAGACTGGAAAATGGGAGAGAAAGAATTTTATATTCTATCTCCCAGCACTGAAGAGGAAGAATTTTATATTCTATCTCCAGTTGGAAAGGAAACTCAAGGTGGGATCTCCACCCCCAGAATCCAAAAAGATGAAACTAGGAGTGGGATCTCCACTCCGAGAATCGGGAAGGTTCAAACGACTCTAACTTTTATAGGATTGGTCATTTGAATCAAAAGAATCCCTCATTCATTGAGGAGAAAGCCCAATTTCGACTCTAACTTTTATAGGTTTGGCTGAAAAAAGGAAAAGATGGACGTCTTTCGTTTATCGAAAAAGAATGACTCGGTCTTAGTCTCAACTACTTGTAGGCTTGACTAAGTGAGATTGGGAACAATCCTAACTTTTATAGGTTTGATTGTTCAAATTGAAAGTGGACCTCTCGTTCATGGAAGGAATCGAGAGAGGAATTTGGCTTTGGCCCTAACTTTTATAGGTTTGACCTGAAAGCAAAGAGAGTGGGATACAGGTAGCAAAGAGAATGCCAACTCGTATTATCACTCAAAGGAAGACTTTAATGCTAGGTGATTAGGACCTAACATGTTGAGTCTGAGAAATGCCAATGACTGGCGGATAGAAATGTTGGTGGATCCACCGTCAATTGATCTGATCAGCGAATGGTTTTGTGAGGAAAGATTAACCTGTCAACGGATTGAATCTCATCTCACAAAAATAACTCATGAGAGTTAGAGAGTCTGACAATAACAAGAAGAAACATTCCGACATTCAGAGTTCGAATGTGGATTTCTTATTCATTACTTCCACAGTGATTGGGTTATCCCTAAGAATATCACGTGTGGTATCCTTCCGGGAACTTCCCGATACATCAGTTATCCTGAAGATACTAAGGATAGTATTTTTTTAGGAATTTGCCATTTATCGGCATCATAAGCCGGTCACCGTCCTTGGTAACTAGGCGATATGCGCCACTCGAGTAGACTGTCTCTACTACGAATGGTCCCTCCCATTTGGGTTCAAATTTACCTTTCTTCTTGGAGTTAAGGATCATAGGCCGCCTTTCAGCTAGAACCAAATCCCCTTCTTTGAAGCTTCGTTGTCGAACCTTTTTGTCGAAAGCTCGAGAGATTCTGGCTTGGTAGAATTCGATATGTTGTTGAGCTTCTAAACGCTTCTCATCTAGCCTTTCCAGTTCTTCAAGACGCTTCTGATGTTGCTCTTCGGTCGTCATTTGAGTCGCGAGGGCAATTCGAAGTGACGGGATTTGAATCTCCAAGGGAAGAACGGCTTCACATCCGTATACCAGTGAATACGGGGTTGCTCCCGTCGGTGTGCGCACCGTGGTCCGATAGGCCCATAGAGCCGCGCCAAGCTTGTCATCCCAGTCTCGTTTATTAGTTTTCACAAGTTTTGACAAAATCTTTATGATAGTCTTATTGAAGGCTTCAGCCAATCCATTTGCTGTGGGATTGTAAGCTGTCGACGAGATGTCCTGAATTTTAAACTTTTCACAAAACCTGATGAAGGCATTGCTGACGAATTGAGGACCGTTGTCATGTATGATTCGTCTCGGGACACCATGCCGGTAGATGATATGGTGCTTGATGAAATTGATGACGTTGTTGGTCTTCACTTCTCTAAGCGGAATCGCTTCAGCCCACTTTGAAAAGTAATCTGTGATTGCGAGGATGAATCGATCACCTTTAACTGAAGGGGGAAAATAGGACCGACAATGCCCATGCCCCATGTCTCGAACGGCCAAGACGTGGTTGACGTGTGTAAATGCTCTGGTGGTTGATGCATATAATTCGTATGTACTTGACAAGCATGACACTCTCGGGCGTATTCGATTGCGTCACGAACCATTGTTGGCCAAAAATATCCCATTCTCCTGATGCGATTATACAATTTGGGACCGGGCTGATGCGCACCACATTCTCCTTCGTGTGCTTCCTTAAGAACTTCTTCTACTTCTTTGTTCGAAAGGCATCGGAGTAACAAACCATCGTACCCTCTACGATATAACGTATGGGTCTCGGTATTATAGAAGAATCTTGATGCTCTTCGGCGGATTGATTCCCTTTCTTTTACATCCTCTGGCAAAATACCATATTGGACGTAGTCAATGATAGAAAAACGCCAATCTCGGGACTTAGACCCAATTTGAGTTGAATTCACCTCCTTGACGCTTATGTTTCTGTCATCATCCTCTTCAATATCCATATCGTATATGGGTATGCAGAGTTGATGCGTCCTTACTGTGACTAATAGTTCAGTTTCGGGAGGCTATGCAAGTGATACCACTAGTACTGCCAGTGCATCTGCATAAGCGTTCTGGAGACGAGGGATGTATTCAATAAAGAATTCTTCAAAAGAATCTGCTATTTTGATGGCCTCCTGGTGGTACGGGATCAGGTCTTGGTTCCTGACTTCATACTCTCCACAGACTTGGTTGACTATCAATTGAGAATCCCCAAAAGCTTCGAGATATTCGACCCCCAGCTCCTTGGCGAAACTGAGTCCAATGAGAAGCGCGTTGTACTCAGCTACGTTATTGGAACATGGACTAGTCAATGAATAAGCCCGAGGCATCACATGCTTCCCCGGGGAAATTAAGACAACTCCAACTCCGGAGGAGACTGTAGAACATCCGGGGGTTATTGCCCTATTAACTGCTCTCGAAGCACCATCGAAGTATAATTGCCATACTTGTTGGTGCGATGTAGTGTTAACTTTATGGGTTTCATCCGGCAAGTCATCATATACTTCTGTTGTATCTGTGGTCGGGTTTGCCGCCAGAAGATCACAAATCGCTTGTCCTTTGATCGACTTCTGCTGTTTGAAGTGCAAATCATATTGGGACAAGAGAAGGGCCCACTTCGCTAACCGCCAATTCATAGAGGCTGGTTGCGTCATAAATACCCGTACTGGATTAACGTTAGAAATGACGTAAATCATTTGTCCAACCAGGTAATGCCGCATCTTTTGCACCGCGAATACCAATGCGAGGCATTCTTTCTCAATCATCGGATACTGAGACTCGGCGCCTATCAAGGTCCGACTTAGGTAATAGACTGCCTGTTCGTGACCATTCTCATCGTCTTGTGCTAGTAAGGCACTTATCGAGTGGTTCATCGCCTTGAGATAAATCAAGAACGGTCTACCCGATTTTGGTGCAACGAGAACAGGAGGATTCGTCAGATATATTTTGATATCTTCGAATGCTTTTTGGCAGGCGTCGTCCCAAATAAATGATACCCCTTTCTTGTTTAATTTAGAGAATGGTTGGCACTTCCCAGAAAGATTTGAGATGAACGTTTCTATTGTTGTTGAACGTTTCTGATGTTGTTCTTCTTGTTTAATTTTTCACTGTGGTCGCCAGTTTGTTTTCGTCGAAAGTTGCTATTTCTAATTTTATCGAATCTATTACAACTTTAGTCGTTACAATAAACTCGAATGAAATAAAAAGTTGATCTTTTTATAAGATCTCCTTACACAATGAAAATAAAAAAAGTTTACAACTTTATCAAACAAACACAGATATCGTTCATCGGTCTTCTGCTTGCGTGGGATCTTTGCCTGTGCCGGGGTGATTGCTGAAAAATTGGGCAGAGCTTTGTCTATCCGCGAAGGGATCGAGAGAACTGTAGCTCTTATCTCGGTGAAGCGAGATAATCACTCTTCTTAAGATTACCACAACGGGATAATCTTAAGGAACGGATCCGAGAAACTGTAGATCTGACGAATCTCTCTCTCTTGCGTTGAAGAACTGGATCTGATCTCTCCTCCTCCTCTCTAAAATCTGTGCACCTTCAGTCTTCAATCCGGCAGGGCTTCGCCTAATCTCCAAAATTTCAGATCCCCGTATGTTGACTTTTTGTCGAAAGCTCGAGAGATTCTGGCTTGGTAGAATTCGATATGTTGTTGAGCTTCTAAACGCTTCTCATCTAGCCTTTCTAGTTCTTCAAGGCACTTCTGATGTTGCTCTTCGGTCGTCATTTGAGTCGCGAGGGCAATTCGAAGTGACGGGATTTGAATCTCTAATGGAAGAACGGCTTCACATCCGTATACCAGTGAATACGGGGTTGCTCCCGTCGGTGTGCGCACCGTGGTCCGATAGGTCCATAGAGCCACGCCAAGCTTGTCATCCCAGTCTCATTTATTAGTTTTCACAAGTTTTGACAAAATCTTTATGATAGTCTTATTGAAGGCTTCGGCCAATCCATTTGCTGTGGGATTGTAAGCTGTCGACGAGATGTCCTGAATTTTAAACTTTTCACAAAACCTGATGAAGGCATTGCTGACGAGTTGAGGACCGTTGTCATGTATGATTCATCTCGGGACACTATGCCGGTAGATGATATGGTGTTTGATGAATGCAATGACGTTGCTCGTTTTGACTTCTCTGAGAGGAACCGCTTCAGCCCACTTGGAGAAGTAGTCGGTAATCGCCAGGATGAACCGATCACCTTTGACTGACGGGGGATTTATAGGACCGACGATATCCATTCCCCAGGTCTCAAATGGCCATGACGTAATCGAAGGATGTAAATGCTCCGGAGGTTGGTGCATATAATTAGCATGTGTTTGACACGCATGACACTTTCGGGCATACGCGATTGCATCACTCATCATTAAAGGCCAAAAATATCCCATTCTTCTGATGCGGTCATAAAGCTTGGGGCCAGGTTGGTGTGCGCCACACTCTCCTTCATGTGCCTCTCTAAGGACTTCTTCAGCTTCTTTAGTTGATAAGCAACGTGCTAGCAACCCATCGTACCCCCTGCGATATAGCGTTCGATTCTTCGTATTATAGTAGAATCTTGGTGCTCTTCGTCGGATTGACTCTCTTTCCTTCATGTATTCTGGTAGGATTCCATGCAAGACGTAATCAATGATGGGGAAACGCCAATCTCGGTGTTCAAACTCAACTTGAGTTGAGTGTGTTTCCTTAATATCTTCTTCCTCGTCCTCTTTATCATAGATCGGTACGAGGAGTTGGTGAGTCCTCACTGTAACAAACTGTTCTGTTTCAGGAGGTTGCGCCAGGGATACGACTAATGCCGCTAATGCATCTGCGTAGGTATTTTGTAACCGTGGAATATGTTCGATAAAGAATCCTTCGAATGATTCTGCTATCTCTACTGCCATCTTATGGTATGGTATTAAATCCGGACTTCGGGCCTCGTACTCTCCCTGAACTTGTTTAACTATCAGTTGAGAATCACCGAAGGCTTCGAGATATTCAACCCCCAGTTCTTTAGCGAAACTGAGTCCTATGAGTAATGCATTATATTCGGCTACGTTATTTGAGCACGGGCATTCTCTCTCAATGCCGCATCTTCTGAATAGCGAACACCAGGGCGAGGCATTCTCTCCCAATCATAGGATATCGAGATTCAGCGCCTACCATGGTCCGGCTTAAATAATACACCGCCTGCTCATGACTGTTATCGTCATCCTGTGCAAGTAATGCACTTAATGAGTGGCTCGTCGCCTTGACATAAATCAAGAACGGTTTGCCCGATTTTGGTGCGACGAGTACGGGAGGTTTTGAGAGATATTCTTTAATACTCTCGAATGCCTTTAGACAAGCGTCATCTCATACGAATGATACGCCCTTCTTTGTGAGCTTGGAGAATGGTTGGCATTTTCCTGAGAGGTTCGATATGAACCGACGGATATACGCTAACCGCCCTTGCAATCCTCTGAGCTCCTTGAGGTTTCTTGGAGGCTGCAATTCATTAATTGCCTTTACCTTATCAGGGTCGATGTGAATACCTTTGGTAGTGACGACAAATCCCAGGAATTTACCACTGGACATTCCGAGGAAAGACTTGGTAGGATTCATTTTCAATTGGTGGGTCCGCATCAGATCGAACATCGTCTTCAAGTCTTTGATGTGATCCTTCTTATCACGACTTTTCACGACCAAATCATCCACATAACATTCGACAGTTTTCCGGAGATGCTCTTGAAAAATTTTCGACATGGCTCGCTGATATGTGTCACCTGCATTTTTTATGCCGAAAGGCAAGACCGTGTAGCAGAAAACACCGAGGGGTGTTCTAAACGCGGTATGCTTTTCATCATCTGGATGCATCTTTATTTGGTTATAATTAGAGAAACCATCCATGAAAGACATCCTCTCGAACCCGCACGTATTGTCAATGATGACATCTGTGATGGGAAGGGGGAAGTCATCTTTTGGGCATGCAGTGTTGAGGTCTCGAAAGTCGATACAAATCCTGACCTTCCCGTTCTTCTTAAGGACTGGGACAATATTGGCAAGCCACTTCGGATGCTGCTCTTCCCTAACGAAGCCCGAGTCAATAAACTTTTTAACTTCGGCCTCGATTGCTTCCATCATTTGCGGACAAAACCGTCTTTGTTGTTGTTTGACTGGTTTGACATCCGTCTTAATATTGAGACGATGCACTGCTATGTTTGGATCGAGCCCCGGCATGTCTTCATAATTCCAGGCAAACACATCGATGTACTCCCTGATAAGAGAGATTAACTCTTCTTTCTAGTGTCGGAATCCCAAGCTGAAGAATCAGAAGAGTATCCGTTTCTAGCTTTGTTAGCGATTTGATCGATGATTTGCCAGCAACACTCATCGTCGGATGAGGAGACATAACCAAGACCTCTTTTGTGGCGATAATAATCATCGGGTTTTCCTTTTTGTACATAGGCCATTCGAGGTGGAACTCGCGGACCTCGACCAAAGCAAAGACCCTCTCCGAGTGTGAAGTCATATCCATACTTCTCCATTAAATCGCGCGCTTTTGCATCATACCTAAATAGGTGAGGAGCAGGTTTATCATCATCGTCTTCCTCTTCTAAGAAGTGGTCGGGTATCGGAGATTTTCTTCCTTTACCGTAGACGACTTCCTTTCCACCCCCTATCCCTGCGGGGATGACAAGTGTCGTTCCGCACGGATCTTGTACCTACTTTTTCGTCATGCAAAATGATTGAAGCGACATATACAATTCAGGGTTATCATACAATTCTTTAGTAATATTATCCAGACACATAGAGTACTCTAAATCATCGTTTATTGATAGTTCTTCGGCAAGTTGCCAGTTACAACTACTTTCCGATGATTGTTCATCGTCAAGATTGATTACAATGGGTACAATGTCATTAAGTACAAAACCACCATCATAATCAAACCCAGCTTCGGTATTAGCTTCATCCCCGCTGTCCGTTCCTTGGGCCGATGGTTCAGTATCGGATTCGGCGCCGTATAGAAGGGAATTAGTGAAATAGTTCTCCAATCCCTTAAACGGTTGCTTATCCGCGACCACCGTCTTGACTTCATTATTTGTGTCCACATATTTGAGGCACTGGTGAAGAGTTGACGGGACTATAAGATTGCCGTGGATCCAAGGTCGACCCAACAGTAAATTATAGGATGTGTCCGCGTCAATCACGTAGCAAGTAACTTCTGACTTTAAGTCTCCAATCTGACACTTTATTCGAATCTTTCCCAAGGGTCTGGACCCACTGGTGTTGAATTCGTAGATCGTAGTGCCAGTGGATGCTAGTTTACTTGCTGGTATTCCGAGATTATGCATCAATCGGAATGGCATGATACTGACAGCGGAACCCGGATCAACTTGGATCCGGTTAACAACGCTGGAGCCAACGTGGCCGGTGAAGTATAGAGGCCGATCGTGCTTTGAATTCTTCGTCTGCATGTCTTCTTTGGTGAAAGAGATGCAGGGAAAACGGTGCGCCACGAGATTACAGTGTTGAATTGACGGCTCCGGTTCTTCAGACGATGGCTTAATTCGAGTCAAGAAAGCTTCAGAGTCGCTCAAGGCTTCCTTCAATGCTTTTCTTGTGTCCTTTGAAAGATGCAATAATTCGTACAGGGTTATCCTAGCTGGTATATTAGCTAATTGCGCCATGATGTCAAAATGAGGCGGAGAGCTTGCACTTCCCGGTTTGTCTCTTCCAATCGGATGATTGAATCGAGACTGCCTCGGGTTTTGGGCTTCTTGGCGTAGAGGCTCCTTCCCCTTCTCCTTTTGCTGGACTTTCTCCGTGGCTATAGGTGTTGGGGGAGTTGCGACAATCCCCAGTTCTGCTAACGTCTTGGAGGGAATGGTTTTGGTTGCCCCCTGCTTAGCCAGTTGCTCAGAAGCATCCGGATATTTATAGTGATATTCATTCTTGCTCCGGGTTACAAAGGCCTCCTGTTCATCTTCAGAAAGCGGGAAGGCTGGAATTTCCTCGTCGTCTTCTCCTGGAATAGCAAAAGCTCCATAACAAGACTTACCTTTTCCTTTTGACCTTTTCTTGGAAGAGGCTCCAGTCCATTGTTCATCTTCAATCAAATCTGGATGAACCCAAAGAATCTCACCATTCGGGGTTGTGTGCGGTATGAGTCCTTTCTGGCGCTGTTTGTGGGGGTCATCGTTCACGGTCTTCACTGCTGCATTTGTTACCGGCTCATGCTAGAACTAGTTCAAGGGAACAGAACCGAAGCTAATCGATACTGCATTTGCACCCACCTTCTTCTCCTTAGATTGTTTCATAGTAATGACCCCGACGTCGATTAGAGCTTGGATTTTATCTTTAAGGGCATAGCACGCCTTGGTAGGATGGTGCACCGCCCTATGAAATGCGCAGTATTTTGGATCGCTAATTCTTTTAGCATCTTCCTGATCCTGGATCGGAGGTAATTTGATCTTGTTATTCTCTATGAGGTATTTGAAGATGCCGGGAACTTCATCCTCTTTGAACGAATATACTTTTGGGAACTTCGGCTCCGAGGCCTTTTGCTTCTGGGGCTGTTGTTGCCACCTTGACTGTTGAGGCGCCTTTTGTTGCTGCTGTTGCGGTTGTGCTTGTACTTCGAACGTTTGGTTCGCGTCCACCGCATTCGCCTGTGCTTTTCCTTTACCCTTAGGGACAAAGTTCTGTTGCGGAACGTTATTTGCTATTTGGCCCCTTTCCGCCTTCTTCCTTTTAAGGAATCGCTCGGCTCGTTCTCCTCGCACTTTTAAGTCCTTCCAGGTCTTCGGTGGTGCCATTCCCATAGCTTCGAGGATGTCTAATGAAAGATTATTGTGACAAGTCTCGAGAATAAATTCTTCGCTGACCGGATCCCTGTAATTCATTGCTTTGTTCCAGAATCTCTTCACGAAGTTTTCAACCGTCTCACCATTTTTCTGTTTCTCGTCAAATAGTGTGCCGATTGAAATCTCTGTGTCGTCGTCGAAGAAGTTTGTCAGAAACATATCTTCCATGTCATCCCAACTGCTAATATTCCCTGGCTTGAGGCGACGATACCAATCGAAGCCTGCTCCGCGAAGAGTACCAACGAATGACCGTACCATTAAGGGTTCATTCCCGGAGATTATTCCTAAGTGAGACTTAAAATATATTAAGTGTTGGGTAGGGGAACCCTTTCCATCAAACGGCGTGAAGTTAATTAAATTGAACTTCGCCGGATATGGAATTGATTCCCACTCCCTTGGGTATGGACATGGTATGCCGAACCTCTTCACTTCTTGAGCATTCATCAATGCGTTGATTTTGCTCTCCAGGTCCTTCATTTTCTTGTCTTCACTCGTATCTGTCTTCGAGTGGTTTTGGGGAGAAGTAACGTGGTCCTCCTTCGCATTATCCTCCGAAGGACCGCCTCCGTTATTGTTGTTGACAAGAGGGATATTTATGTTGACATTATCCTCTTCCCGTTCATTCTCCTCTTGATTCGGATTATTGCGACGACTGGGTTCTCCTTGGTGAGTTGTCAGTGCCGCGATTTGCTGGTCATGCATCTCTCTCATCTGTTGCATGGCCATCTCCATCTCGAACTTGAAAGCTTCCTTCTGCTTAGTCAAGGCATCTTCAAGCATCTTGCTTACTTGTTCGGCGCTGATCATAAGTGATTCGTAGGGCTGTCCCGCACTAGACGCCATGTCATCGGATGCTACCGGCATCCGACTCTTCATCTTCTGAAGGTACCCTTGTCCGAACCCTACCGTAAGTTTTTCGTTTGATGGCTCCAGACTGCAGACGGGTTATACGCTGGGATGCTTTCAGAATTGACTCGAGATTATCCCGTGTCGATGTCCCTCTGCCGGTCATATTAGCAGACACTTCTAGGAGCTTGTCCTCTTGGCGGACAGGCTTCTTCCTACGAAAATGCCTTGACTTGGTCTCGGATGTTCAGGTGGAAATTCTCTCGAACACCGAAACTCTCCTTGGGGCTTTAGAACAGCAGCATTCTGACAATACCGCCGAACACCGAAACTCTCCTTGGGGCTTTAGAACAGCAGCATTCTGACAATACCGCCCTGATTATGTTAGGACATGGACAATGAGACTCCGTGTCTTGAGCGTCTCTCTTTCGAGACTTACCCGAACTCCCGGCTCTATAGTACAACTCGTCAGTTTGATAACTGGAGCAACCCATAGAGTGTTGGCCTGACTTCCCAGGTATAACACCATCATCATCAGACGAATGTGTTTCCCTCTGGGGATGCGACGCTTTATTAGCGTTTTCAAAAGTCGCTCGTTCAAGTCTACGCTTTTGCGAGCGTGAAAACTTAACGGGCTCTTGAACTTCGACCCGCAATCCAATGCGGTCGGTAATAGGAGCTTTCCCTCTGTTATTCTTCTCGGGGGGATTGGTACGACCCCCAGTCTGGACTATTGTTTGGGGGCCTTTCAACGGTCCCAATCGCTCCTTGACAGGTGCCTTACCTCGATTTTCTGGCAAAGGACCGAGGCGACCTTTTAAAGGAACTTTGGATCTTGGAGGACCCACGTTCTTACCTGGCTCTACCGGAGGTGCGGAAGCAGGGGAAACGGGATCTTGATTTGAAGAAGGTTGGACGGCAACCCGGTCCATTTTTGTCTTAGGCGCCGGTCTTGCCTTTGGCACCCACACCTGCTTGTGTTTTGATGGCTTCTTGACCGTCTCTTCTTTCTGCATCTCTTCCGCTTTCTGCAGAAGGACTCGGGCATGTGCAAGCAATGCGTGGCGTTTCTTGATTCGCTCTTCGAGGGTTGAGCGAGTCCTCTTGACACGAACCCATTCGTTTGTTTCTGTCTTGGAGGAGGAGTGGGTCGTTCGCCGTTGTTGTTCTTGGCGCTATCTGGACTTGAGATTCTCATTGTAGCGGATCCCGTCCATCGATTCTGCGGCCTTGGCCAATTGTCGCGCAAGGCGTTGACGCCGTCTCTGGCGTGCCCTCTTTGACAAGGTTGGAACACCTTCAGCAGTTGACTTCGCGGTGGAAGGGAGATCTGGATCTGCAGCTTCGACCACGTTAGACGCCATTGGAGCGTCGCGGTGAGTAAGTGCAACGGCGGCGAGGGGATCTTGGATCTTCGATCCTGATGGCCCGCGAGCACTCTTGGAAGATGAAATCTTCTTGCGCCTGTTTGGAGAGGCGGATCTGGAGGAGGAGGAAGAGAGGTACTCTTCAAACTTCTGTTGATCGAACTCGTATTTGATCTCTTCGTTTACCCGGATCTTGAATGTCGGTTGCGTCATGACAGCCTCGGCAGCGAGGCTGTTGGCTCCCACTGTGGTCGCCAGTTTGTTTTCGGTAAAAGTTGCCGTCATTACTGAACTCATTATAATATTAGTGTTTACAAAGAATTCAGATCTTAATACAAAGAAAAGAAGAAAAATTACAACTTTCTCGAAAATAACACAAGATCCGTTCGTTGTCTCTTGCTTGCGTGGGTCTTTAGCCTGTGACGGGGATGTTGTTATCCGTGGACTACCTAGCAATCAGATCTGATCCAGAGCTTCGTCGATCTGCGAGGAGATCTAGAAACAGAAGCGCCTATCTCGATAAAAGCGAGATAATTGCTCTTCATAGAATTACCACAACGGGATAATTCTAAGGATTGGATGCGGGTGATATAGATCTGACGAAGAACTCTCTTGTGTTGAAGTGCTCGATCACTCTTCAGTCCGGCAGGGCTTCGGCAATTCTCCAAAATTCCAGATCTAAAAAAAATGAGGCCTAAGGCTTGTATTTATAGGCTTGAGAGGATAACGGAGCGGTTAAAAACGCTTAAAAGCCCAAATCTTCCTTGGAGACACCCCAGGGTGTCTCTACTTGATTGGAGACACCCCCGAGACACCCAGGGGTGTCTCGCCCTTAGCCGAGACACCGAAGGGTGTCTCGTTGGTCCGAGACACTCCTTTTGGTGTTTTCATCTGTTTCTGCTGTAATTCCTTCATTCGGACTCGGATTTGAGTGATTCGAAGTACGTTGGAAAGCCGACAAGGAGTTCTATCAGCTCCGATGGTTGGATCATCTGTTGAATGAATGAGACAAGAAGGGCGTTGTTCCTTTTGTAAACATCGCGGGACTCTCGATTAGCCCGTACCTTCGTTAGTTCACGTAGTTCGTCGATTTACTTCAAGCGTTCATTGACATCCATCGAACTCCTGTGAACCGGATAGTGACGTTCATCATCGTTCCTTAACACTGAGTTGTTCGTGGAGACCTATAGGCAATTTTTAATGCCTACATCCACGAAGAGTGCCAACGAAGGACCGTACCATCAGAGGCTCATTACCAGAGATAACCCCCAGGTGCGATTTGAAGTAAATCAAATGCTGAGTGGGTGAACCCATCCTATTAAACGGCATGAAGTTAATTAGATTGAACTTCGTCGGATATGGGACCGATTCCCATTCTCTTGGGTATGGGCAAGGAATGCCTGTTTTCTTCATCTCTTGAGCGGAAATCAATGTATTGATTTTGCTCTCGAGATTCTTGATCTTCAAGTTTTCGCCGGTGTCCTCGCCAGCATTCTCATTACCGCCCCCTGCATTGACGGGAGGATCATTGGTATTACGAGCATTCGCATCCTCTTCCAGATTAACCTGGTTACGACGACTTGGCTCGCCTTGCTGGTTCGTCAATGCTTGGATTTGTTGGTCATGCATTTCTCTCATGTTCTGCATGGCCATCTGCTTTTCGAACCTAAAGGCCTCCTGTTGTTTAGCCATGGCCTCTTCAAGCATCTTGGCCACTTGTTCCGCACTTATCATAAGTGCCTCGCGGGGTTGTCCCTCGCTGGATACTGTATTATCTGATGTGACCGCGGAGCCGGCATCAGATTCTTCATCTTCTGAAGGTAGTCTTGTCCGAACCCTACCATAAGTTGCTCGTTTGATGGTTCCGGACTGCAGACGAGTTATACGCCGGGGCGCTTTCAGAATCGACTCGAGATAATTCTGTACCGATGTCCCCTTGCAGGTCATGTTAGTGGTGACCCTCAGAAATTCTCTATCTTCGACTACTCTTCTTCTTCGTCGGAAATGCCTAGGTCTTGGTTCTGGCGTTTCGGCACTGAGCCTTTCGAAAACCGAAACTCTTTCAGGGACCGCCTTGATGCAGTTGCACTCAGACAATACTGCCCGAATGAGTTTGGAACAGGGGCATTGAGTTTCTTGTTCTCGAGGACTCCTTTTACTCGTACCCCCAACACGATAGTACAATTCGTCTGCTTGACCTATCGTGTGTTGGCATGACTTCTCAGGTATAACATTATCGTTATCAGATGATAATGTTTCCTTCTGAGGGTGAACTGCCTTCTTTGGGCCTTCAAGAGTCACACGCCTCGAAACATGCCTTTTTGGGCGTGAATTCTCAGCGGGCTCTTGGACTTCGATGCGCAAATTAGTGCGCGCAGCTGCCTTGAGCTCCTTGTCATGTTGGAGGTGACGGCGACCCCCAGCGTGTTGAGTCGTTCGGGGCTTCTTCATCGGGCCCAAACGTTCTTGGACTGGAGCTTTGCCTCTCTCGTCGGGATTTGGACCAAGGCGCTCCAAGACTGACTTTCTCCTTCGGGATGATTCCGCGGGATCTCCCGGAGAAGCTATTGGAATTACCGGCGACTTTAGTCGGCTCGCCTGAGGTTGAACCTGCTTCGAAGGCTGCACTGATTGTGCCTTAGTCTGAATCGCCGCTTCAGACTTCGGCCTCCAGACTTGGCGGGTTGGTGGCGGCTTCTTGGCCACTTCCTTCTGTAGCCTTCTACGGGCTTCCTGGATTTGAGCCCGTGCTTGCGCTGATAGTGCGCGGCGCTTGCGAATGTCCGTTTGACCCGGACCCATTCGTTCGTTGGCGGCTTGGAGGAGTCGCCATTCATCGGTGGTTGAGGCTGTTTGCCTCTCCTATTCTTCAGATCCGCGTGGTAGCGGACTCCGTCGGTGGACTCCATCGCCTTTGCGAGTTGCCGCGCCAGGCGTTGACGTCGCCTCTGGCGGGCTCTCTTCGAGAGAGTGACAACGCCCTCAACGGTGGAGGCATCGGCGGGAGTAGGGTTGACCTGGTTGGAGGTCGGGGGGTACTTCACTCACGCAAACTTTTGGCGTCAGTGGGGTAAGAGCTTCGGTTGGGTATCTGAATTCTTCAAACCAACGAACTTTTCTCCTGGGGAGAACTTCTGGGACTTGCGGGGGAGTTAGATCCGACGGGATGAAAGATACTCCGCCCTTTTCTTTATCCCTAACTTTTGTGCGAATCATACTCTCGACCTCCTCTCTCAACAGGATTTGAATCCGCTGCTGCCGACGCGACGATCTCGCAGCGAGATAAACGTGGCTCCCACTGTTGGGCTCGCCATGATTGTTTCGTGGGAAAAAATGTAGCTTTCTTCATTAATTCATTTGTTCTTCTTAAGTAATCGTTTATCGGTTACAAAAAATCCGCTGTCTTTTATAAGATCCGTAGCAACGAATCAAGTAAAAAGAAATAGAAAAATTACAACTTTTCTCTTTTAACGAACGAATCGCGAGCTCCTTGTTTGCGATCACCGCTTGTGTGGTCTTTGCCTGCGCCGGGTGTATTCGTGGACCACGCGCACTAGATCCTGAGGATCTACGCAGTAGACGGCGTTATTTCACAAGAGGAAATAACATGCGAGGGGGGGGGGCGGGATATATTTCGCAAGCGGAATAATAGCTTTATCTCTGTGATCAAGGCCAAGCTTTGATCCGGAGGAAATGCGTAGATCTCAGATCTGATCTCTTCTCGGCTCCTGCTTATTAGCGGATGATCGCAAGAACCAGATCTGATTTCAAGTCCTCAAAGTTCAAGCTTTATCTTTTAAATTTGAGCCTTCAATCCGAGCCGAGCTTCGCCTCCAAAGTTCCAACCTTCAAAATGAAGCCATGCCTAGCATTATAGTGCACTCGAAACCTGTGGCCTTGCACAAGGTGGCCGTACAACCATGGGGTGGCTCGGCCACCGAGGCACATGGGTGGCTCGGCCGCCGAGCCACCTTGGGCTGGCAGTGGCCGACACTTTGTGGCCGCCGAGCCACGTCAAGGTGCTCGGTGAGCCACAAGGTGGCCTCGGCCAACCGAGCCACATTGTGCTCGGTTGCGAGCCACCACTTGGTGGCTTCGGCTCAGCCAACCATTTTGGTGCTCGCTGCCGAGCCACCTTGTGGTGATGCGACTTTGGCCGACGCACCACTGGTGGCTCGGCCACCTAGAGGTGGCTCGGTTTTGGCCGAGCTCTTCCGGGTGTTTGCTATTGTGTCCGTTGTCCGGTTTTGCGCTTCGTTGTTGATCTGGACTCTGATTTGGCAGTCCGAATCCCGATATGGTAGTAAATCCGCCTCGGTGTTTGAGTTCAAATCTGTTCTATGGTTGGATGACTCGTTGACTCACCGAACTGTTAGCTTGATTCCGCATCCGAGTGGATGTATTCCATTGTTTGCGTGCGGTTCGTTAGCCTTGTCGCCTCGTTAATCCACTTTGTTGCGTGTCACTTGGCTTCGGCGTTGTGGACTGACGCTCGTGTTTGGATATGTCGCCCGATGGTTCGTTGGTTTGTTGAATCACCGTGCCAAGCTGTTAAGGGAACTATAAGCAGTTTTATACGCCTACATAAACCAATGCATATTGGCTAAGTGTATACATGGTAAACATTTAACATTAGCTTTTATTCTTCTAACTCTAGCAGTATGTTGCTTAGTCCATAGTTTAGCATTCTTTTTTAATCTACTATATAATATAGTTGTGTCTTGTGTTGGTCTTCTTGTTTTGATGATGTTTAACAAACAATTTACCACTAATGTTGTTTGTCTAGTATTTGTATTTTCTTATTTATTATAGACAAACAACGTTGTTGGAGGATGGATGGAATAGAGCCTCAACGATCATATTCAATGGAGGTTGGCGGAATAGTGGAGTGAAGGATGGATGGAATAGAGCCTCAACGATCATATTCAATGGAGGTTGGCGGAATAGTGGAGTGAAGCCTTCCAATTCAAAGTCAAGCTTATTGAAGATCAAGATTGCTTGAGTATATTTAGTTTAGGTGTTATATTATGTGTGTTAAGTATGTTAAGCTCAATATCATATACACACACATTTATTGGTTTCCTTGTATATATATGTAGTCATATATATATACAACACAAGTTTTGGTTTTCATGTTTATAAATATGAAATTACATATTTCATATTTATTATTGTGATTTGGTTTAACTACTTAGATATGAAACAAATATATTTTCATATACATACTCCTATGTTTCATTCTCTAATGTATTTGTGAAAATATCATATTCTTAGTTTTTGGACTATTTTGTAAAATGATGATATTTTTTATTTGGGAAGTCCTTTTTGGAAACAAATATATTTTCGTTGTAGCGTGTTTATTATCATGTCTACAATCATTCACCAAAGTTTTATATTTTTTGGAATTTATATGATATTTTTAAACAGTGTTTTAAAATCAGCAAATCAGATTTTTATGTATCAGATTTCGGTCGACCACTCCGGTCGACCGTTCATATGTTCAGTCGACAAAAGGCAGCAGAGAGTTTGTCGGTCGACCGGTGCGGTCGACCGAGAGCTCGAAATTTCCATCGGTCGACCTCACCGGTCGGGTCGACCGAAGAAGTCTCTGCGCGATTTCTTTGTTTGGGATCTGGATCGCGGTCGACCGCGAGAATTTTTGGTCGACAGCCAATGTGACCGTTGCTTTTCCAACGGCTATTTTTCTGAGCTGATTTTTTCTGGGCTTTTTGGACTTTTGCTTGGGGGTTTTGGCTGAGCTTTTGAGTGGGTATAAATACCCTATTGCTGCTCTCTTTCAAGTTAATAAAAGAAGTTTTTAAACAAGGTTTTAAACAAGGGTTTAAGCTTGTTTAGTTTTGGTTTAAGTTTGTTTTGGGTTTGCTGTTACAAAGAGGAGTTTACATCAACTATTGAAGAGTTCATCTTCAACATTTCATCATCCTCTCTTTGTGTTTATAGAGAAGTTTTCCTAAACTCAACTCTTGCTTTTATTTATAATTATTTGTTAATTATCATTTCTATTAAAGCTAGTTTTATATTGAGTTTAGATTTGATTTTATCTCATTGTTACACACACCCACTTGAGCTTATTGTATTTACATTCATAATATATTTGGGGTTGTGAGAGTTGTAACATTGTGTGTGAGCTTTCATTGTGTTCTCATCCATAGTTGAGAACAATCAATTATTGTATTGAGCCCAATTGTGAGATACACATTGTAATACACTTGTACACTGAGAGAAGTGTGTGGCGAGAGTCGGGGATTGTCCCAAGAGGAGTGGCGTCAGTTGACGAACCTAGGGAGAGGTTGTAACCGAGCACTTGAGGGAGATACGTCTAGTTCAACACTTAGGGGCTGTTTGGTAGGCTGCAACTGGAGTGGTTGCAACTCCAGTTGCATGCAACTAGGTCCAATTTGACCAGTTGCATGTGTTTGTTTTGCTGCAACTCACAGTTGCAGTTGCAACCACAGTTGCAAAACAACCCTTAGTTGCAACATATGACTTACGTCAAAAATGGCCGCAAGTCATAGTTGCAACTTAGTTGCAACTGACCTAAATTTATTAAAATCAAAATCATTACTTAATATTTCAAAAATAAATTCATTAAAGGTTTAAAATAATCTTTTAAATAATTCTTATTATAATAATTTCTTCAAAAACTTTTTTTTAAAAAAACAACATTAATCTTTTAAAATAATTATTATTATAATAACTTCTTCAAAATAATATGTTAGTTTTTAAAGTAATATATTATCTTTCAAATAATATATTATTTTTTAAAATAATATATTTTTTAAAATAATATATTTTTTGAATAATATATTTTTTGAAAAATAAAATTTTCCAGGAATACTATTATTTTTCTAAAATAATATTTTTTTTGAATAATATATTTTTTGAAATAATATATATATTTAAAATAATATAATTTCTAAACTAATATATTTTTTAAAAATAATAATATTTTTTTAAAATAATATATATTTTTTTTTTTTTTTTTTATTTTTTTTTTTTTTTTTTTTAAAATAAATATATATTCTAAAATAATATAATTTCTAAAATAATATATTTTCAAAAATAAATATAATTTTTGCTAAAAAATAATAATAGGTTTTTAAAATTAATATAATTTTTCTAAAATAATATATATTTTTAGTATAATTAAAATAATATAATTTTTGAAAAGGAAAATAATATATAGTTTTTAATAAATATATTTAAAATAATATAATTTTCTAAAATAAATATATATTTTTAAAATAATATGTTTTTTGAATAATGTATTTTTAAAATAATATAATTTTCTAAAAATAATATATATTTTAAATGATATATTATATTATTTTTAAAATATTATATTTCTTTTTAAAAAATATATTATTTTTTAAAATTATATTATTTTTTAAAATTATATTATTTTTTAAAAATATATTATTTTTTTAAAATATATTACTTTTTAAAAAATATTATTTTTTAAAAATATTTTATGAGTTGCATATGTTAAGTTATAAGCATAATCAAACAGCTGCAACTATAAGTTGTAAAATTTAAATTTTAAACCAAACAATTGCAATTGTAGTTGCATGTAAGAAGAGTTGCAACGTCTAAGTTGCATGCAAGTGACACTTGCATTGCAACTCCAGTTGCAAACAACCAAACGCCACCTTAATGGGTGTAGAGTGGGATTGCATTAGTGTGTTGTTGTGAAGTTTTCGGTGAACTAGAAAACTGAGTGTGAGGAGTGGACGTTGATCGGTGATCGTTAAAAACCGACATAGTGTGAGGAGTGAACGTAGAAAACCCGGTTGTGATAGTGGATTTCTCCCCAGGAGTGGGGAGCGGAGACGTAGGACGGTAGTGGATTTCTCCCCAGGAGTGGGGAGCGGAGACGTAGGACGGAAGGTCCGAACTCCGTGATCATATTGCTTGTTTGAGTTTGTCTTTGGCGTATTTGTTTTTGCATTTATCTTATATCGCCAATTGTGCATTACTCATTTATTTCATCCACTATCTTGTTAAGATTATTTACCCTTGTGTTGTTTATATATCCTTGCATATATCTCTATCATATAGGATATATCTCATTGTTCATATTGCTTATCCTAGCTTATATTCTTGTTGTATTTCATACTTGCTAGGATAACTTATTAATTAATTTTAATTGACATTTAATCGGATTAGATTAGCATAAGACCCTAATCACCCCCCCTCTAGGGTCTAACATCTTGTGCAAGATTCTTATAATAATCTGTAACATAATTTAATGCACCTAAAAATCTTTATAACTGTTTATTATTAGTTATTTTATCAGGAAATTTTGATGCAAATTCTATACTTCTATTAATAGGAATTATTGTTCCTTTTTCTATGTTATGACCCAAGAATCCAATCTGAGTTTGGAATAATTTTATTTTTGGGGCAGATATTGCTAACCTATTTCGTAATGCTAGGTTACGAAATATTTCCAAATGTTTTATATGTTGATCAGTTTTTTGTGAAAATACTAAAACATCATCTATATAAGATAATATGAAATCAATATAAGGAATGAATATATCATTTATAATATTTTGGAATTCAGATGGGGTATTTTTTAATCCAAATGGTATTACATTCCATTCGTAATGTCCAAATGGTACAACAAATATAGTTTTTACTTATCATTTTCTTCTATTTGGATTCTCCAATATCCTGATTTTAAATCTAATTTAGAAAATATTTTAGCATTATGAATGTGATTTAATAAGTCTCTTTTCTTTGGGATAGGATATCTTATCAATTTAAGAATATTGTTTAATGGTTTATAATTTATAACTAAATGGGGCATTCCTTGTTCTTGTTTTGTATATTTATTAACATAGAATACAACACAACTCCAAGGTGAATAATATTTTTTATTAATTTTTTCTCTATAAAAGATTGTATTTTATTTTTACATAATTCAAGATATTCCTTATTCTTTTAGCATGGTCTTGATTTTGTAGAAATATCATTTTCATTGAAATTTTCAATATAAGGTAATAAAACAATATGTTATTTTCTATTCCAAAAAGCATTAGGAACATCACTGCATACAGTGAGTTTAAATTTATTTTCTATTTGACTTATTAAGTCTTTTTGTTTTTTTATTTGTTCTTCAACTTGAACAAATACTACTTCCTCTTTAAGAAAATTTATTTGATTTTCTTTTAATATTATGTTTTTAACTTCATTTAACATTCTTGATTGAGGATCAGTTATAAATTCAAACATAATTTCCTTGTTTGCATAAGTTGCTTTAATTCCATTAGTGTTAATTTGACTTATAGGCATAATTTTATGTAAAAATGGAGTCCCTAGTATTATATGTTGGGATAATTTTTTACTAAAATATAAGGAGTAGGTATACAAATACCTTGTACACATATATGTGCTTGTGGTAGTTTATATTTAACCGCTAATTGATTACCATTAGCACTACTTAAAGTTTGAGTAGTTTTTTCAAAAAATTTAGAAGGTACTATTCCTTCATTTATATAGTTAAGGTCTGCACCGCTATCAACCAAAGCTATGAGATCTGGTATAAATATTTGTTCAGCTATAACTAGAGTAATTTTAATATACCATTTTTGTGATGTAATTTATTATAAAATTTGTAAAAAATCATTACTTTCACTATGTTGAATTATAGCATTATCATCTTTTGCAGATTTCTCATTTAATTTGTAAATAATATATTTATTTTCTTGTTTTAAATATTTTACGTCTTCTTCCAGATCATGTATTTCTTTATTAAGATTTGATAAAGATAGTTCTTTGGAAGTAGATGTAATATTTTGCCTTATTTTTAATACTTCAGACTTTTTATATACATTATCAATATTTGGTTTATCTTTTATTACTTTATTTTTTTTAATAAAGAGTTTATAATTTCTTCTTTTAATTCAAGAGATATATCTTCTGATAAGAGTTTTGTCATTAATTCTTGATTTGATTTAATCATATTAATTGATAATCCATTCATTTGGACTATTGCTTTCCAATATTCAGCATTTGTATTCTAGTTATTAACTGTACATTCACATTGTTCTTCTTCCCCAGATACTGAGGTTGAAGATGATTCTTCTTTATCAATATCACTATTAATCATTATTTTGTATAACATTCTTTTTAATTCTTCATCTTCAATCCCTTCGATTTTTTTAGTATAACATCTATTAGTATAGTGTCCTATTTTGGCGCATTTGTAATAATGAATTTATTTTTATCTTTCTTAATTTTCTTTTTTAGTTTTTCTTTTTCTTTAAAGAATTTCTTTTTTTTCTTTTTCTTTTTATTTAAAGAATTTCTTTTTCTTTTTCTTTATAAATTTTGTGTTATTATTATTATTATTATTAATTTCTTTATCAACCTTATATGGTTGATCATAGGAAAATTATTAACAAAATTCTCCTAATTCTTTTCTTTTAGTAAGTCTTTGAGACTTTAACTGATTTTTTAATTTTAAATCATTACAAAGATTTAAACCTTCATTGATATAGCCATTAGATAAATATCCATATGATAGATTATCATAAGGTATATAACCTCCATATTCAGCTTGAATTTTATTTCGAACTCTTTTAGCAAATAATGTTGGTAAGCTATCAATAAATTTGGCTTTTCAATGTGAGCTATTAGCATCTACTAAAGTCATGACTCTGCTAAGATAGGTATCTTTATACCATCTAAAATGAGTTAATGATGGACAATGAAAATTTTGTAGCAATATCCTAATTCTTTCTCCATCATCTAAATATGCTCTAGTAAAGTGGTGTGCTATTGCTAGCGTTAGAGTATATACAACATCTTTGTGCTGTATACCATTGTCAATTTTAATAGCATTTATTATTTCTCCTCTGGCTTCAGGGGATAAATAGTTATCCCACCATCCTTTAAGGACACCCGTGAAGCCACAAGTAATATAAGAGGATATCATTTTATCAGTGTTTCCATTTTTCTTACCTATTGTAGAATACATAAGCATTCTATGCATAGTAGCATATATTTGGGTGTCAGATAGCCCATCAATATTCTACTCATAGATATTTCTACCATTATAATCCATTTCGATAAAAGTATTATTTTCTTCAAATAGAACATCAGCAGGAGTTGGTGTTTTATAATAATATCTTTCTAATCTTTTTGGAGCATTTTTAATCTTATTATTTTAGTAAATTGATTTTCTATAGCAAATAATTGTCTAGGAGTGATTTCTCTAGAAGTATCATTTTATTCTTCTTTTTCATCCGAAGAACTATTATCTTCAGATATTATTGTTGATGTAGAAGCTTGATTTGAAGTATGTATTCTGGCATTACTAAGCTTCTTAGCTAATACATTAATAATTTTTGAAGTGATTTTATCATCTTTTTTAAAGCCTGACATATCTATCGATGGTTTTATATTAGTATTTTCTAGTTTAGAATTTTTTGTTTTATTTTTTTCTAAAAATTTTAATGATGGTATTGCATCATTCATTTTATTAATTAATTTATCCATAACATCTTCAATTCTAATTAAATGTTCTCCTATAGTTTGAAGATGTATATTAGTATAGTTATTTTACTTAATTCTTTCATATGATCTTCATTAATTTCATTAGCTTTATAAAGGCCATAGATACTATTGTAGAAGGATAGACTCCACTGTTTAAAGTGTTCTTCTACTACACTAAATTTATTTTCTTTGGTTTTAATATAATTTTTTTATAAACCTAAGAATGAAAATTTTATTTTGATTTTTTAATTTTAATTGATTATAATATTTATTTTTCCAGTTTGACTATTCTTGCTTAGAATATGTTCTAAAATCTTTATGTTTTTATTGCTGAAAGTCCTGATTCAGAAATTTTCTTATTAAACTATTTTTTTCTAAATCCATTATTTCATTCTAAAACTAATTTCTGAATTTGCAGAAGAATTTCTCTCTTTATATAAAGCATTAGGAATATTATTTTCAGAAATATTTAGACCTTTTACATCACTGGTTCTATAAGATCTAGATCTTGAAATATAATTCCTAGATGAACTGGCAATATCAGATCGCCTAACTGTTCTTGATGGATTAAAAGTTATTTCAACTTCTCCATCAATAGTTTGAATAATTTAGTCTACCTCTTGATTAATAATCGGTAAAAGGTTGAATAGCATTAGGTATTACCCAATTATCTGGAAAGATTATTTCATCCCATTTAATCTATCTATTGACAACAATATTAGAAGAATTTTTTTTTCTACTAAAATAGTTTTACTTGGCTTCGAATGCATTTTAGATTTAAGAGCTAAAGTATTTAGTATTTTATATTGAATCCGATATATGATTGCAATTGTTTCTGATCCTGGTATAAAATTATACCCATGTGTTTTAATATTTAGGCTTATTGCCTCTAAGATACTTGGATCGGTCAATATTAGACTTAAATTAGGATAAACATTAAAATACACCGGTCTATTACAGAGACTAGTTTCTATTATACCCCTTAATGATTGGGTCCAATTTAAACATCTAGCATCTCTTAAGCATACTAATAAGGATGCATTTAATCATTGCAAAGTTAATGGTCGGAAGGCTATCTGTATCAAGCCGATATGAATATACTTATATTTATCCATATATGGTTCAATATCAACTGGTCCAACTAATTGGATAGTTTGTTCATTCCTATCAACAGTAGTAGTTCTTTCTAGGGTCTTAATATTAATCAAAGATTTATAGTCAAAAAATCCAATTTTATAGATGTCTCAATTAGGAACATCAGGTATAATCCATTTATTTAATGATTCTATATTAGAGGGATATTCGGTTAACTGAGCATTTTTTTGTTTTTTACCAGTATAACTGGATTTTTGAGCCGAAGAGCTTTCTACTATGTCTGTCATGATAATTCTTACTGGTTTATCTACTGAAGATTATCCAATAAGGATATAGATTAAATATTTTTCTTTCTTTTCTTTAAATAACAATCTAGTTAGAAGCATGCACGTCTGTCAATGACTTACACTACCCTAATTAGCCATCTCAGAAAAACGGGGCTTTACACTGCGCGACTTTAATGACGTCCCACAAGCTTAAAAACTAAGTTCTTAAACAAATAAAGGAAAGAACATATATTAATTCTACATTCTTATTAGGTAATATTCAAATAGATAAACAGTAAGAGCTAATTTACTCAAACATAATTAACTAAACATAGCTCTAATACCAATTTTACAGAAATAAAAACTTATAATTTGAGACGACTAATTTGTTGGATTACTTATAATTTGAGGTTGACCGCTGGAAACTCAAAACGTTTCCTGCACTTTCTTCCGTAATCTTTGCCTTTGCCACCTTCAACGACTTTGTTCACATCTCTTATCTCAAGATATCATGAGAATCATCTATCCTCAAGCTCCCATGAGGATCGCTAAGCTCCCAAAGAAAGAAAGACGATACACCCATATCATGGCTCCATCTTTAGGAACTTGAAGTCCCGTTCAAGTTAGAACTGTAGCTGAGGGAACTCGCGAGACCCTCCTTCTTTCATGAACTACTTGGCCTTGCTAGGAATCTGGTCTTAACGTCCGATCGGAAACAACTCCTTCATCCCGTATCTCGTCGTAGTCACCTTCTGCTCTAAATTATAACCCTCTTTTAGTGGCTACTCATAAGAACTAATTCCTAGTGCAACAAACTTCTTGCTTGCATTCACTAAACTCTTTGCTAGGTTCACCGTCACCAAGTTTGTCTCCTTCAGAAGAGATGCTGAATAAAATATGAACTTTTTACCCTATTTGGTGAACGTGTACTTCTGAGCCCGCCTCTCGTAGATTGGGTATATATCCCACAAATAGGGATTTCCCAGTATAACCTGGCAAATATTCAATGGAACTATATCGCACGTGACCTCGTTAATATACGACTCATGGAGCACAAATATAAAAGTGCATTGATCAACTACACTCAGTCCCGTCTCCTTCTAAATCCACCCCAATGGATAGGGCTTTGGATGCTTGACTGTCTTCAGACCCAGCTTCTGAACCAAGGCCTCGGATATCAAATTCTTCTCGCTGTCTTGATCAACTATAGCATCAACCAAACTGGTCTTCACCGGTAACTTAAGAATAAAGAGCTCCTCTATAGGGTCATCATCCTCTTTGGTGATATGTTTTACTATCATAAGATTGAGACTATTGTTGGGTTCTGTCATCCTTGGGACTTTTTTCAGAACTTGAGATATCACATATGCTTTTTTCTCCTACTTCTTCTTCAACCCCCTTGGTTTGAGATGAGGATACTTCTCTCAGCACCGATCAGCTACGTGTCATGTCTTCTCGCAATGACTACAAATCAGACCTGCTTTCCCTGGATTACCCTTCTTCTTCTCCTCCTTAGATTACAAACCACTAGACTCGCCTCCAGCTTGTTTAGCCTCTCTTTGGATTCGTTGCTCCTCTTCTGCTTGCCTTCGATGATAATATCCTTCACGCTCACCTCTGTAATAGATCCCACCATGAATAGCTTCATCTCCTTCTAGATGTACTCACTCAAATCCGCCATATACTTCATAAACATAGAATATACCTCCGTCGTAATATTGAGGATCATCGCTTGCTGCTGGAACTCCGTGATGTATTCTTGAACGGTTTGATTAACTCTTTGGCACAATCCGTACCACTTATACCAACGCTCCTCAAGGAACCACACCGGGTAGAATTGCTTTCTCAGTAGCTCTTTGAATTTGTTCCACGACACCGCCTTCCTTTCTTATTTGCAATAGGATTTCCATCATGTCAATGCATACCCCGAAAGCTTCAAAGTCGCGAACATGAGCTTCTCCTTAGATGAATATCCGTAGAGGGTAAAATATGTCTCCATCCACTCGATCCAATCATCAAGCCTCTCGACATTGACACTCCCATCATAAATAGGAATCTCAACCTTGAAGTCTATTTTTAAATTCTGGTAAGAACTCTTATCCCCTTGATGCGGAATAGTCTTGACAATCTCGGCCTCCTCATCAGAATCAGATTCCTTACCCTCCCCATTGGACCCTACAAGTTTCTTCTTGCCTTTCGAAGAAGATTCCTCCTTTTTTCCTTTCCTTGGAAAAGATTGACGAGTTGTGTGAGAGTCAAACGCATTGTCTCCATCTGTTTTTCCAATACATCTAGTCTTGCTGAACTATCCCCTTCAGTCATCTTCTTCTTCCTTAATCTCTAAAGTCCTTCTAAAGAAATAAGGATCTTGCCTAACTTCTTGTATTGTGATCGAGTAAGGACCACACACAGGATCCCCCTTCAAAGGATCTAATTGCTCTGATACCAACTTGATACGAGTTGCCGGACGAGCACCCTTAATCGTGAAATTATTAAGAGTGGGTTGAGAAGAAGACGATAAAAAACACAAGAACAATTCAGCTTTGGCGAAGGAAAATACATTCTCTACATTATGAGAATAATAGATTACAAATCCCTCTCTCACAATCTCTCTAGAATCAAGAACAATCTCCTATTTCTCTCTAAACACTAATCTCTTGGTTAAGGTCTCACCTCTTTGATTTCTCTGCTTGTTTAGAACTCTAAAACAATCCTCTTTATAGGGTTTACAACATGGATGACAAACTTGTAATTAAACAAACCAAAATCAAACAGGAAAATAGAGTTCTAAATGAACCAGGAAAGCTCAGGAAACCATCGTGGTCGAACGCAGAGACCATTGCGGTCAATTGGATCCAACGACTAAAACCAAAACCCATTACAGGGTTTGGCCGGTCGACCACACACGTCGCTACGGTCGACCGCTAAAAGTCCAGATGTCTCCCAGGATTTGTGCACGTTTGCTGTCGACTACGGCGTCACGTGCGGCCGACCGTTAGAAGCTCAAGATGTTTACTGTAGTTTCTCCCGTAATCTTCACCTTTGCCAACTTCAATGACTTTGTCCACGTCTCTATTCTTAAGATATCATGAGAATCATCTATCCTAAAGCTCCCATGAGGATCGTTAAGCTCCCGAAGTAATGAAAAATACACCCATATCATTGAGGGCACATCCCCCTTGCAGATTGGATCATGAATGTTACTTGTGATAGATTTATGATGCCTCACATGGAGAAGTATAATGGTGAAGGATATCTAGCTTAGAACACTCAGAATTATTATGATATGATGACCACGTTATAAGCATCAAAGCCAATCATTTTTAGGTGTTTCCACATCACCATGTTAGGAAGCACCAAGCTATGGGTGGAATTTCTTTGCAAAAGAGTCCATCAATAGTTTTGAGTAGCTTAAAAAGAAGTTTGTACATCACTTCTTGGCCGACACCAAGTAAATGCTGCCTCCCTATGTCTTGCTTCAGATGAGACAAGATCTTGGATAAAGCCTCAAAGGCTACTTCACGAGGTTCCAAGCTACATGACTGGAAGTCGATGACCCTGATAGTATGGTCTCCATGTCTACGGTCATGGCTGGGCTGGAGAATAATGAGTTGGCTGACTCACTCATTAAGAAACGAGTCACCTGCTATGAGCAGTTAATAGCCAAGGCGCATGGATATGTAGATGTGGAAGATGCCTAAGCTTATAAAAAGGTGGCCAGGGTTGCTAAAGCAAAGGAGGTGGCAGTAGTGGTGGCAGCAGCAGCGACAATGGCGATGTCACCAAATGTAGAACTAGCAGTAGAGGAGGACCCATCTCTAAGAGAGAAAGTGGCAAAAGATCCCCCTAAAAAGCTAATCCCTGGCCAAGTATGACCGACAGGAGGGATTGAAGGAAGGAGGCCACTAAGAAACCGACCCTCACTGCCTTCAACACTTCTCTTGCAGAAGCCTTTTACATTGTCTCAAGAGAGAAGTACCTCAATTTCACTCCTCCCTACATGAAGTTGGATTCTCAATCTCGAGACACCAAGCAATATTGTTGATACTATAGAGATCACAGTCATCATACCAATGATTGCTGAGTCCTCTAGAGTGATATTGATGACTTAATACAGAGGGTATTCTTAAAGAGACTTGTCTCTTAGTGGGACAAGAGAGAACCCACTCTAGGGAGATCCTAAAGGAGGTCTCGCTCTAGATCACCTCATTCCCAGCAACAGCCTGACACCCGACTTTTCGAGACCAGCAATAGGGACGTCATCAACACTATCAGTAGCGGCCCTGTAATGGTAGGGATGTCAAACAACGAAGAATGCTAGATGAGCGTTGTAGGTCATCTTATGCAACAAGAAGCCGAGGATAGATCAGTCCATCTCTTTTGGCAATTCTAAGTTTAATGGCGTTGAGACGACTCACGACGACCCTCTTCTCATCTTGGCTGAGATTAACATCTTTCATGTAAAGAGGATTTTGTCGACACAAGGAGTTCAACTAATATCCTATTCATCAATGCCTTTAACCAAATGGGCAACAATAATTCCATGTTGCAGCCTTGTCAGGGTCCGTTCATTGGATTCACAGGACATTACCTCCTGCCGGAAAGAATGATCACTCTCCTCCTAACAGTCGGTGAATACTCTCATATGTCCACTGTACAGACCCAGTTTCTAATGATGGACATCAAGTTGGCCTACAATGTTTGTTTGGGAAGAGCTGCCCTTAATAACTTGCAAGTAGTCCCATCCACGTATTACCAGATGGTGAAATTCCTAACTCTTGGAGAAATAACAAATACCAGAAGTAATCAACGAGAGGCCACATCCTACTATCTACTATTGATGAAAGAAAAAGGAGTACTAGAGACCTTGCAAATCGAAAAGGCACGCCTCCAAATGGTGAAAGTTTTAGACGACCCCGTCAAAAAACTCCATGAGATACTGATTGACCTGGATGGGGTGAAGAAGGTCAAGATAGGATCAAGCCTCGTTGAACCTCAACGAGGAGCTGTGATCACATTTCTATGTGAGAATGCAGATGTATTTGCTTGGGAACCTGAAGACATGCTAGGAATTCTCCACGAAGTAGCAAGCCATGAACTCTCAGTTGACCGACACACCATGCTGGCTCTACAAAAGAAGAGACATCTCAGCTCTGAGAGATAGAAGGCGATCACCAATGAAGTCGATCTACTTTTTTAAAGTCATCTTCATCAGGAAGTGCAATACCTAGAGTTGCTAGCCAATGTGTTGTTGGTGAAGAAGTCCCTTGGCAAATGAAGGATGTACGTGGACTTCATAGATCTAAATAAAGCTTTCCCAAAAGACAACTATCCCATTTTCCCAAGATCGATCAGCTTATATATGAGAGTACAGCTCATGAACTGCTCAGTTTCATGGAAGTTTTCTCTGGCTACAACTAGATCCTTATGGTGGAGCATGATCAAGAGAACACCTCATTTATTATGGATCAGGGGACCTATTTCTATAAAGTGAAGCCTTTTGGTCTTAAGAATGTAGACGCCGCCTACCAGGGACTAGTTAATAAGATCTTCAAGCACAAAATCAGCCACAATGTGGAAGCCTACGGGGATGACATCCTTGTGAATTTAAAACACGCATCGTCTCACATGTTAGATCTTGAAGAGACCTTCTTTATCCTCCGACATTATTGCATGAAGCTTAACCTGGCCAAATGCGCTTTTAGGGTACAATCGAGCAAATTCCTTGGGTTCATAATTACTCAGTGAAGCATTAAAATTAACCCCGAGAAGATAGCTGCTATAGAAAAGCTGCCTGAACCCCCCACACACCGAAGGACGTCCAAAGGCTAAATGGAAAAATAGTGTTAGCCATTATGTTTTGATGATGATTTACAACCACCATTATTAGTACTAATTACATGTTAAGTGATATTGTAGATTACAAGAACATCAAGGTTATTAGTACCTTTAAATTGGAGGATTGGATGGATTATCAAGCTACAACGATGAAATCAAGGAGGTGGAGGCATATTAGTGAAGCAAAACTATCAAGAGCACAATATCAAATTAGAAGCTTCATCAAGAATCACGCAAATATCAAGACTCAAGCTATGTACTTATATGTGTGGGCTATTTGTATTCTTATTTCTCTCTAGTGCTTAATGTAGGCAAGTAGTTCGTTAGATTTCATTTGAAGCTCTTAGGATAACACACTTACAAATTTTCAATACTCGTATTTTAACATTTTTGCTAAAACAATGATTTTCACAAATACGAGGATCTTTTTGCAAAATTCATTTTCAGACAAGTTTGTTATTATGTTTATAAACTATTTCCAAAGATTCACATTTTTTGAAATTTATTTACTATTTTTCAATGATATTTGAAACTCATTTTCAAAAATTGATACTGGCTGAAAAGTCGTTATCAAAAGACTGATGCTTGAGATCAGTCGACTGATGAAACCCGTCAAAATCTTAAAAACTTTCTGTTTCTTATTTGGTCGACTGACCAGTCAACTGATGATCTCATCAGTCGACTGATTATCTAGTCAGTCGACTAATGACCTAAAAATTGCCTGAAATGGTAAGCTCATCAGTCGACTGATAAAACCCGTCTGATAAGCCTTCTAACGGCTAGTTTTGTATAGTTTTAGAAATCTCGATTTTTGAGGGATTTTGTCTGTTTCTTTGGGGCTTGGCTATCATCTTCACTTCTTATAAATACCCACCAACCCCTTTAACTTTAGTAACCATGAAAGCATTGAAAAATCTCTTGAGTTTGTGTTTATTGTTCAAAAGAGCTTCAACTTTCATTTATTTTCACACTTGCGAATCCCACATCCCAAACTACAATTGGAATATCTTCTCTTTGCCATAGGACTACTGTAAGAGAGGTTCTTTCTGTTCTTTATAACGTGTGTGTAGGCGTATAAAACTGCCTATGGGTCCTTTAGCACAGCTCAGCACGGTGATTCGACAAACCAACGAACCATCGCGCGACATATCCAAACACGATCGTTAGTCCATAATACCAAAGCCAAAAAACACGCGACGAAGCGGATCAACGAGGCGACGAGGCTAATGAACCGCACGCAAACAACGGAATACATCCACTCGCGTGCGGAATCAAGCTAACGGTTCGGTGAGTCAACGAGTCATCCAACCGTGGAATGGATTCGAACTCGAACTCCAAGGTGGATTTACTGCCAAATCGGGATCCGGACTGCCAAATCAGAGTTCGGATCAACGACGAAGTGGATTTACTGCCAAATCAGGATCCAATAAAAATAAAACTCGGATAAACCACGAAACCGGACAACGGACACAACGGCGAACTCCCGGCCAAAACCAAGCCACCCAAGGGTGGCTCGGTGGCCGAGCCACCCCATGGTGGCTCGGCCATGGCCGAGCCACCCAGGGGTGGCTCGGTGGTCGAGCCACACTCAGATCTGGGCCCAGATAAATAGAGGGGGATGGCTCATTTTTTTAGAGGTTGGAATTTTGGAGCCGAAACTCTGCCGGATTGAGATTTGGACTTGAACTTTCGGAGCTTTGAAGACTCAACTTCCAGATCTGGTTCTTGGCGATCATCCACACCAAATAAGGTAGGAGTTCGAGAGAGATCAGGTCTGAGATCTACACGGTTTCCCTCCGGATCAAAGCTTGGCCTTTGATCCCGAGAAGAGTCTCGATTTCGCTTGGTCGATTTCGATAACTACGGGCTATTATTTCCTTGGTGAAATAATCCCCTCGGCTGTTATTTCCTTCGTGAGATAACACCCGCTATACCGTGTAGATCCGATCGGATCAAGATCGCGCGGTGGTCCACGGATTAACCCCAGCGCAGGCGAAGAACCCACAAAAGCGAGAGACCACAAAACAGGATCTCGCGATTTGTTCGACAAATAAGGAAAAAGTTGTAATTTTCATTTTCTTTTGATTTTGTTGTAACCGGATCTTATAAAAAGACCAGATCTTTATAACCGATAAACTATTAACAAAGTAATCAATGGAATCATCAATGAAGAAAACAATTTTTCCCGCGAACAATCTGGCGACCACAGTGGGAGCCACCGATCTCGCTGCCGAGATCGTTGCGTCGCAGCCGCGGATCCCAATCCCGGTCGAGGAGGAGGTCGAGTATGAATTCGACCAACAAAAGTTCGAGGAGTATCTGTCATCCTCGTCCGGATCCACCTCCCCCCACAAGTCCAAGAAGTTCTCCTCCAGAAGAAAAGTTCGTTGGTATGAAGAAGTACAGAACGCCAACGAAGCTCTCACCCCAATTGACGCCAAAGTTGCGTCGGGTGAAGTTCCGCCGACCTCCAACCAGGTCAACCCTGTTCTCGCCGATGCCTCCACCGTTGAGGGCGTTGTGACTCTCTCGAAGAGAGCCCGCCAGAGGCGACGTCAACGCCAGGCGCGGCAACTCGCAAAGGCGATGGAGTCCACTGACAGAATCCGCTATCACGCGGATCTGAAGAACTGGAAAGGCAAACAGCCTCAACCACCGATGAATGGCAGCTCTTCTAAGCCGCCAACGAGTGAATGGATCCGTGTCAAACGGAATCGTTTAACGCTTGATGAGCGCATTCGCAAGCGCCGCGCACTGTCAGCGCAGGCACGGGCTCGAGTCCAAGAAGCACATAGAAGACTGCAGAAGGAAGTGGCCAAGAAGCCGCCACCAACCCGCCAAGTATGGAGGCCGAAGTCTGAAGCGGCGATTCAGGCTAAGGCATAATCGTTGCAGCCTTCAACATAAATCCAGCATCCGGCGAACCAGACGAAGTCGCCGGTAATTCTAGTAGCTACTCCGGGAGATCCTGCGGAATCATCCCGAAGAAGGAAGTCAGTCTTGGAGCGTCTCGGTCCACTTCCCGATGGAAGAAGCAAAGCTCCAGTTCAAGAACGTTTGGGCCCGATGAAAAAGCCCCGAATGACTCAACATGCTGGGGGTCGCCGACACCTCCAACATGACAAAGAGATCAGGGCAGCTACGCGCACCAATTTGCGCATTGAAGTCCAGGAGCCCGCTGAGAACTCATGCCCACAAAGGCATGTTTCGAGGCGCGTGACTTTTGAAAGCCCAAAGAAGGCAGTTCGTCCTCAGAAGGAAACATTATCATCTGATGACGATAACGTTATACCTGAGAAGTCGTGCCCACACACGATAGGTTACTCTGACCTTCAAGCAGACGAATTGTACTATCGTGTTGGGGGTACGAGTAAAACCAGGAAGAGGAGTCCTCGAGAACAAGAAACTCAATGCCCATGTTCCAAACTCATTCGGGCAGTATTGTTTGAGTGTAACTGCATCAAGACAGTTCTTGAAAGAGTTTCGGTTTTCTAAAGACTCAGTACCGAAATGCCAAAACTGAGGCCTAGGCGTTTTCGAAAAAGAAGAACTGTGGTTGAAGACGGAGAATTTCCGAGGGTCACCACTAACATGACCAGCAAGGGGACATCGGCACGGGATAATCTCGAGTCGATTCTGAAAGCACCCCGGCGTATAACCCGTCTACAGTCCGGAACCATAGGTTCGAAATGCAGATGGCCATGCAGAACATGAGAGAAATGCATGACCAACAAATCCAAGCATTGACGAACCAGCAAGGCGAGCCAAGTCGTCGTAACCAGGTTAATCTGGAAGATGAGGACACAAATGCGAATGAGACTCATAATGCCAATAATCCTCATGTCAATGCAGGGGGTGGTAACGAGAATGCTAGTGGAAACACAGGTGAAAGCTTGAAGATCAAAAACCTCGAGAGCAAAATCAATACATTGATTTCCGCTCAAGAGATGAAGAAAACAGGCATTCCTTGTCCATACCCAATAGAATGGGAATCGATCCCATATCCGGCGAAGTTTAATCTAATTAACTTCACCACTCAACATTTAATTTACTTCAAATCACACTTGGGGGTTATCTCTGGTAATGAGCCTCTGATGGTACGGTCCTTCGTTGGCACTCTTCGTGGAGGCGCCTTCGATTGGTATCACAGCCTCAAGCCAGGAAGCGTGAATAGCTGGGACGACATGGAGACTAAATTCCTCGCTAATTTCTTCGACGACGACACAGAGATATCCATCGGGTCGTTGCTTGATGAGAAACAAAAAGACGGGGAATTGGTTGACACCTTTGTCAAAAGGTTCCAGAACAAGGCAATGAACTGTCAGGACCCGATCACCGAGGAATTCATTCTCCAGACTTGCCATAACAACCTCGCGTTGGACGTGTTGGAAGTAATGGGGACAGCACCGTCCAAGACATGGAAGGATTTGAAGGTCCGAAGAGAGCAAGCTGAGCGATTCCTCAGAAGGAAGAAGGCAGAAAGAGGCCAACAGGCGACGAATGCTCCACAGCAGAATTTTGTCCCACGGGGGAAAGGTAAGGCACATGCTAATGCAGTTGATGCTAATCAAACTTTCCAATTGCAACCTCAGCAACAGCCACAGCAACAAGTACTACAACAATCTCGGGGGCAATGGCAACAACGGCCTCAGAAGCAGAAATCTTCGGAGCCAAGATTTCCTAAGGTGTATTCCTTCAAAGATGACGAAGTTCCCGGCATCTTTAAGTACCTGTTGGAGAATAATAAAATCCAGCTGCCGGCGATCGTGGATCAAGAAGGGGCTAGCAAAGTGACGGATCCAAAGTATTACGCATACTATAGAGCGGTCCATCACCCTACAAAGTCATGCTACCATCTTAAGGATAAAATCCAGGCGTTGATTGACGTAGGCATCATAACCCTGAAGCCGTCCAAGAATGTTGGAGCAAACGCAGTGTCAATCAGCTTTGGGTCAGTGCCCACAGCATGGTTTAAACCAGAGCACATCACCAAAGTAGGAATGAAGACGGTGAACGACGACCCACATGGACAGCGCCAAAAAGGACTTGTGCCACACACAGCCCCAAACGGCGAAATCCTCTGGGTTCATCCCGACCTAATTGAAGACGATCAGTGGACGACTTCCTCGACCAGAAAGGGTAAAGGCAAGTCCTGCAATGCTACCTCCGCGATTTTCGAAGAGGATGGTAATGAAGCTCCTACCTTCCCGCTCTCTGAAGAAGAACAAGAAGTTTTTGCCACTAGGAGCAGAAATGAATATCACTTCAACTATCCATCACCTAGTGATCAGTTAGCTGAGCAGGGGGTGACTAAACGGGGACCAGCCAAAACTCTCACGGAGCTGGGGGTGATTACGACTCCTAGACCAGTTGAAGAAGCTCGACGACAGCCGGTTGATAAATAGAAAGAAAAGAGGCCCCAGGAAGTTCAAAATCCGAAGCAGTCTCGTTTCAATCGTCCGATTGGAAGAGATAAATCGGAAAGCTCGAACACTCCGCACGTCTTCGATATTATGGCTCAACTGGCTAACATTCCAGCACGGATAACATTATATGAGTTGCTACGGTTGTCCAAAGAAACAAGGGAAGCCTTGCAAGAAGCCTTGGCCAATTCAGAAGTGTTCCTTACTCGGATCAAGCCGGCACTTGAAGAGTCAGGACAGTTAATTCAACACTGCAACATAGCGGCCAAAAACATCCCCTGCATTACCTTTACCAAAGAGGATATGTAGACGAAGAATTCAAACCATGATCGACCCCTGTATTTTGTTGGGTACATTGGCTCCACCAAAGTCAACCGAATACAAGTCGATACGGGTTCTGCTGTGAGTATTATGCCGCTTCGCTTGATGCATTTCCTCAGCATTCCAGTTAGTAAGTTGGCGTCCACAGGCACTGTTATCTATGGATTCAACACTAGCGGGTCAAGACCCTTGGGTAAGATCCGGGTAAAGTGTCAAATGGGAGATTTGAAGACAGAAGTCACATGTTATGTGATCGATGCCGAGACTTCATATAACTTACTATTGGGTCGGCCTTGGATCCATAGTAACGTTATAATCCCATCCACTCTCCATCAGTGTTTGAAATATGTTGATGCTGATAATAAGGTTAGGACGGTGGTCGCGGATAAACAACCATTCAAAGGGTATGAGAATTATTTCACTGATTCTCTCCTTTATGGTAACGAATCCGATACTTGGTACTGACAGCGGAGAAGAAGCTGATGCCGAAGCCGGATTTGATTACAATGGAGGTTATGTTTTAAACGACATTGTACCCTTTGTAATCAACCTTGACGATGAACAATCGTCAGAGGGCAGTTGTAACTGGCAACTTGCCAATAATGAAATAAATAATGATTTAGAGTACTCCCTGTCTCTTGATGATGTGATAAAAGAATTGTATTATAATCCTGATTTATATATGCCGCTTCGATCGTCCTATATAACAAAGGAACGCCTCCAGCATTCTTTCGGAATAACCCTGGTCATCCCGAACAAAATAAGAGGCACAAAAGAAGTGATTTACGGTAAAGGAAAAATCTCTCCATTACCAGATCATTTCTTAAGGGAAGATGAGGATGATGACAAACCTGGTCGGCATTTATCTAAGTATAGCCCGGAAGCGCGCAAGCTCATGGAAAAACAGGGATACGATTTCACACTCGGAGAAGGCCTATACTTCGATCGAGGTCCTCGTATTCCAGCCAAAGCAGCATATGTACCAAAATATGGCTACAGCCGATCCATCCACCCTGGAAGACGACGATCAAATGCCAACATGGGAAGACCCGTGGGTTCACCATCTGAATATGCAATATGGCGATAGGTTCGAGCAAAGAGAACCACCCACTGAAGATAAAATAGTCCAGATTAACATGGGTGATGAAGCTAACCCAAAGCCTATATTCATCAGCGACAGTCTTCCCCCAGATGAGAAGGAGGAATTGATTGCTCTCATCAGGGAATATATCGACGTCTTCGCATGGAATTATGAAGACATGCCAGGGCTCGACCCCAATGTCGCAATGCACCGCCTCGATATCAAGCTGGATGCCAAACCTGTCAAACAACAGCAAAGACGGTTTCGTCCGCAGATTATGGAAGCCATTGAGGCAGAGGTTAAGAAGTTGATCGAATCAGGATTTATCCGAGAAGAGCAACATCCAGACTGGCTAGCCCATATTGTTCCAGTCATGAAGAAGAACGGTAAAATCAGGATTTGCATCGACTTCAGGGACCTGAACACGGCATGTCCAAAAGACGACTTTCCTCTCCCTATCACAGATGTCATTATCGACAATACGTGCGGGTTTGAGAGAATGTCTTTTATGGATGGCTTTTTAGGATATAACCAAATTAAGATGCATCCAGATGATGAGAAGCATACCGCGTTCAGAACGCCCCTCGGTGTCTTTTGCTACACGGTGATGCCTTTCGGTCTAAAGAATGCAGGCGCCACGTACCAGCGAGCAATGACTAAGATTTTCCAAGAACATCTCAGGAAAACAGTCGAATGCTACGTTGATGATTTGGTTGTGAAAAGCCGCAACAAAGAAGATCACATCAAGGACTTGAAGATGATGTTCGATCTCATGCGGAGTCATCAATTGAAGATGAACCCCACTAAATCCTTCCTTGGGATGTCCAGTGGAAAATTCCTTGGATTCGTCGTCACCACTAAAGGTATACATATCGATCCTGATAAGATGAAGGCGATACGTGAACTGCAACCCCCTAGAAATCTAAGAGAGCTCAGAGGATTGCATGGGCGTTTAGCTTACATCAGGCGGTTCATCTCGAATCTTTCTGGGAAATGCCAACCATTCTCTAAACTAAACAAGAAAGGGGTGTCATTTATTTGGGACGATGCCTGCCAAAAAGCATTTGAAGGTATCAAAACATATCTGACGAATCCTCCTATTCTCGTTGCACCAAAATCAGGTAGACCATTCTTGATTTATCTCAAGGCGATGAACCACTCGATAAGTGCCTTACTAGCACAAGACGATGAGAATGGTCACGAACAGGCAGTCTATTACCTAAGTCAGACCTTGATAGGTGCCGAGTCTCGGTATCCGATGATTGAGAAAGAATGCCTCGCATTGGTATTCGCGGTGCAAAAGATGCAGTATTACCTGGTTGGACAGACGATTTACGTCATTTCTAACGTTAATCCAGTACGGGTATTTATGACGCAACCAGCCTCTATGAATTGGCGGTTAACGAAGTGGGCCCTTCTCTTGTCCTAATATGATTTGCACTTCAAACAACAAAAGTCGGTCAAAGGACAAGCGATTTGTGATCTTTTGGCGGCAAACTCGACAACAGATACGGCAGAAGTATATGATGACTTGCCGGATGAAACCCACGAGGTTAACACTACATCGCACTAACAAGTATGGCAATTATACTTCGATGGTGCTTCGAGGGCAGTTAATAGGGCAATAACCCCCGGATGTTCTAAAGTCTCCTCCCGAGTTGGAGTTGACTTAGTTTCCCCGGGGATGCATGTGATGCCTCGGGCTTATTCACTGACTAGTCCGTGTTTTAATAATGTAGTCGAGTACAATGCGCTTCTCATTAGACTCAGTTTCGCTAAGGAGCTGGGGGTCGAATATCTCGAAGCTTTTGGGGATTCCCAATTGATAGTCAACCAAGTCCGTGGAGAGTATGAAGTCAGGAACCAAGACCTGATCCCGTACCACCAGGAGGCCATCAAAATGGCAGATTCTTTTAAAGATTTCTTTATTGAATACATCCCTCGTCTCCAGAACGCTTATGCGGATGCACTGGCAGCACTAGCGGTATCACTTGCGCAGGCTCCCGAAACTGAGCAGTTAGTCACAGTAAGGACGCATCAACTCTGCATACCCATATACGATATGGATATTGAAGAGGAAAATGATAGAAACATAAACGCCAAGGAGGTGAATTCAACTCAAATTGGGTCTGAGTCCCGAGATTGGCATTTTCCTATCATTGACTACGTCCAATATGGTATTTTGCCAGAAGACGTAAAAGAAAGCGAAGAGCACCAAGGTTCTTCTATAATACCGAGACCCACATATTATATCGTAGAGGGTACGATGGTTTGTTGCTCCGATGCCTTTCGAACAAAGAAGCAGAAGAAGTTCTTAAGGAAGCACACGAAGGAGAATGTGGTGCGCATCAGCCCGGTCCCAAACTGTATGGTCGCATCAGGAGAATGAGATATTTTTGGCCAACAATGGTTCGTGACGCAATCGAATACGCCCAAGAGTGTCATGCTTGTCAAGTACATTCAAATTATACGCACTAACCACCAGAGCATTTACACACGTCAACCACGTCTTGGCCGTTCGAGACATGGGGCATAGAAATTGTCGGTCCTATTTTTCCCCCTTCAGTCAAAGGTGATCGATTCATCCTCGCAATCATGAATTACTTTTCAAAGTGGGCTGAAGCGATTCCGCTTAGAGAAGTGAAGACGAACAACGTCATCAATTTCATCAAGCATCATGGCATATACAGACACGGCGTGCCGAGACGGATCATTCATGACAACGGTCCACAGTTCATAAGCAACGCCTTCGTCAGGTTTTGTGACAAGTTCAAAATTCAAGATGTTTCGTCAACAGCTTATTATCCCGCTGCGAATGGATTAGCTGAGGCGTTTAACAAGACGATCATTAAGATCCTATCAAAGCTCGTGAAGACCAATAAACGAGACTGGGACGATAAACTCGGTGAAGCACTCTGGGCTTATCGCACCACCATACGCACACCTACAGGAGCTACCCCATATTCGTTGGTATACGGATGTGAAGCTGTGCTACCATTGGAGATTCAAATCCCATCCCTTCGGATCGCTCTCGCAACCGAGATGACGACAGAAGAACAACATAAAAAACGTCTCGAAGAACTCGAGAGGTTGGATGAAAAGCGCTTGGAGGCTCAACAACACATCGAGTTCTATCAAGCCAGAATATCTCGGGCTTTTAACAAAAGAGGACAGTGAGTCCACCAAAAATGTCTTTCCGGCCCTCTTGACTCTTTCCATGAACAAGAGGTCCACTTTCAGTTCAGAGTCCCCTTTCGATAAACGAAAGAACTCCCTTCTTTTTCTCTTTGGTTAAGCCTTCTCATGGTTATAACCGAAGTTGAAATTTCACTTTGATAAACAAAAAATTCATCTTCAGATTAGATAACCAGTCCTATAAAAGGTAAGTTTATCTAGATCTTCCAGATTCTCGGAGTGGAGATCCCACTTCTAGTTTCTTTTGCTCTGGAAATAGAATATAAAATTCTTCCTTTCCAGAATCAAGGAATAGAATATAAAATTCTTCCTTCCTTGTATTCGGGTTCGCCTTCACCCTAAAAGAAGACCGGGAAACAGAATATAAAATTCTTCCTTTCCCGCACCGACCTTTTCCAAAAATTTGCTGATCAAGGATTCATCCTAGGAAGTTTATCCCGAATCCTAAGCAGGGATAAGTCTGCGCCTAACACACGTCGCCGGTTTAGTCTTTTTCCGTAGAAAAAGACACCAGAATTCGATTCTGGGGTATTCTATCCTGAAACCTAAGCAGGGATAAGTCTGCGCTTATCCCGCGCTGCCGGTTAGTTCTTAACCGTTGAAAAGAACACCCGTCCACATATTCAACATTGTGGCAAGTTGTTATTAATAACACCAAAATCCATGCCTTACACGCATAGGGAATTTCATCCTGAATCCTGAGAAGGGATATGCCGACGCCTAACACGCGTCGCCGGTTTAGTCTTTTTTCGTAAAAAAAGACACCAGAGTTTGATTCGGGGGTATTTTATCCCGAAACCTAAGTAGGGATAAGTCAGCGTCTAATACACGTTGCTGGGTAGCCTATCCCCGTAACAATGGCGAAGCCTATGTATTCGACATCATAGCACAAAGTCTCGGAGAATTCACTCTCTTAGCACAACGTTACATACGGAACGGATTTAGACAATCCGCATGCTAGCCCGACTCAAACGGTAGTCGGTAAAGGCCTATCAAACCCGTTGAAGGCTGGGTGGTTAGCCAAAAATCCTAAAGTCAGCGTCTAACACGCGTCGCCGGGTAGTCTATTCCCGTGAGAAAGACGAAGTCTACGTATTTAATATCGTAGCACTAAGAGCGTTAACTCTCTTAGCACAACGTCATATGCAGAACGGATTTAATAATCCGCATGCTAGCCCGACTCAAACGTTAGTCGGTAAAGGCGCATCAAACCCGTTGATGGCTGAGGGTTTCCCAAAAATCCTATATATGCGAAAGTAACTGACGCACCAGCCCCATTAGTTGGTTTCGTGACTTAGACATCCAACAAATTCGGGATAAGATCCACACGTGCAGATGAATCAGCTTTAATTGTTGGTCCTGCAGCCCAATATTTAGGACCACCATGCTCCAATACCTCAAGAGCTTAAACTGTGTATACTCCAACAAACGTCAAGCGATCCGAAACCCTAGGGTCAACGCCGGTCAACGCGTAACCCTAGGTCAATGCCAGTCAACACGTTACGATCAAAAAATTCAACGTACGATGTTCGAAACCCTAGGGTCAACACCGGTCAACGCGTAACCCTAGGTCAACGCCAGTCAACGCGTTGCAATCAAACAGTCAACGTACGACGTTCGAAACCCTAGGGTCAACGCCGGTCAACGCGTAACCCTATGTCAACGCCGATCAATGTGTTGTAATGAAAAAATCAATACTCCGAAAAGTATACGAGTATAAACTGCTCCTTAGTACTCTAATAAGGTATACGAGTATAAACTATTTCCTATTTCTGGTTGAGAAGTTTCTGGAGAATGTTTTTCTAAAAATATTCTTAAGGATAACTCAACAACACTTCGCCGGACAACACGTCACAAATAAGAACTCAACGGCAACAATCGATTGTCAGTTCTATGCTGAACCAACAAACACGAGCTAAAGATCAGAAAATTAGGAATCGACTTCAAGTTCGAAATTTCGAACACGGTCAGACAATAAATGCAGCACCAGAAACCTTACAGACATTCGACGAAGCACCGAATAGCCTGAAGGATTGAAGGAATCAAGAATAGAAGCCATTCCAAGGTCCCGTTACACCGACTGAAGGTTGGGACAATCATATCCAAAGTATTCCAGACTCTTCTTTAAAAGAACGAGGCTGAAATACTTTGGAGGGGGTATCTGTAGGCATATAAAACTGCCTATGGGTCCTTTAGCACAGCTCAGCACGATGATTCGACAAACCAACGAACCATCGGGCGACATATCCAAACACGATCGTTAGTCCATAATACCAAAGCCAAAAGACACACGACGAAGCGGATCAACGAGGCGACGAGGCTAACGAACCGCACGCAAATAATGGAATACATCCACTCGCATGCGGAATCAAGCTAACGGTTCGGTGAGTCAACGAGTCATCCAACCATTGAACGGATTCAAACTCGAAGCTGGCTCGGCCGTCGAGCCACCCTTGGGTGGCTTGGTTTTGGCCGGGAGTTCACCGTTGTGTCCGTTGTCCGGTTTCGCAGTTTATCCGAGTTTTATTGGTAGTCCAGATCCTGATTTGGCAGTAAATCCACTTCGTCATTGATCTGAACTCTGATTTGGCAGTCCGGATCCTGATTTGGCAGTAAATCCACCTTGGAGTTCGACTTCGAATCCGTTCCACGGTTGGATGACTCGTTGACTCACCGAACCGTTAGCTTGATTCCGCACGCGAGTGGATGTATTCCGTTGTTTGCGTGCGGTTCGTTAGCCTCTTCGCCTCGTTGATCCGCTTCGTCATGTGTCTTTTGGCTTTGGTATTATGGACTAACGATCGTGTTTGGATATGTCGCCCGATGGTTCGTTGGTTTCAGTCGGTGTAACGGGACTTTGGAATGGCTTATGTTCTTGATTCCTTCGATCCTTCAGGCTATTCGGTGCTTCGTCGAATGTCTGTAAGGTTTCTGGTGCTGCATTTATTGTCTGACCGTTGTCGGAATTTCGAACTTGAAGTCGATTCCTGATTTTCTGATTTGCGACGAGGCTAACGAACCGCACGCAGACAACGGAATACATCCACTCGTGTGCGGAATCAAGCTAACGGTTCGGTGAGTCAACGAGTCATCCAACCATGGAACGGATTCGAACTTGAACTCCAAGTTGGATTTACTACCAAATCGGGATCCGGACTGCCAAATAAGAGTTCAGATCAACGACGAAGTGGATTTACTTCCAAATCAGGATCCGGACTACCAATAAAACTTGGATAAACAGCGAATCCGGACAACGGACACAACGGCGAACACCCGGCCAAAAACCAAGCCACCCAAGGGTGGCTCGGTGGCCAAGCCACCCAAGGGTGGCTCGGTAGCCGAGCCACCCCAAGGTGGTTGATGTCGCAATACATTAGGCTTCGCCATTGTTTTACCGGGATAGCTACCCAGCAACGTGTATTAAGACGCCTGACTTATCCCTACTTAGTTTCGGCGAAAAATACCCCCGAATCAACACTCTGCGTGGTCTTTTTTTACGAAAAAAAGACTAAACCGGCGACGCGGTTAGGGCGTCGGCATTATCCCTTTCTCAGGATTCAGGATGAATTTTCCCTATGCGTGTAAGGCCATGGTTCTTGTGTTATTAATAACAACTTGCCACAATGTTGAATTATGTGCGACGCGGTGTTCTTTTTCCAACGGTTAAAGAACAAATACCGGCAGCGCGGGATAAGCGCAGACTCTTATCCCTGCTTAGGTTTCAGGATATGAATACCCCAGAAATCGGAATCTCTGGTGTCTTTTTCTACGGAAAAAGACTAAACGGCGACGTGTGTTAGGCGCCCAGACTTACCCTGCCTTAGGATTCGGATAAGGACTTCCTAGGATGAACCGCTTGATCAGCAAATTTTTGGGAAAATTCGTGCGGGAAAGGAAGAATTTTATATTCTGTTTCCGGTCTTCTTTTAGGGGTGAAGGCCGAACCCGAATACAGCGACAGGGCAAGAATTTTATATTCTATTCTCTTGATTCTGGAAAGGAAGAATTTTATATTCTATTTCAGGGCCAAAAGAACTAGCAACGTGGCGATCTCCACTCCGAGCATATCTGAAGAATCTAGATAAACTTATCCTTTTATTGGACTGGTTATCTAATCTGAAGATGAATTTGTTTCTGTTTATCATAGTTGATTCTTTTAATTTCAACTTCGTTATTAACCATGAGAAGGCTATAACCAATGAGAACAAAGAAGGGAGTTCTTTCGTTTATCGAAAAAGGGACTCTGAACTGAAAGTGACCTCTTGTTCATGCGAAAGCAGTCAAGAGGGGCCTGGAAACGACAGTTCTTGTGGACTCACTGTCAATTGAAATTGATTCAGATGATGCGCGATTTTGGGGTGAAAAAGATTTTGGCGTTATCCTCTAGATATTAAGTGTAATTGTTCTTCAAGGGAACTTCTCGTTAAATGGGCTTATCGCTGAATGTACAGGGATTAGTACTTTCTTCAGGAACTTCCCATTTATAGCATTAATTGCTAGCCGCCCTTTTGGGTATCAGGCGATATGCCGCCGTTTGAAGTAGACTGTGTCTATCACAAACGGTCCTTCCCATTTGAGTTCAAATTTACCTTTCTTCTTGGAGTGCCAGATATCGCCGTCGGCGAGCAGGAGGACCAGATCTCCTTCCTGAAGCTTCTCTGTCGGACTCTTTTGTTCAATAAGCCCTAGATATTCTTAGCCTTGATTAAAACTCAATTGTGTTGTTGAGCTTCCAAGCGCTTTTCATCCAAACCTTTCGAGTTCTTTGCAGACATTTCTTGGTGTTGTTCTTCTGCTCGTCATTCTCGGTTGCGAGAGCGCGATCGAAGGGATGGGATTTGAATCTCCCAATGGTAAGCACAGCCTTAAACAACCGTATACCAACGAATAATGGGGTGGCCCTTGTAGGGGCTACGGTATGTGGTGCGATAGCCCCAGAGTGCCTTCACGAGTTTATCGTCCCAGTCATCGTATGGTCTTCACGAGCTTTTGACAGGATTTTAATAATCGTCTTTGCTTAAAAACACCTTCAGCTAATCCATTCCGCAGCGCGGATAATAAGCGTTGACGAAAACATCGTTTGAATTTGAAACTTGGTCCACAAAAACCTGCGAAGCCGTTGCTTTATGACTGGTGGACCGTTGTCATGAATGATCCGTCTCGCACGCCGAATTGCTCCACACGTCGCCGCTCCGGGCGGGGCAGCGGTGCAGGGCGGCTACCCGTCATCGCGCCTTCGCTGAGTCACCTGGCCTCGCAGCGCACCCAGGGTGTCGCCGTGTTTCAGTTCAAAATCAAGATTTTTCGTCAACAGCTTATTATCCCGCTCGAATGGATTTAGCTGACCACGGTGTTTAACAAGACGATTATTAAATCCTTTTTCAAAGCTCGTGAAGCACAATAAACGAACTGGCGACGATAAACTCGGTGTGAAGCACTCTTGGGCTTTATCGCCACCACCATACGTACACCTACAGGGGCCCCCTATTCGTTGGGCTATACGGGGTGTTGGAAGCTGTGCTACCATTGACGATTCAAAATCCCATCCCTTCGCCCGATCGCTCTCGCAACCGAGATGACGACAGAGAAGAACAACCCAGAAATGTCTCAAAAGAACTCGAAAGGTTGGCATGAAAAGCCGCTTGCGCAGCTCAACCAACACATTGAGTTTTATTTTTCAAGCCAGAATATCTAGGGCTTTTTAACAAAGAGTCCGACAGAGAAGCTTCAAGAAAGTGAGATCTGCGTTCTCGCTCTCGCCGACGATTAATCCCTCAAACTCAGAAGAAGTTATTGAACTCAAATGGGAAGGACCGTTGCTGATAGACACAGTCTACTCAGACGCGCGACATATCGCCTGATTACTCAAAAGGCGCTTAGGCAATTAATGCTAATAAATGGAAGTTCCTGAAAAAGTACTATCCCTAGACATTTCAGGGATTAACCCATTACCGAGAAGTTACCTATGAAGAACATTACACTTAATATTCTAGGAGGCATAACCCAAATCCAATTTTCACCACCAAAAATCCCTCACTGCATCAATTTCAATTTGACAGGTGAGTCCACCAAAATTGTCTTTCCGCCCTCTTGACTCTTCCATGAACAAGAAGTCCACTTTCAGTTCAGAGTCCCCTTTCGATAAACGAAAGAACTCCCTTCTTTTTCTCTTTGGTTAAGCCTTGCTCATGCGTTATAACGAAGTTTGAATTTCACTTTGAAAACAAAAAATTCAATCTTCAGATTAGATAACCAGTCCTATAAAAAGCGTAAAGTTTATTCTAGATCTTCCAGATTCCTCGGAGTTGGATTCCCACTTTAGTTTCTTTGCCCTGGAAAAATAGAATATTAAAATTCTTCCTTTCCAGAATCAAGGGAATAGAATATTAAAATTCTTCCTTCCTTTGCTATTCGGTCGTTCGCCTTCACCTAAAGAAGACCGCGAAACAGAATATAAAATCTTCCTTTCCCGCACCGACCTTTTCCAAAAATTTGCTGTATCAAGGATTCTCCTTAGGACGTTTATCCCGATCCTAAGCAGGGATAGTCTGCGCCTAAACACGGTCGCCCGGTTTAGTCTTTTTCCGTAGAAAAAGACACCAGAATTCGCATTCCTGGGGTTATTCTATCCTGAAACCTAAGCAGGGATAAGTCTGCGCTTATCCGCGCTGCCGCGTTAGTTCTTAACCGTTTGAAAAGAACACCCGTCCACATATTCAACTTGTGGCAAGTTGTTATTAATTAACACCAAAATCCATGCCTTTACACGCATAGCGGGAATTTCACCTGAATTTCCTGAAGAAGGGATATTTCCGAGGCCTAACACGCCGTCGCCGCGTTTAGTAGTCTTTTTTCGTAAAAAAAAGACACCGCAGTTTTGATTCGGGCTCGTTTTTATCCCGAAACCTAAGTAGGGATAAGTCACCGTCTTAATACACGTTGCTGGGTAGCCTATCCCGCGTAACAATGGCGAAGCCTATGTATTCGACATCATAGCACAACAAAGCTCTTCGGAGAATTTCACTCTTAGCACAACGTTACATACGGGAACGGATTTAGACAATACGCATGCTAGCCCTACTCAACCGGTAGTCGGCTAAAGAGCTATCAAACCCGTTGAAGGCTGGGAAGCGTGGTTAGCCAAAAATCCTAAATGTCAGCGTTCTTAACACGCGCGTCGCCGGGTAGTCTATTCCCGTGGAGAAGAGCGAAGTCTACGTATTTAATATTCGTTAGCACTAAGAGCGTTAACTCTTTAGCACAACGTCATATGCCAGAACGCGATTTTAATACATCCGCATGCTAGCCCCGACTCAACGTTAGTCGGTAAAGGGCGCATTTCAAACCCCGTTGATGCTGAGCGGTTTCCCAAAAATCCTATATTATGCGAAAGTAAAACTGACGCACCAGCCCATTAGTTGGTTTTCGTACTTTAGATCCAACTAACATTCGGATAAGATCCACACGTGCCAGATGAATCAGCTTTTAATTGCTTGGTCCTGCAGCCATTTAGGACCACATGCTTCCAATACCTCAAGAGCTAACAATGTGTATACTCCAAACAAACGTCAAGCGATCCGAAACCCTAGGCGGTCAACGCCGGTCAACGCGTAACCCTGGTCAATTGCCAGATCAACACGTTACGATTCAAAAATATTTCAACGTACGATGTTCGAACCCTAGGCGTCAACAGCCCTCAACGCGGTAACCCTAGTGTCAACGCCAGTCAACGCGTTGCCAAATCAAAACAGTCAACGTACGACGTTCGAAACCCTAGGATCAACGCCGGTTTCAACGCGTACCCGTAGACGTCACGCAGTCAACGGCCCATTGCGATTAAAACAGTCAACGTTACGACGTTTCGAAACCCTAGGGTCAACGCCGGTTCAACGCGTTAACCCTATGTCAACGCCGATCAATGTTTGTAATTGAAAAAACAATAACTCCGAAAAGTATACTGGTAAAACTGCTCCTTAGTACCTAATTAAGTATACGAGTATAAAACTATTTCCTATTTTCTGGTGAGAAGTTTCTGTTGAGAATGTTTTTTCAAAAATATTCTTAAGGATACTCAACAACACTTCTCCCGGACAACAACGGTCACAAAATAGAACTTCACCAGAACAATCGATTGTCATTCTATGCCTGAACAACAAACACGACGCTAAAGATCAGAAAATTAGGAATCGACTCAAGTTTCGAAATTTCGAACAGCGGTCAGACAATTAATGCCAGCACCAGAACCTTACAGCATTCGACGAAGCACCGCCTGAATAGCCTGAAGGATTGAAGGTAATCAAGAATAGAAGCCATTCCTAAGGTCCCGTTACACCGACTGAAGTTGGCGGACAATCATATGCCAAAGATCCAGACTCTTCTTAAAAGAACGAGGCTGAAATACTTTGGAGGGGGTATCTGCTAGCTCATAAATAAAACTGCTCTATGGGGTCTTTAGCACAGCTCAAGATCGATGTCATTCGACAAACCAACGATACCATCGGGCGACATATCCAAACACGATCGCTTAGTCCATAATACCAAAGCCAAAGACACACGACGAAGCGGAATCAACGAGGCGACGAGGCTAACGCAACCGCCACCAAACAACGGAATACATCCACTCGTGTGCGGAATCAGCTAACGGTTCGGTGAGTCAACGAGTCATCCAACCATTGAACGGATCAAACTCGAAGCTGGCTTCGCCGTCGAGCCACCCTTGGGTGTTGGTTTTTGGCCCGCGAGTTCACCGTTTGTTGTCCGTGTCCGGTATCGCAGTTTAATCGAGCTTTTTATGGTTAGTCCAGATCCTGATTTGGCAAGTAAATCCACTTTCGTCATTGATCTGAACTCTCGATTTTAGCCAGTTCCGGATTCCTGATTTGGCAGTAAATCCACCTTGGAGTTCGGACTTCGAATCCGTTCACGGTTGAGTGACTCTTTGACTCACCGAACGTTAGCTTGATTACCGCACTCGCGATCGTGGATGTATTCCGTTGTTTGCGTGCGCGCGTTCGTTTCGCCTCTTCGCTCGTTGATCCGCTTCGTCATGTGTCTTTTGGCTTTGTATTATGGACTAACGATCGTGTTTGGATATGTCGCCATGGTTCGCTTGGCTTTGCGAATCACCGTGCTGAGCTGTGCAAGCGGACCATAGGTATGTTTTTATACGCTTACAGATACCCCCTCCAAAGTATTTTAGCCTCGCTTCTTTTATAAAGAGTCTGAAACTTTTGGATATGATTTTGTCCCAACCTTCAGTCGGTGATGTAACGGGACCTGGAATGGCTTTCTGCTTCTGATTCCTTCAATCCTTCAGGCGCTATCGGTGCTTCGTCGAATGTTCTGCTAAGGTTTCTGTTGCTGCATTTATTGTCTGACCGTGTCGGATTTCGAACTGAAGTCGCATTCCTTGATTTTCTGATTTGCACGATGGCTAACGAACCGCACGCAGGACAACGGATACATCCACTCAGTGTGCGGAATCAAGCTAACGGTTCGGTGACGCTCAACGAGTCATCCAACCATGGACCACGGATTCGAACTTGAACTCCAAGGTCTTGGATTTACTACCAAATCGGTGGACTCCGGACTGCCAAATAAGAAGTTCAGATCTCAACGACGGATTAGTTGGCTTTATTTACTTCCCAAATCAGGATCCGGCTTACCAATAACTTTGGATAAACGCGAATCCGGACAACTGCGACACAACGCGACTCTCGGGCCAAAACCAAGCCACCCAAGGCGTGGCTCGTGGCGAGCCACCCCAAGCGTGCTCGTGTAGCACGAAGCCACCCCATAAGGTGGCCTCGGCCATGATGACCACCCTGGGGTGCCCTCGGCATGGCCGAGCCACCCAAGGGTGGCTCGCGTAGCCGAGCCCACCCCAAGCGTTTGGGCTTCGGCCTGATGAAATGGACCTTTGAGGGTGGCCTCAGTGAGCCCGAGCCCCCAAAGATGGGTGGCTCGGTGGATCCTCCGAGCCACCCCATGTGTGGCTCGGCCACATGGCCGAGGCCACCCAGGTGGTGGTTACGGGTCGGCCGAGCCACACTCCAGATCTGGGCCCAGATCTGGGCCCAGATCCGCTTTCAGAGGCTATAAATAGAGGGGGATGGCTCATTTTTTCAGAGGTTGGAATTTTGGAGCCGAAACTCTGCCGGATTGAGATTTGGACTTGAACTTTCGGAGCTTTGAAGACTCAACTTCCATATCTGGTTCTTGGCGATCATCCACGCCAAATAAGCCAGGAGTTCGAGAGAGATCAGATCTGAGATCTACACGGTTTCCCTCCGGATCAAAGCTTGGCCTTTGATCCCGAGAAGAGTCTCGATTTCGCTTGGTCGATTTCGATAACTACGGGCTATTATTTCCTTGGTGAAATAATCCCCTCGGCTGTTATTTCCTTCGTGAGATAACACCCGCTATATCGTGTAGATCCGACCGGATCAAGATCGCGCGGTGGTCCACTAATTAACCCCGGCGCAGGCGAAGAACCCACAAAAGCGAGAGACCGCAAAACAGGATCTCGCGATTTGTTCGACAAATAAGGAAAGTTGTAATTTTCATTTTCTTTTGATTTTGTTGTAACCGGATCTTATAAAAAGACCGGATCTTTGTAACCGATAAACTGTTAACAAAGTAATCAATGGAATCATCAATGAAGAAAACAATTTTTCCCGCGAACAGTGTGGAGAGCAAGATCTTATGGAGATCTACTGTGTGGTTGTGAGATCTCAAGAGGAGATCGTTGTGTAGAAGTTCCGGCTTCCAAACCGGGTTGTGATAGTGAAATTCTCCTCGAGAGTGGGGAGCGGGGGCATAGGTCAGAGGAGCGAACCTAGTGAACATATCGTGTGTCACAATTGGCTAAATATTTCCTAACTCATCTCTCTTGTTTTGTTTTCGCATTTTATTTTGTGGTGAATTGCTTTGTCTTACTTTTAATTGCATATTTATTGCCTCAAAACCCTATTAACCCCCCTAGGGCCTTTCAATTGGTATCAGAGAAAGGTCTCTACTGTTTGTTAGGCTTAAACCCCTTAGAGAAAAGATCTAAATGGAGGCTCCAATGAATATGCATATGCTAGAAGGACAATCCACTACTAGGCCACCCCTTTTCACCGGTAGCAAATTTTCCTATTAGGAAACTAGGATGAGGATTTATCTTTGATGCATTGACCTTGATATCCTAGACATCGTAGAGAAGAATTATGTTGAGAAACCTAGTAGTACTAGTATGACTGATGGTGAGAGGCTCAAAGCAAACCTTAATATAAAGGCCATGAATGTCTTAATTTGTGGACTTACCTCCAATAAATACAATAGGGTTTCCACGTGTGCAACCGCACATGAAATTTAGGAAAAGTTAAGCATCACTCATGAAGGAACCCCCCCAAAATTATCGGCCTCATGCATGATTATGAATTATTTAAAATGCTACCAAATGAATCTATTGATGCTATGTTTTCTTGGTTTACTAACATCATAAATGAATTGCATGGCCTTGATAAGAAATTGTCAAACTAAGAGATGAACTACAAGATTCTTCGTTCTTTAATGCCAGTGTGGGAGCCCAAAGATACGGCTATCGAGGAAGCTCATGATCTTATAAGACTTACTCTTGATGGTCTCATTGGCAAGCTCAAGGTCCATGAGAAGAAGATCAAGGAAAAGGAGGAACTACCCCTTGTTTGGGAAGAAAGTTGATGTCTTCATTGATGTAGTCATTACAACTTCAGTCGTTACAATGACAACAGAAAAGATAGTCTTTTTATAAGACTCTTACACAATGAAAACGAAAATTATAACTTTCCTTTCAACAAACGCAACGAACGTTTATCCTCCATCGCTTGCGAGAGATCTTAGCCTGTGACGGGGATATTGATATCCGTGGACTATCAAATGATCAGATCAGATCTTGAGCTTCGTTGATTCATGAAGGAATCAAGAAACCGAAGTAATTATCTCAACAACAGTGAGATAATCACTCTTCTCGAGATTACCGCAATGGGGCAATCTCAAGGCAAAGAACCGGGAAGTGTAGATTTTATAAGCTCCTCTTCTTTATGCTGACAAACTCGATCCAATCTCCTCCTCTCTTCTAAAATTCGTGCTCCTTCAGTCTTCAATTTCGCAAGGCTTCACCAACACTCGAGAATTCCAGATCTGGAAAAAATAAAGGTCCTGGGGCTGTATTTATAGGCTTTGGGACCTCTATTTTCAGATAAGAATGATCAATTCACTCTTATCTTCAGTTGTAATCACTTAACCATGTTCTTGGATAATATTTTATCAGTTGGAACAAATCTAGGTGGTTAATGGTCGAAAACAGATTAAATCTGCCAAAAACTGCTTTCGGGGCTGCAGACACCCGTGGGTGTCTCGGCCAAGCCTTGGCCGAGACACCTCTTGGTGTCTCGGCCAAGCTTTATCCGAGACACCTATGGGTGTCTCGCTGAGGCCTGGAGCATTGTTCCGCGCGTTCTGTCCGTTTTCACCGTTTCTTCGTCATCCGAACTCAGAATCATGCGATTCAAAATGCATCGGAAATATGATAAGGAAATCTATGATCTTCCATGATTGAATCATATGTGGATTAAACGGGACATGTGGGGAGCTTCATCTTTCGTAAGCGACTCGTAGCTCCCGATCCATTCGTGTTTTTGTTATTCCGAAGTTCCGTTGCTTTGCATAGTTCGTTGACTCACTTCATGCACTTGTCATTATCAAATGAGCTTCTGTGACTTGTATAGCGATGTTCATCATCTTCTCTCTATCTTGAGCCGCGTGTGGGGACCTATAGGCGATTTTTGACGCCTACAGATACCCCTTCTAAAGTGTTTTAGTCTAGTTTCTTTTATAGAGGTGCCTAAAATACTTTAGATGTGATCGGTCCAACCTTCAGTCGGTGTAAAAGGACATGTAGTTAGCTCTGACTCTTGACTCCTTCGATTTTTAGTTTATTCAATATTTTAACGAATAGCTAAAATTCTTCCAGCGTTGTGTTTATAAACTGGCCATCGTTCAGCCAAAGCTTGGCCGAGACACCTATGGGTGTCTCAGCCAAGCCTTGGCTGAGACACCTCTTGGTGTCTCGGCCAAGCTTTATCCGAGACACCTATGGGTGTCTCGCTGAGGCCTGGAGCATTGTTCCGCGCGTTCTGTCCGTTTTCACCGTTTCTTCGTCATCCGAACTCAGAATCATGCGATTCAAAATGCATCGGAAATATGATAAGGAAATCTATGATCTTCCATGATTGAATCATATGTGGATTAAACGGGACATGTGGGGAGCTTCATCTTTCGTAAGCGACTCGTAGCTCCCGATCCATTCGTGTTTTTGTTATTCCGAAGTTCCGTTGCTTTGCATAGTTCGTTGACTCACTTCATGCACTTGTCATTATCAAATGAGCTTCTGTGACTTGTATAGCGATGTTCATCATCTTCTCTCTATCTTGAGCCGCGTGTGGGGACCTATAGGCGATTTTTGACGCCTACAGATACCCCTTCTAAAGTGTTTTAGTCTAGTTTCTTTTATAGAGGTGCCTAAAATACTTTAGATGTGATCGGTCCAACCTTCAGTCGGTGTAAAAGGACATGTAGTTAGCTCTGACTCTTGACTCCTTCGATTTTTAGTTTATTCAATATTTTAACGAATAGCTAAAATTCTTCCAGCGTTGTGTTTATAAACTGGCCATCGTCGAAGTCTCGAATAAAAAACTGGTGAGTTAATTTTGGCTCGTGTCATCGAGTTGACTATGAACTGACTATTTCTATCACGATATATTGACTTAGGGCTATGCGTTGACCGATGTTGACCTTAGGGTTTCAGATCACCTAGTGTTGACTTTTTATCATAACGCGTTGACTGGCGTTGACCTACGGTTACGCATTGACCGACGTTGACCTTAGGGTTTCAAATCGCCCGACGTTAGCTTTTGTTCGCAACGTGTTGACTGGCATTGACCTGGGGCTACGGATCACGCGATATTAACTTTTGATCGCAACGTGTTGACTGACATTGACCTAGGGCCATGCGTTGACCGACGTTAACCTTAGGGTTTCGGTTCGCCTGGTGTTGATTTTTGATCGTAACGCGTTGACTGGCATTGACCTAGGGTTATGCGTTGACCGAAGTTGACCTTAGGGTTTTGGATCGCCCGATGTTAACTTTTCATCGCATCGCGTTGACTGGTGTTGATCTAGGGTTGCGCGTTGACTGGTGTTGACCTTAGGATTTCGAATCGCCCGACGTTGACTTTTCATCGCAACGCATTGACTGGTGTTGACCTAGGGTTTCGGATCACCCGGTGTTAACTTTTCGCCGTAACAAGTTGACCGGCGTTAACCTAGGGTTACGCGTTGATCGTGGTTGACCTTAGGGTTTCGGATCGCCCGATGTTGACATTTCATCGCAACGCGTTGACTGGCGTTGCGTGGTTGACCTTAGGGTTTCGGATCGCCCGATGTTGACATTTCATCGCAACGCGTTGACTGGCGTTGACCTAGGGTTACGCATTTACGGACGTTGACCTTAGGGTTTCGGATCACCCGGTGTTGACTTTTCATCGCAACGCGTTGATTAGCGTTGACCTAGGGTTACGCGTTTGTTCGCGGGAAAAATTGTAGCTTTCATCATTGATTCCATTGTACACTCTTGTAATAGTTTATCGATTACAAAGATCCGGTCTTTTTATAAGATCCGGTTACAACGAAAATCAAATAAAAAGAAATGAAAAATTACAACTTTGTTTCCTTATTTGTCGAACGAATCGCGAGCTCCTGTTTTGCGGTCGCTCGCTTGTGTGGGTTCTTTGCTTGCGCCGGGGTTGTTTGCCGTGGACCACCGCGAGATCTAGATCCGGTCAGATCTAAGCAGTATGACGGGTATTATTCCACAAAGCAAATAATAGCCGGGGAGGATTGATTCACCAAGGAAACAATCGTCCAAGTCTCGGGATCTAAGACCAAGCTTAGATCCGGAGTACGTCTGCGTAGATCTGAGATCCGGTCCTCTCGAACACCTGCCTTTTTTGGCGTTGACGATCGCTGAGCACCAGATCTGGAAGAGTGAGTCCCCGAAGTCCCAAAGCTCCAATCTTTTTTAAGTTTCGAGTCTTGAATCCGGCAGAGCTTCGCCTCCAAAATTTCCAACCTCTGAACAAATGAACCAAGTGGCCTATTTATAGGCACCCTTTACTGTGCCCGCGCACGGAACAGTGTCGGCCACCTCTGGGTGGCCGGCACTGGGCCGAGCCACCTCAGGGGGGCTCGGCCGCGCCCACCGAGCCACCTCAGGGTGGCTCGGCTTGGGCCGAGCTACCTTGAGGTGGCTCGGTTTGAGCCGAGCCCCTCCGGGTGTGTTGTTCCGTCGTTTTCCGTTCTTGGTTCTATCTGTGATTCGGTTCTGTGGTTGATTTATCCAGACTTGATTCGTTGACCTGATTTGGCAGTAAATCCGGATCCCGATTAGGCAGTAAATCTACTTCTGAGTCCGAAACTGATCTTGATTCGATCGTGATTCGTCCGAGTATGCCTTTGGTTGGATGACTCGTTGACTCTTCGAACACTTGGCTTGATCCCGCACGCGAATGGACGTATTTCGTTGCTTGCGTGCGACTAGTCAATCTCGTTGCCTCGTTGGTTTGTCGGTTTGCGCCGAGCTGAGCTAAGGGACATATAAGCAATTTTATATGCCTACAGCGTTGACTGGCGTTGACCTTAGGGTTTTGGATCGCCTAATATTAACTCTTCATCGCAACATGTTAACTAGCGTTGACCCAGGGTTACGCGTGACCAGCATTGACCTTAGGGTTTTGGATCACCCGACATTAACTTTTTATCACAACACATTGACTGGCGTTCACCTAGGGTTACGTGTTGACCGACATTGACCGGAGGGTTTCGGATTGCCTGGCGTTGACTTTTCATCGCAACACGTTGACTGGCGTTGATTGATGTTGATTTTTATCAGAACAACTAATGACCGACGAAAACAAACGAAATATGGTCATGAAAAGCACTTGGGGCTTGGCCTAGGCCCAAGACACCAGTGGGTGTCTCGTCCTTGGCTCGGCTAATAGGCTGAGACACCCCCCTTTTTTTTGTTTTGCTCTCTTGTGTACTCTTACTTCTCCCTCTCCCATAATTTCAAATTAGAATCCTTTTCACCCCTAAAACTCCTCCATCTTCCTCCTCTTACCAAAACCCATTATTTCTTTTCTTCAAAAACTCTTAACCCATTAAAACTCTTGCTTTTAAAAGCCCCCAACCCTTCAAAAGAATTTCGGGTTTTTATCCTCCTTATTGGCCGAAATTTGTCTCCTTTCAAAGGTAGGGTTTTTTGTGCATCCTCAAGCTCAAGACTTGGACTTTTGAGTTGGGTTTTCAAGCTTCTTGGTTTGAGTAAGCTCTTTTCTTCATCCCCTCTATATTGTACACTTGATTTTAATCTAAAAGTTTATGGTTTGGATGTAAAGATTGAAACTTTACTCTTGTAGTGTGGGTATGTGATGTGAAGATCATGCCTTTTAGCCCTCATGAGGTGGGTTTTGTGAAAAAAAAATTGAATCTTGATGACGGGTTTTGAAAAAGGCCAAAATTTTGAGGGGCTTATGTGCAAAAATAAGGCTAAAATTTGGAGAGGCTTTTGTGTAAACTAGGGCTAAAATTTTGAGGGGCTTTTGTGCAAAAGTGAACTAAAATTTTGGGACATGGATTGTATACCTATTTGGCCAAAACTTTGAGGGGTGTTTTATGTAAAAAGACCACAAGTTGTTGAGGGGTTTATTTGCAAAGAGCAACTAAATATTGTAGAGGGGCTTATTTGCAAAAGGGCTGAAATTTCAAGAGTTTGGACTATACACCCATGACCAAAAGTTGATAGGTGTATGTGCAAATTGGGCCAAAATTTGTAGGTGTTCATAACTAACTTTGAGTCTCGAAAATGAGGGGTATTTTTGGTATTTCACCCTAAAGTTGATCATGAAGGATTAAAATGCAAATTGAACTCATTATTTGCATGCATAGACCCCTAGGTTTAACTAGACTTCAACTACAAAACCCCATTTTATTTATAGGATTTTAGTCGAAGTTCATAATTTTTGTTTTAATTTTTGGGTTCTTGGATTTATGATTGTACCAGACCCGTTGATTTTCATTGCAGGTTAACCATGTCTTCGCGCAGACCATGATTTAATAGGAGTCGCTCATCTTCTCAGCATAGTGAGAGAGAGGGTCCCGTAGCTTCCTCTTATGGGGGTGAGCTTTTATGCTTTCTGTATCCTCGTTTGACTCCTTTGCGGGTCATTCGAGAAGAACCGACGTCCTCCTTTGCGGGGATTGATATTTCAGGATGATTTCAGGATCTATCATGTCCTCATTTGGCCCCTTCGCGGGTTATTCGGGAAGAGCCGACGTCCTCCTTCACGGGGATTGTGGTTTCAGGATGATTTCGGGTTCTATCATGCCCTCGTTTGGGCCCTTCGCGGGTTATTCGGGAAGAACCAACGTCCTCCTTCGTGGGGATTGAAGTTTCAGGATGATATCGGGTTCTATCATACCCTCATTTGGCCCCTTCGTGGGTCATTCGGGAAGAACCGACGTCCTCCTTCGCAGGGATTGAGGTTTCAGAAGACGTGTTTTGCTTGGACAATTCACGTCTTTCGGCATGTTAGGGAGATTTCGTGTGGTACTACACTGTATGGGTTGGGGTACATTACCACGTTGTTTACGTAATGATGCATACTGCCCTTCCTGTGTAGGACACTAGAAATAGTCTCGCCAGTCATCCAATCAACGACTCTATCTCGCTAGCTTGTGAGATGAATTCAACCCTTGTATAATTTATGAATAATTTTCTAATTCCATATTTGTTTTGCTGCAGTTGAGTTCCCCGTAGAAGGTTTTCCACCTCATGCTACGACTGGTTGCAACAGGGAGACATTCACTACTAGTGTTGACAAGTAGGCTATTGGTCTGACCCCTCAATTCAACGAGAGTCGTCCCCAAGAGGTGCATCGATTGATAAGAGATGGGGGCCGCCGCTCATTACGCCAGCTGATTAGTGATGCTACCTTTACTAAAGATTCCATTTCTACCCAGTCTTTAGAGAAGCCGGGTTATTTATTCGAGGATCATTTTGAGGATCCGGCTAAGTTGACTTTTGATGATGAACATTGGTTGAATGATGATGGTGGGAGCCTTTTATACATTCCTTCTATTCCCGCATTCTCTTGCTCATTTGGAGACACAGGCTGTGTAACGGCAAATGTCTTGGAATCTTACAGATGACCATGACCGAGTTCATTGTGGATTTATTTCCCATCATAAAACCCTAGGTTCTGATGGGTATAATTATATTCGTGGCCTTCGACCGGGGATTTTGGGACTTGATACAGCGCTACCGGATGAGGTGTCAGCAGTCGCCCATACTGTGAGGAATCGCCTGACTAGGCTTGGGAAGAGATTACCACGAAAGGAATTTAGATGTTTCGGTTGGTCGTCCTTGCTGCCTAAGAAGTGGTGGACTCGTATGACTAGTTACGTCTTGGAACATTGGGAGAGTGAGCTGAAGAGCAGCGGATTGTATGCACCTATACGAGCTAGTATGTACGACCTCCCGGTCAGCAGCTATCATTTCTTAGCATTGCTGGAGTTTTATATCCCTGATAGTAACACTTTTCTGACTTGTAGTGAAGAGTTAGGGTTAGCTCTCCATGAGATGTGCAAGGTTTCTGGTCTTCCGATGGGAGATTGTCCATATCAAGAGTATTTTCCCTCTAACTTGCAGCTAGGACAGCTAAAGAGAGATTCCTCCGACATGTATGACACTCTCTGGGACCTCATGTGTCATTATTATACATCCTTGGTAAGGGTGAGTCCTCTGGCAAAGAAGAAGAACCAGGTCAGCTTGAAGTAGTTTGCTGAATATTTATTTCAGCACTTGGAGAGCAATTCGAGCGAGACTATTTGTGAATTGGCCCCTTTAACACCTTCTGCCATTAATGACTTAATTGAGAGGGATAACGCGTGTTCATTCACTACTGCTGGTGTGGAGGGTTCCTTTCCGGTGGGGACTAAATTTTGGACGTTCCTTTGTCATGCACGGAAGCCTATTCGGCCTAAGACCCTCCTGGTGGGCTATCTCGCCCTCTGGTTGAAGAAGTGCGTCATTCTGTACCAGTTCTCTGATGCTTTGCCTATTGAGGTCCTCCTCCCCGCCGTTCAGTTAGCTCACGGGAAGGATCTTTCTCTGCTTCCGGCGATGGTTGCCGACATTTATTATGGGCTTAGGTATTTGGTCGATGGTTTTACACATGTGGGTTCTGAACTGTCGACCGAGATTCTCTTCGTAAAGGTTGAGCTTCCGTATACATACTTGATGGCATGGTTTGTCCTTTGCCATACTGATTTGATGTCGATACCTAGTACTACCAATGCCTCTGCCCCTTTTCAACAATTATTAGAGGGGAGCAAATGGTATACGAATACCTTCCTTGATGTACTGCGAGAGCTTCAAGTTCGTAGGAGCTGGGAGTTCTTCATGTGTTTTCCTCGCTTCTCAGGCCGCTATGCTGACGTATTAATTGACGAGGAGAAGCCGGTGGCCGGTCGGACCTCCCTTGATGTTGGTTGCTTCTGTGGTTGGTGAACATTCGTGCTGGATACTTCGTTCTTCGGGTGAAGGGTCATTGCCACATAGAGCCTTATCTCCCTTGCCGCTTCGCTCGTCGTTTGGGTTATAACCAACTATATGTTGGGAAACCGAACCGAGGCTTGAGGACTGAAGGAGGTCTTATTGACGGCATCCGAGCATGGCTCTGGACTATGATGGGTTGTAGTGGAGCCTATTTTGCTCTTCCTTCATCCAAACACAAGCCATCGCTTATCTTTCTCAGCTGCAAATGGCTCCTTTCTACCAACGAGCTTCTAGATGTGAAGAGCCTCTTAGAGTTGGAGGCTGAGCACTTGGTTCAGACTACCATTAAAGCTGCTCGTAAGGCTGGACTTTCGAAAAAGTGAGGGAAGAAACCTATCAAACCCTCCCATTCGAGCAAAATCCAAATGAAGGATGATGAGGAGCTCCTTCCTATTGATGACGAGGATGAGACTTCTGAAGAAGAATTTAGGGATATGGACACCGATGTTGGAGTTGACGAGGAAGAATCTGAGAGTGGTCCGTCAGACTCTTTCTTTTCGGAATTAATGGATCTGGCATTTCTTCGTTGGTCTCAATGCTCTAGATCTCGACCGGCTCCTCCAGAGTTGGAACGAAAGGTTTTATTTACTTATCCTAATAAGATGACTCTTGTCGCTCCAGGTAGAATGGTTAACGAGCATGAACCTCTTATTTTCCATTACTCGAAATCATGATCTAGCACCGAGGCTCCTGCACAGGTTAAGATACGTACTAAATCTACGCATGAGCGATCCACTGGTCCTACAGAGGTTTGTCCCCCAAAGCAGAAGATGACTGCTCATAAGTCACATATTAGTCAGCGCGCCTGTGAAGCAAAGTTACGAGGTACTGTAATTGCTGGTGGAGAGAAAGGTAATGTTCTATTATTTTCATGACCTTAAAATGGTGCTCTTCTGGATTCCCTGAACCTAATCATGTTCTATGTTTCAGGAAGCCATGGCGGAGGTGAACTTCCGCTCAAGTCTGTATTCTCCGATCATGGCTATTTAGATAGCCCGAGCTTTGTGCAGCAAATGTGTGATGCCATTCGTGATGAGCCTACATACGTTAGAGAAAACCAGGATGCTAACCAGGATAATAACGTTGAGCCAAGTATTTTATGCCTAGGTACATCTAACACCGGTAATACACAATTCGAGTGGTAGTTAAAGGAGTTAGGCAATTCTGAATTCGTTCCCCCTTTAATCACTTCCGCACTTCATTCTCTTTTAGACAAATTGAAGAATGCAGGCACGAATATCAGGGTAGATGAGCCTCCTGCCACTACCACAAGTGAGTCGGCACTTCTCTATCATAAACTTTTAGCTTCTTTTTATATGTCCAACAATTAAATTCTCATGCAGATGTTGCGCTGGAGAGACCAATCGAGGATGAGACTTTTCATGGCATGGATCTCAGGGGATTTAGTGAGCACATGTACGTTTCAGCACCGAGTTTCTCGGGATCCGACACTAGGTTGCTCGTTGAGATGTTGGCAGAGCAGGCTACCAGAGAGGCTGCAGGACCATCCGTTAAAGGTGATTCGTCTGCAGGTATGCATCTAATCTCCGACATTATAATTTTCTTTATTTGTCGATATCTCTATTTAACTGACAAAGAGTTGTAATCGCAGGACCAGCCACTAGGACTGATACTACTATAATTCCGGGTATCTCCAGTCTGCCTGAGGGTGGTTTATCCATAGGTACGCATGTAATCCTCTACATCATCATTCTCTTCATTTGTCAAAATCTCTATTTGACTGACAAAGAGTTGTAATCGTAGGACCAGCCACTAGGACTGATATTACTATGATTCCTGGTATCTCCAGTCTACCCGAGGGTGGTTTATCCATAGGTACGCATGTAATCCTCTACATCATCATTCTCTTCATTTGTCAAAATCTCTATTTGACGGACAAAGAGTTGTAATCACAGGACTAACCACTAGGACTGATACTACTATGATTCCTGGTGTCTCCAGTCTGCCTGAGGGTGGTTTATCCATAGGTACGCATGTCATCCTCTGCATCATCATTCTCTTCATTTGTTGAAATATCTATTTTACTAACAAAGAGTTGTAATTGCAGGATCAACCACTAGGACTGATACTACTACGATTCCTGGTGTCTCCAGTCTACTTGAGGGTTCTGTTTTTTCCCTACTGGGGGGAAATATGGCCATGAGTCAGTCGTTCGATCCTCATCTTCAGGTTGTTGTTCCCCCAAGCCCTCTGGGCATTGTAGAATCTCCTAGAGGAGTCGATATACCTTCGACAGTCACGCCTACAATCATTCTCGAGCCTTCTGAGACTAGATTGTTGGAGCCTGCTACAAGACATCAAACTGAAGGAATCTCTATCGGCACTGGTAAGCTCATAATTCACTCTGAATTTCCCCATAATATTCAAGGGTTTCTTACCTCTTCATATAATTATTTGTAGGGTTTTCATCATCTCCATATGAGCACATTATGGCTTTATTATCTGATACTGATCCGGGTACAGAATTGTTCCGGATAGATCTTGAGAGTTTCCTTACCTTCTTAGGGAAGATGGTCAAGAGGATCGTTCATCATGGATTCTATTTTGATCAGTACAGACGATCACTTGACCGCCATATGATGATGATTAGGGAGGAGGGATACCCCAAGCTAGCTGATTCCCTTGTTATGGATCTTGCCATACTGGAGCGTGAATCCCAAGAGTTAGGATACCCCAAGCTAGCTGATTCCCTTGTTATGGATCTTGCCATACTGGAGCGTGAATCCCAAGAGTTAGGGGAATGGAAGACTAGAGGTGTTTTCTCTTTTGTTGCTACTCAGTTGGAATCTGAGTTGAAGCAGTGACATGACTCCAGAGTATCCATTGGACATGATCTTCAGTCACAAGAGAGCTCTGTTATGCAGATGAGGGCTAATCTCTTGAGGAAGGACAAGGCTAAGGCTGATTTACTTAGCTCTCTAGCTTTGGCTGACGAGGAGATAGCTGAACATAAGAAGGCCATGAAGTATGCCGAAGAATCTCACGCTATTCTTGAGGATGACTTAGACAATGCTGAAGACTCTCGAAGACAGATACTAGAGAAGCTGGAGCCTGCAGAAGGGAAGTTGGCTAAGTTGAGGAGTGCAACCACGAAGATAATGGATACATCTGAAGATTTCTTTTGAATTGAGTTCCAGGCTAAACTCGAGCGAAGTTTTGCCGAACATCTTTCTATGCTGGAACACCGGATCCTCAGTCACAGATTGTACTCGGAGCGATAGTTCCTTCATTTTAACTTTATTAATGAAATAAAATCTTTTACTTAGCTCACTCTTCTCTTTATTATGATCATTATCCAATCTAGGATGAATAACCATAATATTTATAGCATTTTTGGCAAACCCTCAGCCATTAACAAATTTGACTTACCTTTACCGATTACCATTGAGTCGGGCTACCATGCAGATTGTTCAAATTCGTTCTCCCAGTGACATTGTGCTAAAAGAATGAATTCAGGGTGGATGAGCCTCCTGCCACTACCACAAGTGAGTCGGCACTTCTCTAATAAACTTTTAGCTTCTTTTTATATGTCCAACAATTAAATTCTCATCCAGATGTTGCGCTGGAGAGACCAATCGAGGATGAGACTTTTCATGGCATGGATCTCAGGGGATTTAGTGAGCACATGTACGTTTCAGCACCGAGTTTCTCGGGATCCGACACTAGGTTGCTCGTTGAGATGTTGGCAGAGCAGGCTACCAGAGAGGATGCAGGACCATCCGTTAAAGGTGATTCGTCTGCAGGTATGCATCTAATCTCCGACATTATAATTTTCTTTATTTGTCAAAATCTCTATTTAACTGACAAAGAGTTGTAATCGCAGGACCAGCCACTAGGACTGATACTACTATAATTCCTGGTATCTCCAGTCTGCCTGAGGGTGGTTTATCCATAGGTACGCATGTAATCCTCTACATCATCATTCTCTTCATTTGCCGAAATCCCTATTTGACTGACAAAGAGTTGTAATCGTAGGACCAACCACTAGGACTGATACTACTATGATTCCTGGTATCTCCAGTCTGCCCGAGGGTGGTTTATCCGCAGGTACGCATGTAATCCTCTACATCATCATTCTCTTCATTTGTCGAAATCTCTATTTGACGGACAAAGAGTTGTAATCACAGGACTAACCACCAAGACTAATACTACTATGATTCCTGGTGTCTCCAGTCTGTCTGAGGGTGGTTTATCCATAGGTACACATGTCATCCTCTGCATCATCATTCTCTTCATTTGTTGAAATCTCTATTTGACTAACAAAGAGTTGTAATTGCAGGATCAGCCACTAGGACTGATACTACTACGATTCCTGGTGTCTCCAGTCTACTTGAGGGTTCTGTCTTTTCCCTACTAGAGGGAAATATGGCCATGAGTCAGTCGTTCGATCCTCATCTTCAGGTTGTTGTTCCCCCAAGCCCTCTGGGCATTGTAGAATCTCCTAGAGGAGTCGATATACCTTCGACAGTCACACCTACAATCATTCTCGAGCCTTCTGAGACTAGATTGTTGGAGCCTGCTACAAGACATCAAACTGAAGGAATCTCTATCGGCACTGGTAAGCTCATAATTCACTCTGAATTTCCCCATAATATTCAAGCGTTTCTTACCTCTTCATATGATTATTTGTAGGGTTTTCATCATCTCCATATGAGCACATTATGGCTTTATTATCTGATACTGATCTGGGTACAGAATTGTTCCGGATAGATCTTGAGAGTTTCCTTACCTACTTGGGTAAGATGGTCAAGAGGATCGTTCATCATGGATTCTATTTTGATCAGTACAGACGATCACTTGACCGCCATAAGATGGTCAAGAGGATCGTTCATCATGGATTCTATTTTGATCAGTACAGACGATCACTTGACCGCCATATGATGATGATTAGGGAGGAGGGATACCCCAAGCTAGCTGATTCCCTTGTTATGGATCTTGCCATACTGGAGCGTGAATCCCAAGAGTTAAGGGAATGGAAGACTAGAGGTGTTTTCTCTTTTGTTGCTACTCAGTTGGAATCTGAGTTGAAGCAATGACATGACTCCAGAGTATCCATTGGACATGATCTTCAGTCACAAGAGAGCTCTGTTATGCATATGAGGGTTAATCTCTTGAGGAAGGACAAGGCTAAGCTGATTTACTTAGCTCTCTAGCTTTGGCTGACGAGGAGATAGCTGAACTTAAGAAGGCCATGAAGTATGCCGAAGAATCTCACGCTATTCTTGAGGATGACTTAGACAATGCTGAAGACTCTCGAAGACAGATACTAGAGAAGCTGGAGCCTGCAGAAGGGAAGTTGGCTAAGTTGAGGAGTGCAACCACGAAGATAATGGATACATCTGAAGATTTCTTTTGAATTGAGTTGCAGGCTAAACTCGAGCGAAGTTTTGCCGAACATCTTTCTATGCTGGAACACCGGATCCTCAGTCACAGATTGTACTCGGAGCGATAGTTCCTTCATTTTAACTTTATTAATAAAATAAAATCTTTTACTTAGCTCACTCTTCTCTTTATTATGATCATTATCCAATCTAGGATGAATAACCATAATATTTATAGGATTTTTGGCAAACCCTTAGCCATTAACGAATTTGACTTACCTTTACCGATTACCATTGAGTCGGGATACCATGCAGATTGTTCAAATTCGTTCTCCCAGTGACATTGTGCTAAAAGAATGAATTCTTTTAGACTTAGCGCTATGATTTTTGAATACATGGACATACTCATCCCTTGCAGGGTTCTCATACGATTTTTGGCAAACCCACAGCCATCAACGGGTTTGATGAGCCTTTACGGACTATCGTTTTAGTCGGGCTAGCATGCGATTTGTTTAAGTCCGTTCTGCATGTAACGTTATGCTAAAAGAGTTAATTCTTTTAGTGCTACAATATTGAATACGTAGACTTCTTCTTTCTCACGGAAATAGACTACCCGACAACACATGTTAGGCACTGAATTATCCCTACTTAGGCTTCACGATAAAAAAGTTCTCAGACTTGGATTCTGGTGTCTTTTTCAATCGGTGAAAGACTAAACCAGTAACGTGTGTTAGACGTAGGCTTATCTCTAATTAGGGATCAAGATAAAATCCCCCGTGTATGAAGTGCATGGATTTGAAGTAAGAAATTGTGTCTTTTCTTAGGGTAAAAAACAAACCCGATGCTGAAGAGGAAGAATTTTATATTCTATCCCCAGGTCTTGTTTATGGTAAAGATGAACCCAAAATAGAAGAGAAAGAATTTTATATTCTATCTCCCAAAACTGAAGAGGAATAGTTTCATATTCTATCTCCAGTTACAAAGAAAACTCGAGGTGGGATCTCCACCTCCAGAATCTGGAAAGGTGAAACTAGGAGTGAGATCTCCACTCCGAGAATCAGAAAGATTCAAGCAACCATAACTTTTACAGGATTGGTTACTTAATCCAAGAAAAGAATCCCTCATTTATTGAGGTGAAATTCTAATTTTGGCTCTAACTTTTATAGGTTTGGTTGAAATAAAAAAGGTGGAAGTCTCTCATTTATCGAAAGTAGGAATCCGATCTTGGTCCTAACTATCTACAGGTTTGACCAAGTGGAGTTGACGACAATCCTAGCTTTTATAAGTTTGATTACTCAAATTGAATATAGACCTCTCGTTCATGGAAGGAATCGAAAGGGGATTTTGGCTTTGGCCCTAACTTTTATAGGTTTGACCAAGAAAGAAGTGGGAGTGTAATACCGATAGCAGTGAGAAATGCTCATTTGTACTAGCCACTCGATGGAAGATTTTGATGTTAAGTGATCAAGACTTAACATGTCAAGTTTGAAAGACGTCAAAGATTGGTGGATAGAAATTTTGGTAGACCCACCTATAGGCATTGAAAATTGCCTATAGGTCTCCTCGAACGGTTCAGTGTTAAAGAGCGACGATGAACGTCACTAACAGGAGCCCAATTGACGTCGACGAATGACTGAAGTGAGTCGGCGAGCTACGTGAGCTTATAGGATTTCGGAACAACCAAGACCCGGACCAATCGGGAACCCGACGGTGTTCACAAAAAGGACAACGCCCTTCATTCCTCGACCACTCTACAGATAATCCAACCACCAGAGTGGATCGAACTCTTCGTCAAGCATCCAACGCACCCGGAATCACTCAAATCCGAGTTCGGACGAAGAATCTACGGGGAAAACAACTCAAACACCTCAAACGGGTCTCAGGAATTCCAAAACACCCCCAGGGGTGTCTCAGAAATTCCGAGACACCCCAGGGGTGTCTCGGAATTTCCGAGACACCCCAAGGGTGTCTCGGAAATCCCGAGACACCCTAGGGGTGTCTCGGATTTCTAGAGACACCCCAGGGGTGTCTCGGATTTCTGGAGACACCCCAGGGGTGTCTGAGCCCCTTACCTACCCCCTACACCTATAAATAGACCCCTTGACCCTTTGATTTAGGGGAGGAATTTTGGAGAGCCTTGGCGAAGCCCTGCTGCAGTGGAGAGTGGTCGTGCGCTTCAACAAGAAAAGGAGAGGTCTACATTAGCGCCTTCATCACCCGTTCCCTCTTGGCCTTAGTATTAGCCCTTGGCGTTAATACTAAGAAGAGCTAATACCTCGCTTTAGCCGAGGTATACGCTTTAAAACTTCTAGATCTCACGCGGATCGACGAAGTTCTGCTTCTATATCCCTTCGCGGATAGAGATCTGAGTGCCCCGGTGGTCCACGGATATCAACATCCCCGTCACAGGCAAAAGACCCACGCAAGCAAGAGATGACAAACAGATCTTGCGTTTGTTTGAAAGGAGTTGTATTTCTTTTGTTTTCATTGTGTACCGGTCTTATAAAAAGGCTATCTTTTTATTTCATTGTAACGATTGAAGTTGTAATGAATGCAGCAATGAATACAGCAACTTTTTCCGCAAACAAGCTGGCGACCACAGTGGGAGCCAACGGCATCGCTACCGACGCCGTCGTGACGCAGCCGGCATTCAAGATCCGGGTGAATGAAGAACACGAGCTCGATCAACAACGGTTCAAAGAAGGCCTCTCTTCCTCCCCCTCCAGATCCGCCTCTCCAAACGGGTACAGAAAGGTAACCTCTTTCATAAATGTTTGCAGGTCCTTCGGCTCAAAAATCCAAGACCCCGTTGCCGCCGCTGCACTTGCACCACGTGACGTCCCCGCGTCGTCCAACGTGGTCGAGATCGCAGGTCCGGACTCCTCCTCTGCACTTGCACCACGTAACGTCCCCGCGTCGTCCAACATGGTCAAGATCGCAGAGCCGGACTCCTCTTCCGCTGAGGAGATGGCTACTGAAGATGCTCCAACATTGTCAAAGAGAGCGCGACAAAGACGGTGTCAAAGCCTTGCTCGTCAGCTGGCCAAAGCTTTGGAACCGATGGACGGGATCTGCTATAATGAAGATCTCAAGTTCAGACATCACCGAGATCAACAACAGCAAACGACCAGCCCCTCCTCTAAAGCGGAAACGAACAAATGGGTTCATGTCAAAAGAACCCGTTCTACTCTCGAGGAGCGAATCCAGAAGCGCCGCGCCTTGCGTGCGCATGCCCGAGCCCTGGTACAAAAAGTACGAAAAATGCAAAAGGGAGAGACAGTTAATGGATCGCCGAGATCCAAACAAGTTTGGGTGCCAAAGGCCAAATCAACGCCTAAGGCAAAAGCAGGTAATGTTGCTCTCCAACCTTCGTCAATTTCAGATCCCGAACCTCCGGTAAAGCCCCACCGTAGCGTGGATTTCCCCAAGTCTAGGAATCCTCTGAACAACCGTATCGGTGCTTTACCCGAGAATCGAGGAAAAGCGCTTGTCAAGGAAAGCTGGGGATCGTTGAAGGAGCTTCGAGCCAACACCCGGACTGGGGGTCGTACGCGACCTCCTAATGAACGGATGCCTGCAACGGCCTGCTTGGCGGTACGTGCAAAAGACCAAGAGCCCGTTAAGGTTTCACCCTCACAAAGGTGTGATTCCAAACGTGCGACTCTTGCAGAGGCCAACAAGGCAATGTTTACTCAGAAGAAAACGCGTCGGACAGACGAACGCGTTATACCTGAGAACCCATGTGAGCAGCCGATAGGTTACTCCGACCGCAACGTCGAGGAGTTGTACTATCAGGCTGGGGGTACAAATGAATCTCAAAAGAAAAATACCCAGGAAACGGACTCTCACTGTCCGTGTACCAAATTTATTAGGGCAGTATTATCAACATGTAGCTGCCCCAAGACCGCTCCGCAGAGGGTCTCGATATCCGAGAGAATCTCCGATGGAACGACAAAGCCCAAATCAAGGCGTTCCCACCAAAGAGGATCGATTGCTCGAGATGATGAACCCCTAGAAGTTACCATCAACATGGTCAACAAGGGAAAATCTCCAATCATTTCAAGTGGTTCCAACCCTAATTTCTCTTTAGAAAGCAGGGTCAATTCGGGAATAGCTCAGCTTCAGCTAGAAGCCGTCGGAGATAACGACGACCGTGGGATCCATGAAGAAGTCCATTCCGATGATGAGTTCTCAGATTCTTACTCCGCGCTCGCCTCCGACGACACAACGTCTAGTATAGGGCAAGCTCGAGAGGTGTGCATGGCCAACACCAAGCATATAGCCAAAATTATTGAAGAGACCCTGGCTAAGCAGAAGGAAATCTTCAAGCTCGAAATGGAAATGGCTATGCAGGAGATGAGGCAAAAGAACGACCAACAAATCCGAGCTTTGTCAAATCAGCTAGTTGAATCCAGCCGTCGCACCCAGAACGCCACAGTTGACAGTGATCCGAAAGTGGATGAAATCATCATGGCCGACGCACCGCCCAAGAATACTGGGGGTGGCCCCACTAAAAATAACAGCGCTGGGGGTGGCCCCACTAGGACCGGCATTCCGTGTCCTTACCCGAGAAAGTGGGATTCGATCCCGTATCCGGCGAAGTTCAACCTGATCAACTTCACGCCGTTCGGCGGGAAAGGCTCGCCCACTCAACATCTGATCTATTTCAAGTCCCACTTGGGGGTGATTTCGGGCAACGAGCCTTTGATGGTTCGGTCATTCGTTGGCACCCTTCGCGGGCCTGCCTTCGATTGGTACCGCCGTCTCAAGCCCGGAAGCATCAACAGCTGGGAGGACTTGGAAGGCATGTTTCTCGCCCATTTCTTCGATGATGACACCGAGGTGTCAATCAGGACACTCTTTGACGAGAAACAAAAGGGCGGAGAGTTGGTGGATACCTTCATCAAGCGCTTCCGCAATCAGGCAATGAACTGCAGGGATCCCGTCATGGAGGAGTTCCTCTTGCAGACTTGTCAGAACAACTTGTCCATTAACATCTTGGACGTGATGGGAATAGAGCCGCTCAATACCTGGAAAGAGTTAAGGGCTCGAGGAGAGCAGGCCGAACGATTCCTCAAAAGGAAGAAAGCCGAGAGGAGCCAACTGATGGTCAACCCTCTGGATTCGGATCTCGTACCTCATGATGAAGGGGACGCACCTGCAACGGTTATTGACGATAATCAAATGTCACAACAGTAGTCCTGGGAACAATAGGAGAATTCGGACGAGAAGCTCCAAAACGAGTACTCGTTCAAAGACGAAGACGTTCCAGCTATCTTCGAGACCCTTCTCGAAAACAACAAAATCAAACTCCCGCCCATCACGCATCAAGAGGAAGATGGCGATTCTGCGGATCCAACGTACTGCGAGTACCACAGAAGGATCCTCCACCCCACCAAGGAATGCTTTGCTCTCAAGAATAGCATCCAGACCTTGGTTGAAGCCGGCGTTATAACGCTAGGGTAAGCCAATTGAAAACGATACTCCTATAAGTATAAGAGTATAAACTGCTTCTCACTCCAAAGAGTATACGAGTATAAACTGTTTCTCAACCCTCCAATCGGTATATGAGGTTAAACTATTCCCTGATACTCTAATAGGTATATGAGTCTAAACTATTTCCTACCATTGACGGGAAGTTCCTGGAGGATATTACGCTAATATTCTTAAGGATAACCCGGTCGGACAACCAAGTCAAACCCAGTTCCAAGAGAGAAACTGGGGGTGGATAATTCAATGCATCGGGAAGTTCCCGAAAGAATACCACATGGGTATTCTTAGGGATAACCCAATCATTGTGGAATTGGTGAATAAGAAATTCACGTTCGAACTCTGAAGGTCGGAATGTCTCTTCTTATTCTCTAACTCTTATGAGTTATTTTTGTGAGAGGAGATCCAATCTTCTGATAGGTTAATCTTTCCTCACCAAACCATCCGCTGATCAAATCAAACGACAGTGGACCCACCAACATTTCCATCTGCCAGTCATTGGCATTTCTCAGATTTAACATGCTAGGTCCTAAACGCCTAGCGTTAAAATCTCCCTTTGAGTGATGACACGAGTTGGCACTTTCTTTGCTACCCGTATTCCACTCTCTTTGCGTTCTGGTCAAACCTATAAAAGTTAGGGCCAAAGCCAAAATCCCCTCTCGATTCCTCCAATGAACGAGAGGTCCACCTTCAAATCGAGCGATCAAACCTTCCGACAGTTAGGTCGTCTCAAACTCCTGCTTGGTCAAACATTCATACAGTTAGGGCCACAGCCAAAATCTCCTCTCGATTCCCCCAATGAACGAGAGGTCCACTTCCAAATCGGGTAATCAAACCTTCCGACAGTTAGGGTTATCCGAATTGTTACGATTCTCGGAGTGGAGATCCCACTCTTAGTTTCATCCTTCCGGATTCTGGGGGTGGAGATCCCACCTCGAGTTTCCTTTCCAGCTGTAGATAGAATATAAAATTCTTCCTCTTCAGCACCGGGAGATAGAATATAAAATTCTTCCTCTCCTCGGACCTTTCCGATGCTCGGAGTGGAGAACCCACTCCCAGTTCATCATTCCGGATTCTGGGGGTGGGGGATCCCACCTCAAGTTCCCTTTCCAGCTGTAGATAGAATATAAAATTCTTCCTCTTCAGCACCGGGAGATAGAATATAAAATTCTTCCTCTCCCGTTTCTCAATCTGTCTTTGCTTTTAGAAAAGACACGATTGTCAAATCCGGGCACTCGATGCACGGGGAATTTTATCCCGAAGCCTGAGTAGGGATAAGTCAACGCCTAACACGCGTTGCCGGGTAGTCTATTCCCGTGAGAAAGACGAAGTCTATGTAATCAAAATCATAGCATTAAGTCTAAGGGAAGCAATTCTCTTAGCACAACGTCACATGTGAAACGGGTTTAATAATTCACATGCTAGCCCGATTCAAACGGTAATCGGTAAAGGCACATCAAACCCGTTGATGGCTGGGGGTTTGCCAAAAATCCCAAAGCCTATGTCTAACACACATGGCCGGTTAGTCTTTGACCGTAAAAAGGACAAAAGACCACATATTCAACATTGTGGCAGGTTGTTATTAATAACACCATAATCCGTGCCTCACACGCACGGGGAATTTTATCCTGAATCCTAAGTAAGGATAAGTCAGCGCCTAACACGCGTTGCCGGGTAGTCTATTCCCGTGAGAAAGACGAAGTCTACGTATTCAATATCGTAGCACTAAAAGGGTTAACTCTTTTAGCTTCTCAACACTCCGATGAGTATACGAGTATAAACTGCTTCTCAACACTCCGATAAGTATAAGAGTATAAACTGCTTCTTACGACTCCAAAGAGTATACGAGTATAAACTGTTTCTCATTCCTCCTACCGGTATAAGAGGTTAAACTGCTCCCTGATACTCCAATAGGTATATGAGTCTAAACTATTTCCTACCATTGACGGGAAGTTCCTGGAGGATATTACGCTAATATTCTTAAGGATAACCCGGTCGGACAACAAAATCAAACCCAGTTCCAAGAGAGAAGCTGGGGGTGGATAATCCAATGCATCGGGAAGTTCCCGAAAGAATACCACATGGGTATTCTTAGGGATAACCCAATCATTGTGGAATTGGTGAATAAGAAATTCACGTTCGAACTCTGAAGGTCAGAATGTCTCTTCTTATTCTCTAACTCTTATGAGTTATTTTTGTGAGAAGAGATCCAATCTTCTGGTAGGTTAATCTTTCCTCACTAAACCATCCGCTGATCAAATCAAACGACAGTGGACCCACCAACATTCCCATCTGCCAGTCATTGGCGTTTCTCAGACTCAACGTGCTAGGTCCTAAACTCCTAACATTAAAGTCTCCCTTTGAGTGGTAATATGGGTTGGCACTTTCTTTGCTACCCGTATTCCACTCTCTTCGCTTTCTGGTCAAACCTATAAAAGTTAGGGCCAAAGCCAAAATGCGAATTAACCCCTCAACAACTCTTGCATAAAGCACCCCCTCACTTCTCCTAACCAAATGGACATGAATCCAAGCTTCAAAATTTCAGTTTCATCTTTGCATACAAGCCCCCACGAATTTCAGTCCTATTTTACAAATAAACCCCCAAAATCCGAACTCCTCTTAAAGGGTTGATGGGTTCTTGAAAACTAATCAATGGAGGACAAAAACTTGGGGAAGAAGAACACACAAAACCGAAAATGAGGGGGAAAGAATTCGGTTCTCTCTTTTGAATTTTGAATTAAAAGAGGGGGGGACCATAAGCAAAAGGCAAAAGAGGAAAAGGCCAAAAAAGAGGGGGGGACCACGAAAACCCAAGACACCCCATGGGGTGTCCGAGACACCCCAAGGGTGTCTCGGCAAAGCCGAGACACCCCAGGGTGTCCCGGTTTTGTCGGGACACCCCCGGGGCGTCTTGAGTCTGTTTTGACCCCCGAACCTTGCATGGACACCTAAATTGTTTTTCTGAACTCCAAATCACTCCGATTCTTCGCCAACGGTTGAATATTGATGAACTCCAAAAGTCAACATTTGGCGAATCAAAACCCTAGGGTGGACGCCGGTCAATGCGTAACCCTAGGTCAACCCCCACTCAAAGGGTTGCGAGCAAAGTCGACATTTGACGAATCAAAACCCTAGGGTGGACGCCGGTCAACGCGTAACCCTAGGTCAACGCCAGTCAACGCGTTGCGAGCAAAGTCAACATTCGACGAGTCAAAACCCTAAGGGTCAACGCCGGCCAACGCGTAACCCTAGGTCAACCCCGCTCAACGGGTTGCGAGCAAAGTCAACGTTTGACGATTCGAAACCCTAGGGTCCACGCCGGTCAACGCGTAACCCTAGGTCAACGCCAATCAATGCGTTGCGGCAAAAGTCAACGTTCAAGGATTCAAAATCCACACCAATCAGCGTTCGACGATTCAAAACCCTAGGGCCAACGCCAGTCAACGCGTAACCTTAGGTCAACGCCGGTCAACGCGTTGCGATAAAAAGTCAACACGCGGTGGTCCGAAACCCTAAGCCAGCACAATGTGGCGGAGGTAGTTCAAAGTCAACTCAATGACACGAGCCAAAACTCAATTCATCAGCTGCAAACTCGAGACTCCGACGACGGCCAGACGATAAACGCAGTGCCGGAAGAACCTCGGCTATTCGTCAAAGCATCGAATAGATCGAAAATCGAAAGAGTCAAGAGTTGAAGCTAACTACGCCAACTGAAGGCCAGATCAATCACATCCAAAGTATTCCAGCCTCTTCTATAAAAGAAACGAGTCAGGAACACTTTGGAGGGGGTATCTGTAGGCATCGAAAATTGCCTATAGTTCTCCACAACCGGTTCAGTGTTAACGAGCGACGATGAACGTCACCATCCAATCCACATGAGCCTAATCGACGTCGACGAACGACTGAAGTGAATCGACGAGTTACATGAGCGGATAGGACTTCGGAATCACGAAGACCCGGACCAATCGGGAAGCCCGGCACTGTTCACAAAAAGGACAACGCCCTTCATGCCTCGACCACTCTACAGATAATCCAATCACCAGAGCGGATCAAACTCTTCGTCGCGCATCCAACGCACCCGGAATCACTCAAATCCGAATCCGGACGAAGAACCGAGACACCCCAGGGGTGTCTCGGAAAAGCCGAGACACCCCAAGGGTGTCTCGGAATTTCCGAGACACCCAAGGGTGTCTCGGAAAATCCAAGACACCCCTAGGGGTGTCTCGGATTTCTAGAGACACCCCAGGGGTGTCTCGGATTTCTGGAGACACCCCAGGGGTGTCTGAGCCCCTTACCTACCCCCTACACCTATAAATAGACCCTTTGACCCTTTGATTTAGGGGAGGAATTTTGGAGAGCCTTGGCGAAGCCCTGCTACAGTGGAGAGTGGTCGTGCGCTTCAACAAGAAAAGGAGAGGTCTACATCAGCGCCTTCATCACCCGTTCCCTCTTGGCCTTAGTATTAGCCATTGGCGTTAATACTAAGAAGAGCTAATACCTCGCTTTAGCCGAGGTATACGCTTTAAAACTTCTAGATCTCACGCGGATCGACGAAGTTCTGCTTCTATATCCCTTCGCGGATAGACGAAGCTCTGCCCGATTCTTTCGGAGCGGATCTGATTGCCCGGTGGTCCACGGATATCAACGTCCCCGTCACAGGCCAAAGACCCACGCAAGCAAGAGATGATAAACAGATCTTGCGTTTGTTTGAAAAGAGTTGTATTTCTTTTGTTTTCATTGTGTACCGGTCTTATAAAAAGGCTATCTTTTTGTTTCATTGTAACGATTGAAGTTGTAATGAATGCAGCAATGAATACAGCAACTTTTTCCGCAAACACCACCGTCAATTGATTTGATCAGTGGGGGATTTTGCGAGGAAAGATTGATCTGTCAAAATGGTCGAATCTTATCTCAGCAAACGAATTCATGAGAGTTGGTGAATCCAATATTAACAATATAATACGTTCCAACTTTGAAAACATTCAGAGTCTTAAGTGTGGATCTCTTGTCTATCACTTTTGTAGTAACTGGGTTATCCCTAAGAATACTACACGTAGTATTCTTCCGGGAACTTCCCAATACATGGGTTATCTTGAATGTACAAAGGGTAGTACTTTTTCAAGAATTTTTCGTTTATCGGCATAATAAGCCGGGCACCTTCCTTAGTGATAAGGCGATATGCGCCATTCTAATAGACTATCTCTATCACAAATGGTCCTTCCCATTTGGGTTCAAACTTACCTTTCTTCTTGAAATTGAGGATCATTGGTCGTCGAACAGCTAAGACAAAGTCCCCTTCTCTAAAACTCCATTGTCGAACCTTTTTGTCAAAAGCTCGGAAAATTCTGGATTGATAGAATTCAATGTGCTGTTAGGCTTCCAAGCTCTTTTCATCAAGCATCTCTAGTTCTTCGAGATGTTTTTGATGTTTTTCATCAGTTGTCATCTCCATTGCAAGTGCGATCCGAAGAGATGGAATTTGAAATTCCATTGGAAGAACTGCTTCACTCCCATACACTAGAGAATACGGGGTTGCTCCAGTAGGCGTGCAAACTGTGGTGCGATAGGCCCATAGAGCTTCGCCGAGTTTATCATCCCAATATCGTTTATTACTCTTCATGAGTTTTGACAAAATTTTATGATAGTCTTGTTAAAGGCTTCAGCTAATCCGTTCGCTGTGGGATTGTAAGCCGTTGACGAGACGTCTTGAATTTTAAAATTCCACAAAATTTGATAAAGGCATTATTGACAAACTGAGGACCATTGTCATGTATGATTCGTCTTGGGATACCATACCGATAGATAATATGGTGTTTGATGAAAGCCACGACATTGCTCGTCTTAACTTCTATGAGCGGAATCGTTTCCGCCCATTTGGAGAAGTAATCGGTAATCGGTAATTGCTCGTCTTAACTTCTATGAGCGTAATCGGTAATCAGTCGTCTTTGACCAACGAGGGAAAAATAGGACCCACGACGTCCATTCCCCAAGTTTCGAAAGGCCATGATGTAGCCGAAGGGTGTAGATGCTCCGGGGGTTGGTGCATATAATTCGCGTGTACTTGACACGCGTGACACTTTCGGGCATATACGACTACATCTTTGATTATGGTGGGCCAAAAATATCCCATCCTTCTGATGCGGTCGTAAAGTTTGGGGCCAGGTTGGTGTGCACCACAAACCCCTTTATGCGTCTCCTTAAGGAATTCTTCTACCTCTTTAGATGATAGGCAACGTAGTAGTAAACCATCGTACCCCCGATGATATAGTGTTCGACTCTCTGTATTATAGTAGAATCTTGGTGCTCTCTATCAGATTGATTATCTTTCCTTCACCTCTTCTGGTAAAATCCTGTGTAGGACGTAGTTTATGATAAGGACACGCCAGTCTCGGGATTCGAACTCAACTTGGGTTGAATGCACTTCTTTAATATCTTCTTCTCCGTCGTCTACATCGTAGATTGATACGAAGAGCTGGTGAGTTCTCACCGTAACGAATTATTCCGTTTTAGGAGGCTGTGCCAGAGATATTGCTAATGATGCTAATACATCCACGTAAGCGTTCTGTAAGTGTGGAATGTACTCAAAGAAGAATCCTTCAAACGATTCTGCCATCTCGATGGCCATCTTATGGTATGGTATCAAATCCTGTTTTCTGACCTCATACTCCCATTGAACTTGTTTAACTACCGGTTGAGAGTCACCAAAAGATTCAAGGTACTTGACCCCCAGCTCTTTAGCAAAGCTGAGTCCAATAAGCAGTGTGTTATACTCGGCTACATTATTTGAGCACTGTTTAGTCAGTGAGTAGGCTCGAGGCATCACATGTTTTCTCGGAGAAACTAAGACAACTCTGACTCCGGAGGAGATCTTAGAACATCCAGGAGCACTTGCTACATTAGTTGCTCGAGAAGCACCGTCGAAGTACAAACGCCATACCTGTTGATGAGAAGTTACGTTGGCTTCGTGGGTTTCATCTGGTAGATCGTCGTATACCTTTGCGGTATCCTTAGTTGGGTTAGCTGCTAGAAGATCACAAATAGCTTGTCCTTTGACTGATTTCTGTTGTTTAAAGTGCAGATGGTACTGGGACAGAAGCAGGGCCCGTTTTGCTAACCACCAATTCATGAAAGCTGGCTACGTCACGAATACTCAGACTGGGTTAACGTTAGAGATGACATAAATAGTCTGTCCAACTAAGTAATGCCACATCTTTTGAATTGCAAACACCAAGGCGAGACACTCCCTCTCAATCATTGGATACTGGGATTCGGCACCCATAAGGGTCCAGCTTAGGTAATATATAGCATGTTCGTGACCATTGTCATCGTCTTGTGCAAGTAATGCACTTAACGAGTGGCTCGTCGCCTTAACATCAATCAAGAATGGTTTGCCTGATTTCGGTTCAATGAATACAAGGGGGTTCAAGAGATATTCTTTGATATCTTCAAATGCTTTTTGATAAGCGTCGTCCCATATGAATGATACACCTTTCTTTGTGAGTCTGAAGAATGGCTGACACTTTCCTGAAAGGTTCGAAATAAGCTGATGGATGTATGCTAACCGTCCTTGTATACCTCTGAGTTCTTTAATGTTTTTCGGGGGTTGCAATTCATTAATTGCCTTCACCTTATCAGGATCAATATGAATACCCTTGGTAGTGAAAACGAATCCAAGGAATTTGCCACTAGACATTCTGAGTAAAGATTTAGTAGGATTCATCTTCAGTTAATGAGTCCGCATTAGGTCAAACATCGTCTTCAAGTCTTTGATGTGATTATTCTTGTTACGGCTCTTCATAACTAGATCATCCACATAGCATTCAACGGTGATCCGGAGATGCTCCTAAATTTTTTTTGAGATGGATCTTTGATATATGACACATGCGTTCTTCAAGCCGAAGGGCATAACTGTATAAAAGAAGACATCGAGGGGTGTTCTGAACACGGTATGCTTCTCATCATCTGGATACATCTTTATTTGATTGTAGCCAGAAAATCCATCCATGAAAGACATTCTCTCAAACCCACATGTTTTATCGATGATAACATCCATGATGGGAAGAGGGAAATCATCCTTCGGGCAGGTAATGTTAAGATCTCTGAAGTCGATACAGATTCTGATTTTCCTGTTCTTCTTAAGGACCGGGACGATGTTGGCGAGCCATTCAGGATGTTGTTCTTTCCTGATGAAACCCGAGTCAATAAGCTTTTTAACTTCAGACTTGATTGCCTCCATAATTTATGGACGAAACCATCTTTGTTGTTGTTTGACAAGTTTGGCATCCGGTTTAATATTGAGGCGATGCACTACTACATTTGGATCGAGCCCTGACATATCCTCGTAGTTCTAAGCAAAAACATCAATTTACTCCCTAATGAGGACAATTAGCACTTCTTTCTCATTTGGTGGGAGACTATCGCTAATGAATATCGGTTTCAGATTATCCTCGTCACCCATATTTACCTAGATTACTTGATCCTCGGTAGGGGGTTCCCCTTGTACAAACCTATCACCGTACTGCATATTCAAGTGATGAACCCAAGGGTCTTCCCAAGTTGGCATTTGACCGTCTTCTCCAACGGTGACAAAGTCAATTGTAGTCATGTTCGTCATTAGTCTTTTGAACATTTCTCCAAGACTAGCGTCGGAATCCCAGGCTGAAGAATCGGAAGAATATCCGTCTTTACCCTTATTAGCTATTTGATCGATGACTTGCCAGTAGCACTTGTCATTGGATGAGGAGACATAGCCTAAATCTCTTCTGTAGCTATAATAATTATCAGGTTTTCCTTTTGGTTCATAAGCCATACGAGGTGGCACTCGCGGGCCTCGACCAAAACAAAGACCCTATCCGAGTGCAAATTTATATCTGTATCTCTCCATGAGGTTCCGCGCTTTTGTATCATATCTGAATAAATGAGGAGCTGGTTTATCATCATCGTCCTCTTCTCTCAAGAAATGATCTTGTACTGAAAAATCCTTCCCTTTACCATAAACGACTTCCTTTTCACCCCCTGCCTTTGCGGGGACAACAAGTGTCGTTCTGAACGAATCCTGAACATGCTTCTTCGTCATGCAATATGATTGAAGTGGCATATATAAGTTGGGGTAATCATATAACCCCTTTCATGATGTTATCAAGACACAATGAGTACTTTAAATCATCATTTATTGCTATTTCTTTGGCTGGTTACCAATTACAACTACTATCTGATGACTCTCCATCGTCAAGATTGATTATAATGAATACAATGTCATTAAGTACAAAACCACTATTGTAATCAAACCTAGCTTCGGTGTTAGCTTCTCCTCCACTATCCGTACCTTTGGCCGATGGTTTAGTATCGGATTCAACCCCGTAGAGAAGGGAGTCAGTAAAATAATTTTCCAACTCCTTAAATGGTTTCTTATCCGTGACCACCATTTTGACCTCATTATTATTAGTGTCTATATATTTAAGACAGTGATGGAGGGTGGAAGGGACTATAACATTACCGTGGATCCATGATATACCCAACAGTAAGTTTTAGGAAGTCTCTGCGTCGATCACATAACATGTGACTTCCGACTTCAAGTCTCTAATCTGGCACTTCACTCGGATTTTACCTAGTGGCCTGTACCCACTGGTATTGAATTCGTAGATCGTAGTGCCCGTGGAGGCTAGGTTATTGGCCGGTATTCCGAGATTATACATCAATCGGAGTGGCATGATGCTAACAGCGGAACCCGGATCGACTTAGATCCAGTTGACAACACTGGAGCCAATGTGCCTGGTGAAGTACAAGGGCCGGTCATGTTTTGAATTCTTTGTCTGCATGTCCTCCTTGGTGAAAGAAATACAGGGAAAATGGTGTGTCGTGAGGTTACAATGTTGGATTGACGGCTCTGGTTCTTCAGGGGATGGCTTGATCTGAGTCAGGAAAACGTCAGAATTTACCATGGCTTCTTGCAATGCTTCCCTCGTGTCTTTCGAAAGACGTAGCAGCTCATATAGAGTTATTCTGGCCGGTATATTGGCTAACTACATATTAATGTCGAAGCAATGTGGAGTATTCGAGCTCCCCGGTTTATCTCTTCCAATCGATTGATTGAATCGAGACTACTTCGGGTTCTAATCCTCTTGGTATAAGGGTTCTTTCTCCTTTAGCTTTTGCTGAGTTCTGTCAACAGGTGTCGGGGGAATTATGACCACTCCCATTTCTGCTAATGTCTTGGAGGGAACAGTTTTGGTTACCCCCTGCTTAGCTAACTGCTCAGAGGCGGTCGGATACTTGAATTGGTATTCGTTTCCACTCCGGGTAGCAAAGACCAGTTCTCCGTTGGTCACAAAGACTTCTTGCTCATCTTCGGAGAGCGAGAAGGTCAGGATTTCCTCATCCTCTTTTTCTGGGATAGCCGAGGCTCCGTAACAAGATTTTCCTCTCCCTTTTGACTTCTTCTTGTATGACGATCGGGCCCACTGTTTATCTTCAATTAGATCGGGATAGACCCAGAGAATCTCGCCATTTGGGGCTGTGTGTGGCACAAGTCCTTTCTGGTGTTGTTCATGAGGATCGTTGTTGACAGTCTTCACCGTTACGTTCATTATGGTTACGGGCTTAAACTAATTCAAAGGAACAGACCCGAAGCTGATTGACACTGCGTTCACACCCACCTTCATTTCCTTAGATTGTTTTATAGAAATGACCATAACGTTGATCAAAGCTTGGATCTTATCGTTAAGGGCATAGGCTCTGTGGAACGCGCAGTATTTTGGGTCATTAACCGTTTTAGCATCTTCCTGATCTTGGATTAGAGGCAACTTAATCTTGTTGTTCTCTATGAGGTATTTGAAAATACCGGGGACTTCGTCTTTTTTAAAAGAGTAAACCTTTGGGAATTTCGGTTTTGAAGTCTTCTGTCTCTAAGGTTGTTGTTGCTACCGTGACTGCTAAGACATCTTCATTAAAAGAGTTTGAGCTTCAACTCTTCTCTCTCTCTCTCTCTCTCTCTCTCTCTCTCTCTTCTCTCTCTCTCTCTCTCTCTTGTCATCTCTGGAGATGTTTTCTAAACTCAAACTCTAGCTTTATATTTATATACTTGTTTGATTATCATTGTTATTAAGCTAGATTTCATATTTGAGTTAATTTTGATTTCACTCATTGTCCACACACAACCATTGAGCTTATTCTATTTGCATACATTGTATAATTGGGTTGTAGGATAGTGTGACTTAGAGTGTGAGCTTTCATTGTGTTCTCATCCATATTAGAGAACAAACATTTGTTGTATCGAGCTTTAATTGTGGGATCACTTTGTAATACACTTGTACACCGAGTGAAGTGTGTGGTAAGAGATGGGATTGTCCCAAGAGAAGTGGTATCAGTAGTAAAGCCTAGAGGTAGGTTGTAATTTCGAGCATTTTAGGGAAACACGGGCTAGAGACCAACACTTAAAGGGTGTAGAGTGTGATTACAAGAGTGTGGATTACTAAGTTTTCGGTGAGATAGAAAACTGAGTGTGAGGTGTAAACGTTATTCGGGTGAGCATCGAGAACTCGGTTGTGTAGTGGATTCTCCCTGGGAGTGGGGAGCGGAGACGTAGGATGGAAGGTCTGAACTCCGTGATCATTTCTTGTGTGTTTGAGTTTGGCTTGTGCACTTATATTTTGTTTATCTCTATCGCCATTCACTCATTGTCTAATTTATCCACTATATTGTTTGTTTTGTTTATAGTTTACTTACCCTTGTTTATATATCCTTGCATATATATCTTGTTGCATATCTAATTTTCTAGGATATTTATTAATAAGTTTTTAATTGGCATAAATCGGATTAGATTAGCATAAACCCTGTTCACCCGCTCTAGGATTCTTTTCTAGTGACATTAGGGTCTAACAATTGGTATCAGAATTTGGTACTCTTTCATTTATGGACTAATCACCTTGAGTTAAAGATCCAAGTTATCTTTTTGTGCTAATCTAATTTTGAGATTCATTTTCATCTTGCTTGCATTTTTTTTATAATTACGGATATGAATGTTGCATCTTGTTTAGGCTATGATCCTAGTGTTGCTCCTAAATTCAATTCTTTCCCCTATGACGAATGGTGTTCTAGATTTAATATATTTGTTAGATCTAAACATTTCGATTTATGGGAAGTTATTCGAAATGCTTATATTGTACCCACTTCGGAGAAATGCAAGTGGAATAAAAATGATAAAAGAATGTTTACTATGAATAAGCTCTTGTTAGAATTTTTACTAAATGCTTTTGACTCATCTATTTCTAACAAACTTGCTCATTTTGATAGTGCTTACAAACTATGGAAATTTATAAAAGCACATCAAGGAAACTTGGAGGAGATCTGACGTGTGTTGGCGGATTCTACTTCAAGTGAGGTTGGAGCATCATCATCATGCACACGACCACTAGGCGATAGCCCTAGTGTGGTATGCGATTCCGATTCTAATAGTGAACCATCTATTAGTGAACTCGCTTGTGCATATGATAGGTTAATGCATGCCTACACAAAGTTGCATAATAGTTTTGTTAATTTAAAAAGCAAGCATGATAATTTAAAATCCGATCATGAGACTCTAGCATCTAGGTTTCAAGTCATTGCTAATGAAAATGTAAATCTTAAAGAGAGCAATGAAGAACTAAGATTAAAAAAATGCTAGTTTATCTCATGAAAATTCAATGCCATATTAGAAATAGAGAACATTAGAAACGAGCTTAATTCTTTTAAAAATGATAAGCTTATGTACTTGTGTGTAAGTCCCGTGTTAACACTTCCAAAACAAACACCCACTATGCATACATGTATAACAAAGTTTACAAGTGTTCTATTTGCAGCCAAAAAGACCATTTAGCTAAATTTTGCTATGATGCACATAAACCTAGAAATGCTAATGCTCCTTGTGCATCTCATGTAGCTTCATCATCATGTACACATACACATTCACATGCTCATTCTCACAAAGTTCTTATAAGCATGTAAAAGGCAAAATGGCCATATTAGTATATTTTGTAGATCCTCGGTGACAGATTGGTATATTTTTTTAACTTTTGACAAATTAGTATATGTTATGTATACTCCGGCGCCAAATACCCCTTAAATTTGGTCGGAGTTACTATTTCGTCTAGCGTTGATGGGATTTCTTGCATAAAACCCCCTCATTAAAACCACATCATACTCCTAACCCCCTCCTCCTCATCCCCCTCCCCCTCCTCCTCCTCATCCTCTTCAACCTCCCCCTCTCGATCCTCCTCCTCATCCTCTTCAACCTCCCCCTCTCCCTCCTCCTCCACCTCCTCTTCAACAAAATGGAGTGTAAAGATTCAATATCATGGAATGCACAAATACATGGATTGTTGAGTTTAGAGGAGTATGAGATCGACCTGAGCTTGTTCATGGAGGCTAGGGCTTCAAATTTTGGACCCAACGTTTCATGCTTGATCCTTGTTGTTCAAGCTTGCTGGAAACTGGAAGCCATTGACAAAGAATAAAACCTACATGGGTTTATTACAAAGTGGGTTTTTAATTGTAGTCTCTATGCAGAACTCTTTGCTCAGCATGTATGTGAAAATTTTTGTGAACTTGAATTATGCACAGAAGTTGTTTGATGAAATGTGTGAATGAGATTTGATATCTTTCAGCTCATTGATGAGTGGATACACACGATGCGGCAATGTCACCAATGCTTTGTGATTGTTTCGATCGATGTATGTTGATCTTGGTAATGAGATGGATGGGCTTGCGGCGGTTTGTGTTCTCAAGTACGCACAAATCCGAGAGATATCAACAATGGAAGGTCCATACATGCTCATTTGATCCGTAAAGGGTTTGAAGAGGATGTGTTTGTTGAGAATTCTTAAAGCATGAATTTTCTGCAAATACATTCAAATCCATACATGGGTTTTGTTGGGTTTTTTGAATGACATGATTTCTTGCACAGATTCTTAAAATTCTCAAGAAATTTTTAGAAAATAATAGGGATTGAAGGGGAAAGAAGAACAAGAAATGGGTGCAGTTTGTTGGGTTTATCCCCTGATGATTTGGAAAAGCTCCTTTGTTATGATTTCGTCGGCGGTCATTTGTTGATGGAGGTTGGATTCGAGAGAAGACTACTATTGATGATGATCAATATGACGATGATTTGTTGAAAAGGAGGAGGAGGAGGAGGAGGGATAGAGGGAGGTTAAAGAGGATGAGGAGGAGGAGGAAGAGGATGATGAGGAGGAGGGAGAGGGGCAGGTTGAATAGGATGAGGAGGAGGAGGGAGAGGAGGAGGAGGAAGTGGGGGTTAGGAGCATGATGGGGTTTTAATGAGGGGGTTTAATGCAAGAAATCATGTCAGCGCTGGCCGAAACTGTAACTCCGGCCAAATTTAAGGGGTATTTAGCACTGGAGTCTACATAATATACCAATTTGTTAAAAGTTAAAAAAATATACCAATCTGTCACCGAGGGTCTACAAAATATACCAATATGGTCCTTTTGCCCATGTTAATGTGCATCATTGTGATTTTTATGGTAGAGTTGGTCACTTAGCTAAGTTTTGTTTTGATTTGCAAAAATTTCTAAATCGCAAAATATTTCAAGTGGACCAAACTTATTTCAAAATGTTTCTCATTTATAAAATAATTTATAAGGCCATATATTTTTACAAATAAATCTCGTGCACAAGTTTATGGTCAACAAAAAATCAAATGTGCCACTTTTATTATACTTATTGCAATCGGAAAGGTCATTTACATAATTTTTTTGACTGTGTTTGTGTACCACATGCACCCAAATGGGTTCATAACCCTAGGGCTTTGAGCTTAAATAATAGAGGTCATGTCCCTAAGTCTTTCGGCACCAAGAATGCTTGGGTGCCAAAATCTTTTTAAAACCAAGATCTTTAGCAATTTTTTATTTCTTGGTTTTGAAAAATACATTTTTGAAAATAGAATAAATTTTAAGATAAAAACTTTTGTTTTCATGTTATTGGTTTTTGATTATCTTGAGAGGTTTGTGTTTGAGAAACCCCTCGGGTTTATTAGGTGTTTATTACCAAATCTTATTTACCGGGTGCTAAAAATATTTATATGGGTTATTACAAGCTCAAGAGCTTGATATGGTTGCCTCTCTTGCTTTTTAAAAATTGATGATGGTTTGGTTTTATGTTGTTATGTGATTTAATTTGATTTATGATTTTATTTGAGTGATTAAAACTTTTTTTACGATCCTCATGTTTTTCTTTCATTTGTTTTCATAAATCTATTTTACATGGTTTTTATGTGTGTGCATTGAGACACATTCTTTTTAAATGATATATCTTTATGTGTTCTAATTATACTTTTGTATGTGAGTGATATTTAGCATGTCTATGCTTGCTCACATATGTTTGCCTTAATTATCGTTGCATATATTCCACAAGGCATTTTGATAGGGGGAGCTTTTCCCTATTTTTGTGTTATACTCACTCATGCTTATTTGTAGGGGGAGCTTTCGCTCTCTACTTGTTTTCCCCTTTTTGATGTTGTCAAAGGGGAGAAATATTGTGAATATCTATTGTCTTTGTTTTTATACGTGATAATTATAATTTATATATTCATTTTGTATCATGTATATCTCTTTGTGTAAATTATTTGTCATCATCAAAAAGGGGAAGATTGTTGGCCTTTTTGTTTTAATGATGTTTTAACAAACAATTTATAACTAATATTATTTTTCTAGTGTTTGTGTTTTTGTATTTATTCTAGGCAAACAATGAGTTATAGGTTAGACGAATTGAGCCACAACCATCATATCAAATGGAGTTTGGCGAAAATAATGGATTGAAGCCTTGCAATTCAAGTTGAAGATCTAAGTTCAAGCATCGTCCATGTTCCAAGAAGAGCTTATTGGAGATCATGATCTTTGCTTGGTATATTAGTTTAGGTTTTATATTATGTGTGTAGATACTTTAAGCTCAATATCATATACACAAACATTTTATTGGTTTCTACGTATATATATATGTATATATATATATATATATATATATATATATATATATACACACACACATATATACACACACACACAAACACATTTTGGTTTTTGGTTTTATCCACAAACAAAGTTTTTACAAATAAATTTCAAAAATTTCTTATATATGTTTATTTTCATGTCGATAAGTTAATTTAGTTTAGTTTAGTTATATAGACATAAAACAAATATACATTTATATATATATTCATATGTTCTATTTTCTATTGTATTTGGAAAAATATTATGTTTATGGATTGAAGACTTGTTTACACTATTTTAATATCTTGTATAAGTCTCTAAACCTATTCTAAAGTGTTTCAAAGTTTTGTTTAAATTATTTTAGCAAAATCTAGTTTTCAACATGCTCATACTTATGTGATTTTGCAAAGTGATGAGATTTTGCAAATGGGAAGTGTTTTTTGAAAACATGTTCATTTTCATGTTTACAATCATTTACCAAAGTTTTATATTTTTCTGAATTTATTTGTTATTTTTAAAAGCACTTCAAAAATTAGTTTTACTAATCAAAATAGGCTGATATTATGTTATCAGCCGACTGATGCAAGTGTTCAGTCGACTGAAGAAATCACCAAGAATAACCAATAGTTTTTGTTTCATATTAAGTCGACTGACCCGTCGACTGATGAGGTCATTGGTCGACTGACGAGTTTATCAGTCGACTGATGATGTCTTACTAGCCTATAACGATCAGCTCATCAGTCAACTGATGAACAGTATCAGTCGACTGACGGCCCAATGGCTAGTTTTTTTTAGCTTTCTATTTTTGTCTTTTTGCTGGGTTTTGTTTGTTTCTTCTTTACTTTGGGGTTTCCTATAAATACTCCCACATATCCTCAGTTCATTTTAACAAGAAGAATGTTTTTAAACAAGTTTTAAGAGAGTTTTAGTGTTTGTTTAAGTTTTTTTAAAAGTTTAGTTTGTAAAGAAATTTTCACAAGAGCAAGAGGAGATCACCATTTGTGTTTGAGCTTTAACTCTTCTCTCTCTCTATTGTCATTTTTAGAGAAGTTTTCTAAACTCAAACTCTAGCTTTACATTTATATACTTGTTTGATTATCATTGTTACTAAGCTAGATTTCATATTTGAGTTTAGTTTTGACTTCACTCATTATCCACAGATAACCATTGAGCTTATTGTATTTGCATACATTGTATAATTGTGTTGTGGGATAGTGTGACTTAGAGTGTGAGCTTTTATTATGTTCTCATCCAAATTAGAGAACAAACATTTGTTGTATCGAGCTTTAATTGTGAGATTATTTTGTAATACACTTGTACACCGAGAGGAGTGTGTGGTGAGAGACAGGGTTATTCCAAGAGGAGTGGCGTTTGTGGTAAAGCCTAGAGGTAGGTCGTAATTCCGAGCACTTCAGGGAAACACGGGCTAGAGACCAACACTTAGAGGGTATAGAGTGTGATTGCAAGAGTATGGATTGTAAAGTTTTCGGTGTGCTAGAAAACTGAGTGTGAGGTGTAAACATTATTCATGTGAGCTTTGAAAACCCGGTTGTGTAGTGGATTCTCCCCGAGAGTGGGGAACTGTAAAACCCCAAAAATTTGAATATTTTATGATAAATAATAATAATTTTTTTATACATTGATTAATAACATATTGTGATGTTTGAGTATGCTAGGAATTGATTTGAGATCAATTCATTGTATATATGTATATATGAGTGTAAATGCACAAAACATGCATGATGTATAAATCTGGAAAATAACGACCAGTAGAGTGATTTTGTATTTTACCCACTGATACATTATGAATATTGAATAATGTAAAAGATCAAAGTTGTAGGTCTCTTCAGCATCTTCACAAAAAATCTTTAATCACCTCATTCCGATGTCAGATACGAAAGTTACAGCCAAAATACCGAAGAGCATGTTTCTAGTCAGACTGGGTTTCCAGTTTCGGGTTTTGGATTTTGGGCTTTATTTATTCGAGTTTGCTGCCATATATATGTTAGACCCTAGTGGGGGGGTGATTAGCGTCTTGTGCTAATCTAATCTGATTTTAAGCCAATTAAAACTAATTAACAAATTATTCATACAAGATAGATATATAGTATGTTACAAGCAAGGATAAACAATATGAACAAGGAGCAATATCTTAGCAATGAGATATACTATGAGATATATACAAGGATATACAACTTAACACAAGGGTGAAATAAACATAAACAAAACAAGTTTGATAGTGCGCAAATAAACAATGCAAACACACAATATGATCACGGATTTCGGACCTTCTGTCCTACGTCTCCGCTCCCCACTCCAGGGAAGAAATCCACTATCACAACCAGGTTTTCTACGCTTACCCGAATAACGTTTATACCTCACACTCGGTTTTCTAGCTAACCAAAAACTTTACAATCACCACTCTTGCAATCACCCTTTACACCCTCTCAAATGTTGGTTACAGACGTGTTTTCCTCAAGTGTTAGGAATTACAACCTATCTCTAGGCATTATCACCTACCCCACTCCTCTTAGTACGATCACCGACTCACACCACACATTTTCCTCGGTGTACAAATGTATTACAAAGTGAACCTCACAATTAAGCACGAATACAATAAATGATTGTTTTCTAATATGGATGAAAACACAATGAAAGCTCACACTCAACTGTTACAACTCTCACCAACCCAAATATACTATGTATAAAAATACGATAAGCTCATGTGGGTGTGTGTAAGTATAAAAATACGATAAGCTCATGTGGGTGTGTGTAACAATGAGAATAAATAAAATCTAACTCAAAAAGAGCTAGCAATAAAATTGATATGAAATACAATAGTAAAAATGCTAGGAAATTGAGTTAAGAAAACTTTTCTACAAACACAATGAAAGGATGATGAGATATTGAATATGAACTCCTCAACAATTGATGTAAGCTCCTCTTTATGAAAGCAAACCCCAAACTTAAAACAAACTAAACCAACTTAAACCCTTATTAAACCTTGTTTAAAAACTTCTTGGTTTTTAATGAAAGATGAGAGCCAGGGGGTATATATAGCCTCCCAAAATCTCAGCCAAAAACCCCAAAGGAAAAGACCAAAAAGCCCAAGAATCAGAAATCTGATTTTGTACCAAAATAGCCATTGGGCAATCGGCGGTCAACCATGAGCAGAAAAAAGGTAAATAAACATGATTTCATTGAACTAAATAAAGTTGATATTGATGAAATTATATATATGCATGTAAGTATGAAACAAAAATATGTTTTCTAATTATTTTCAATTGTTTCATATTAAAACTTAAAAACTATCAAACCAAAACATATATGTATATATATAACTATATATATACGAAACCAAAGCGTGTATGTGTGTATATGATTGAGCTTAAAGTACTAACACACATAATATAAAACCTAAAACTAAATTTACCCATGCTTGATAGATCTTCGATGAGCTTGACTTGGTACACTTTGTGGATGAAGCTTGAACTTGAATCTTTAACTTTGAATTGCGTAAGCTTCACTCCAAAATTCCGCCAACCTTCATTTGATATGATCGTGAATGCTCGATTCCATCCATCCTCCAACATATTATTTGTCTATAATAAATAACAAAACACAAATACTAGACAAATAATATTAGATGTAAATTGTTTGTTAAATCATTATCAAAACAAGAAGGCCAACAATATATACATGTTCATACATAAAAAATACATATTTTCTTCTGTGTTCCACACCCTAGCAGCCCCACTCCTCCTCTCTCAAACCCTAGCCCTAAACTTGAGTTCTCGGGAGACTTTAATGAGGTGAAAAGCGAGGAGAAGGCGAGATTTGGGGCGTTTGGTATCAAAGGATCATTTGCTGATTGTTTCAGGGGGTTGTGCACATGATAAGGCAAGATTATCTGCATCCTTACCCTTCCCTTAATAAAGATTAGACATTTAATGGTTAAAGTGATGTTTTTCATGGTAAAGTTTAACCCGTCATGATAAAGTTTAGATTTTTGATAATAATTCTTTAAACCATGATAGATCTGTAATAATTCCTTGCTGTTTATGATAGAAATATGATCATGAACATTAGGGTTATTCATAATTTTGTTTTTAATTTAATAATCATGATTAAACCATGTTTAAACCCTAATTTGGCAATTAAATAATATTTTATGTTGATTAGAGATGCTTAAAACCCTAGGTTTGGGGTAAAAAAAGATTTGAAAACATGGAAAAATAATTGTTACATCGGTTTCAAGTTTCATACAAGTATGTTTATGTTAATTTTGTCGATAACTAGGGTTCTTGAAAAGAATTTGATTATTTGGGTTGTTAAACTAAATTAAATAAAGTTTAAGTAAATCATGAGATATTTTTCTTATATGTAGAAATAAAGTTTTCATCTTGTCATCTGATTAATAAATGACAAAATTCATGTTTTTGATGAGTTAAAATTTTTTCAAGTTCAAAACCTGAAAACCTGTTATGCTTCTGCGCGGTCGACCGTGGTGGACGCGTCGGTCGACCGCTGAGCGATGTTTTTGTGCAGGAAGCCATCTGTTTCTACGCGGTCGATCGCGGTGGACATGGCGGTCGATCGCTGGGCAATATTTTGTGTAATGTCTTTCTGCTCATTTCACAGTCAACCACGGTTGTCACGACGGTCGACCACTGGACCTGTTTGTGCATGTGCATGTTATTAATATGCGTTTTGTGACCGACGATTTGTCTGGGTTATGTGCTATTTTAATACACTATAAATTGTGTATTCTGCATATGAGTTGACTATGGACATGAGTTTAGGATTCACTCACCGAGGCACGAGTGTGAATAGTATATATACATTTTACTTACATCATTTATTTGTATTACGCTCATCATATGCAGTCCTCGTGTTGGACATTTACCTATTATGGCCCATGTGTTGGACCTTAATCATATGCAGTACTCGTGTTGGACATTTACCTACTCGTGTTGGACATTTACCTATTGCGGCCCATGTGTTAGAATCCAAAATTAGTGGGCTTATGCATGAATATGAGTTACTTAAAATGCTTCCTAATAAATTCATTGATGCTATGTTTTCTCGCTTTACTAACATAATCAATGAATTGCATGGTTTTGATAAGAAACTAACTATCCAAGAGACGAACTACAAGATCCTTTGTTCATTGACTCCCGCGTGGGAGTCCAAAGCTACGGCCATAGAGGAAGCTCACGATCTTACTACTCTAGCTCTCGATGGCCTCATCGGCAAGCTTAAGGTTCATGAGAAGAAACTTAAGGGAAAGGAGAAAGAGGAAGTGCCCCCACGGGAAGTTGAGGAACCATCACCAAAAATGAAGACTATAGCTCTTAAGGGAGCAAGTGATAACTCCTCATCATCATCGGATAGTGAAGTTGATTTTTCTAGAGAAGTGGCTCACCTCTCTAGAAGAATATCGAGACTCATTAAAATGAATAAGAAGTTTAATCACCGATCTAACAACAAATTTTCTTCATGTGTAGAAAAATGTTTTGAATGCAATGAACCAGGTCATATCGCCAAAGATTGCCCCAAGCTCTAGGAGAAATACTTGAACTACAAGAAAAAGAAAGCCATGTATGCCGGATGGGAGGAATCCGAACCACGATTCAGATAGCAATGAAGAAGGAGCAAAGATTGTTCTTCATGATCCTAACATTTGTTTCATGGCTTATGAAAAGGAGGTAGTTTCCGATACCGAAAGTGAATCCTTTTATATGCAATGTGATCTAGCAACCGCTTTAGAAGAATTAAACATTGAGTTTAAAAGGATGTCAAAAGAATATTCTTCCTTTAAAAAATTGCATGCTTCTTGTGATTCCAAACTTGAACAACTAAAAACATCTCTTGCTTTAAAAGATGAATTGCTAGGGGATCTTGATTTTGAAAACAAACAATTAAGATCTAAGATTGAAAGACTTAAAATTGAATGTGGTAGAATTAGACCTACTCATGCTTATGCTAATCATCATCACCATGAGAGAAATAGATTTCATAGATCTTATGCTCCTACACACAAGAGAAATTTTGTGTGCACATATTGCATGAAATATGGTCATATTTCTACTCATTGTAGGATTAAATACAATCATGATTTTTATAGAATGACATGGGTACCCAAAGGTACCAAGCTTACAAACCACCAATGACTCAATATTTGGCTACCTAAAGTTACTACATCTTCATCTTTTGTAGGGAACATCATGAATATGACGTAGAGAGATGTGGTGCCTTGATAGTGGTTGCTCATATCATATGACGGGCAACAAAGAGCTATTTGCAACCCCATCAAGGATTGAAGGAGATAGCGTCTCCTTCGGTGGCGGTGAGAAAGGTAAAATCATAGGTATTTGATGCATTAATAAGAAACTTTTTCCCATAATAGAATATGTTTATTTGGTTAGTGGTTTGAATTATAATCTTCTTAGCATTAGCCAATTGAGTGATAAAGGTTTTGATATTTCTTTCAAACCGGATTAATGCATTGTTAGCCTAAATGGAAAAACTATTTTTGTTGCTAATAGAAAAATCTAATGTATATATTTTTGAGATGAATGAACTAATAGATCAAGATGTTAAATGCCTTGCGGTGGTTGATGAAAACTCTTGAATTTGGCATAAGAGGCTTGGACATGCTAACATGGAGTTGATATCAAAATTATCCAAGAGGACTCTTGTAAAAGGGTTACCAAACTTGTATTTTATCAAAGATACCATTTGTGAAGATTGTGCTAAAGGTAAACAAACTAAGTCTACCTTCAAATCCATGATACCATTTGTGAAGATTGTGCTAAAGGTAAACAAACTAAGTCTACCTTCAAATCCATCAATGAGGTATCAACTTCTAAACCCTTGCAATTACTTCATCTTGATTTATTTGGTCCTATGCGTGTTACCTCTCTAGGAGGCAAACACTATGTTTTGATTACGATTGATGATTTTTCTCGTTTTACATGGACAATCTTTCTTGGTTGTAAAGATTAATGTTTTGAAGAATTTTCGAATCATGTCAAAAGAATTGAAAATGAAAAAGAGTTGAAAGTTGTTAAAATTAGAAGTGATCATGGTGGTGAATTTCAAAATAAGTTTTTTAATAATTTTTGTGCACATCGTGGTATATCTCATATGTTTTCCACTCCAAGAACACCACAACAAAATGGTGCTGTTGAACAAAAAATCGCACCATACAAGAGATGGCACGAACTATGTTAAACTCTTTTGATTTGCCTAAGTATTTTTGGGCGGAAGCCGTCAATACGGCTTGCCATGTTTTGAATCGTGTTTTGATTAGACCAAAGCTTAAGAAAACTCCTTATGAACTATTTTATGGCAAAACTCCTTTTATTGGATATTTTTGTATCTTTGGTTGTAAACGCTTTATTTTAAATACAAAAGATCACCTTGATAAATTTGATTCTAAAATTAATGTTGGCATTTTCCTAGGATATGCACCTCGAAGTAAGGTTTATAGGGTCTTCAACAAACAAACTCTTGTTGTTGAAGAATCTATAAACGTTACTTTTGATGAGACTAATATTGGTTTACAAGTTGGGTTGCCTAGGAAAGATGATGATGATGTTGAGGGAGGATTGGAATTCTTGCAACTAAATGAAACACCCTCAATAGATACTCAAAAGGATGGGGAAAGCAACAACATTCAAGTGTAAGAGTAAGAAGAACTCTCCTAAGCATGGAAATTTGCACCAAATCATCCAAAGGAGCAAATAATAGGGAATCCTTCACAAAGAGTTCTAACTCGCTCAAAGGCTTTGAGTGAGTATGGTAATGTTGCCTTCTTATCTCAAATAGAACCTAAAAAGATTAATGATGCTTTAAAGGATGAGTTTTAGGATTTAGCTATGCATGATGAACTAAACAATTTTTAAAGAAATAATGTTTGGTAACTAGTTCCTAGACCAAACAATGCTAGTGTAATTGGAACAAAATGGGTTTTTAGAAACAAACTTGATGAACATGGCATTGTAACAAGAAATAAAACTCGTTTGGTTGTCCAAGGATACAATCAAGAGGAAGGCATAGACTATGATGAAACCTTTGCACCGGTTATAAGGTTAGAATAAATTAGGATGTTTTTGGCATTTGCAAGCTTTAACGATTTCAAATTATTTCAAATGGATGTTAAAAGTGCCTTCTTAAATGGTTTTATAGAAGAGGAAGTATATGTTGAGCAACCCCCCGGTTTTATGGATCATTCGTTTCCTAATCATGTTTACCGGGTTTAAAAAGCTTTATATGGGTTGAAACAAGCTCCTAGAGCTTAGTATGTTCGCCTCTCTAGTTTTCCTCTTGAAAATGGTTTTTCTAAAGGGAAAATTGATAATACTCTTTTTGTAAGAAAAATGAAAAATGATTTCATTTTAGTTTAAATATATGTTGATGATATCATTTTTGGTGCTACAAATGAATCTCTATGCAAGGATTTTTCTAAAGTTATGCAAGATCATTTTGAGATGAGCATGATGGGAGAGCTCACATTCTTTCTCGGGCTCCAAGTCAAGCAAACTAAGGATGGGATATTCATATCTCAAAGCAAGTATACTAGAGAATTGGTGAAGAAATTCAATTTGGAGAATTCTAAGCATGCACCAACTCTTATGAGTACAAGTGTCAAGCTTGATGCGGATGATAGGGGTGAGGATGTAGACCAAAAATTATACTGAGGTATGATAGGTAGTCTTCTTTATCTCACCGCTAGTAGACCCGGTATTATGTTTAGTGTGTGTGCATGTGCATGTTTTCAAGCTTCTCCTAAAACATCTCATTTAATTGTGGTTAAAAGAATTATTAAATATGTTAATGGAATAATTGATCTTGGTTTATTATATCCTAAAAGCACCTCTTTTGATCTTTATGATTTTTGTGATGCCGACTTTGCCGGATGTAAGGTAGATCGCAAGAGTACGATTGGTACATGCTAATTCTTGGGAAATTCTCTTGTCTCTTGGGCTTCCAAGAAACAAAATTGTATTGCATTGTCCACTACGGAAGCGGAATACATTACCACCGGCTTATGTTGTGCCCTAGTTTTATGGATGAAATAAAGTTTAGTTGACTATGATTTATATTTTCAAAATATAAAAATCTTTTGTGATAACACTAGTGCTATAAACATTTAAAAAAAATTCTGTTTTTCACTCTAGAACCAAACATATTGATGTGCGCCATTATTTCTTACGCGATCATGTAGAGAGGCAAGATGTTTCCTTTGTTTATATTGATACTAAATCTTAATTAGCGAACATCTTTACCAAGCCTCTTAGTGAAGATGATTTTTATCGCATAAGAAATGGTTTGGGTTTATGCACTATGTAAAAGCTTTTGTTTTGTTTGTTTGTTGCACTTCATATGCATTTTTATGCTTACCATTTCATTTACCCCATTTTGATGGTGACAATGGGGGAGAGAAATCTCCTCATTTGTTGCACATAGTTAGGGGGAGCTCATAGATAGGAGAGCTACTATCTATAAGCTATATTTATTTTGCTCCCATATAATGGTTGGTTGTCATCATAAAAAAGGGGGAGAATATGCGCTACAACGATGATATCCAAAGGAGGAGGAGGCATAGTGATGAAGCAATGTTTAATCAAGAACAATAAATGCAATGAGAAGCTTTATCAACTCAAGCAATATCAAGACTCAAGAAATGTATTTCTTTGTGAGAGATATTTGCTATTTTTATTTTCTCTCTAGTGCTAGAATGTAGGCAAGTAGTTGTAGATTTCACTTGAAGCTATTGGGATATCACACATACGTTTTCATACTTATATTTTTAAGCGTTTTGATAAAATATCATTTTTCACAAGTATGACTACCTATTCGAAAAATTACTTTTCTAAACAATTTGTTTTTAGTGTTAAAAACAATTTGCAAAGTTACGCAATTTTTAGAAGTCATTTTAGTATTTTTACAGATTTTTAAAGAGTCAAAACTGCTTTCTAAATGCTTTATCTGTTGTGTCAGTTCGCAGTTGACCGCCAC
>NC_033801.1:52016879-52040985 GCF_001876935.1 Asparagus officinalis
TGAAAAACCCCATGGTCGACCGCCACGGTCGACCGTCAATGTTTAAGGAAGTTTTATCGGTTTTATAAGTGGCTCACGGTCGATCGCGAAAATTCCACGGTCGACCGCCATTCACCCCAACGGACGTTTTTGTACAGTTTTCTAAAATAATTTTTTACGGGATTGTGTGGGATTTGGGTATGGGCTTTGGCAACGGTGTTTTCTCCTATTTAAACTCCTCTACCCCTCTTCTTCAACCTGTCCTAAGCAATTTGAAAAACCAGAGTTTTGTTTTACTGAGAGCTAAATTTTCAAACCTGTTTTCTCTGTTTTTCAAGTTTACATCCCAAGCTTCAGTGTAATCTTTCTCCTTGTCATAGGGACACTGTAAAGAGAGATTTTACACCATTTACTACTGTTGTGAGCTTGATCTTGTGGAGATCAACTGTGTGAGAGTATGATCTTATGGTGATCAACTATATAGTTGTGAGATCTTGTGGAGATCGTTGTGTAGAAGAAGTTCCGGCTTCCAAACCAGGTTATGTAGTGGATTCTCCTCGAAAGTGGGGAGAAAGGACGTAGGTTAGCGGGCCGAACCTCGTTAACACATCCCGCATCACTTGGATAATGATTTCTAACTCTATCTCTTTTACTTTGGTTGTTCATTTTGTGGTGTATTGTTTGTCTTATTTTTTATTACACAATTATTGCCTTAAGACCCTAATCACCCCCCCTCTAGGATCCAACACCCAGCATCAGAATAAGGTTCCATATCAGCAGGATCCTCATAAGAAGGGCAATCAGCAGGATCAGAGGGTGCAACAGCAGTGTCGGTTTCATGGAGCTTGTTTCAATTGTAACAAGCCAGGTCACAGAGCACCAGAGTGCCGCAGCGCACCCACAGTAGGCCAGCAGGGTAGGAATCTGCAGTAGCAGTAGAACCACACTCAGGGTCTTGGTCAGGGTCAGCAGTTGAGGATTGAGGAACCTCCAACAGTCTCGAGGATTAAGGGATAGGTATGAGCGATTCAGGAGATCCAGCAGGGACAGATAGTCCCATATGTTTCAGGTGATGCAGCACAACCAACTGGTAGAGTGTATGTTGTTATTCCTCACGATCATGGCACAAGCGGGACGATGGTGGAAAATACTTTCCTTGTGAATTCATTTCCAACACGTATTCTTTTTGACTCTGGTGCTTCGTATTCTTTTATCTCCTACGATTTTTTGGTTAGTCTCCAGCTTGTGGCACAACCATTAGATTTCCCTTTATTTGTATCTACTCCTTTAGGGGAGACATCTCTTTTAGAGAGTGTTTGTAAGAGATGTATCGTTAGCTTGGATGATTCCGAGTTCGTGATAGACCTGATCGTGTTGTGTATGTCTGAGTTCGCTGTTATCCTTGGTATGGATTGACTATCTTCCTACCATGTGAGTATTGACTATTTTGCGAAGACAGTCAGTTTGTGAGCTTTTGATGGATCTGAGTTAGTGGTAGCAACCTCCAGTGACAACCGGTTTGCGGAGTCATATTTGGCATACTTCGAGGGGGTGATGTTACAGGATCGGGGTGTAGGTTTGTGTGAGATGCGAGTAGTCTAAGAGCACCAGGATGTCTTTCAGGACATATCAGGATTACCTCCAGTGAGAAATGTCGAGTTTTACATAGAGTTGTAGCCAGGCACCATGCGGATTTCCCGAGCTCCTTACTGTATGGCGCCTGCTGAGATGAGGGAGCTACAGATCCATCTAGATGAGTTGTTATCTCAGGGATTCATTCGACAGAGTCATTCTCCATAGGGAGCACCGGTCCTCTTTGTGAAGAAGAAGGAGGGGAGTATGTGATTATGCATTGATTATCGCGAGTTGAACAAGGTCATTATCCGAAATAGGTACCCATTACTGAGGATCGATGACTTGTTCGACCACTTGTAGGGGGCTCAGTGTTTTTCGAAGATAGATCTTCATTCCGGTTATCATCCATTGCGGGTTCGGGAGATGAATATTTCCAAGACTACCTTCTTGACTCGTTATGGATCATTCGAGTTTCTTGTCATGCCATTTGGGCTGACCAATACACCCGTAGTATTCATAGCTTTGATGAATCGGGTTTTTCGTCCATACTTGGACCAGTTTGTGATAGTTTTCATCGACGACATTCTCATCTATTCAAGATCGGAGGCCAAGCACGAGCAGCATTTGAGTCTGGCATTACAGACTTTACGGGATCACTAGTTGTATGCCAAATTTAGTAAGTGTGAATTTTGGTTATCGGATGTTAGAATTTTAGGCCATGTCATCAGCCAGGAGGGCATTACAGTAGATCCAGCTAAAGTAGAGGCCTACTTGATTGGGAACAACCAAAGACAGTTACCGAGATTCGTAGCTTCTTAGGTCTGGCAGGTTATTATAGGAAATTTATTCAGGACTTCTCGAAGATCACGACGCCACTTACATGCCTTACTAAGAAGGGTGTACAGTTTATTTAGGCCACAGAATGCCAAGAGGCATTTCAGACATTGAAGACTACATTGACTTTAGCTCCAGTATTGATTATTCCTAGTAGTGATATGACTTTTGTTATCTACACGGATGCATCGTTATCAAGTCTTGGAGGTGTATTAATGCAACCGAGAGAGTTGTAGCCTATATTTCGAGATAGTTAAGGACTCATGAGCAGAATTATCCCACGCATAATTTAGAGCTAGCAGTAGTGGTCTTTGCACTGAAGGCATGGAGGCACTATTTGTACATAGTACAGTTTGAATTATTCACAGATCACCAGAGTTTGAAGTACCTCTTCTCAAAGAAAGAACTTAATCAGAGACAACGGTGATGGATAGAGTTTATTAAGGATTATGAGTTCGCTATACAGTATCATATAGGAAAGACGAACGTGGTAGCAGACGCATTGAGCAGGAAGCATCGTCGCGGGCTAGCAGCTTTGAGGTGTTCACTATATCGGGATCTTTATACCCTCAGTCGTAATGATTTTAGGCTAGTGATTAGCGGGAATAGTGTTTTCTTAGGAGCTTTATTAGTATAACCGTCTTGAGGAGATAAAGTAGTCAAAGCTTAGTTAGAGGATTCGTGGATTCAAATCGGCATGGGGGAGATCTCCAAAGCAACCAAGGATGATTGGACTATTGGAGTAGATGGAGGCCTTCGGATGAAGGACAGGATTGTCATGCCGAACAATCTACAGCTGAAGAGTGAACTTTTTGACGAGGCACATCGCAGCAAATATACAGTGCACCTAGGCACAACGAAGATGTACATGGATCTGAAGAGACATTTTTAGTATAGTGGTATGCGTAGAGAAATTGTAGATAATGTGGCTAAGTGTTATACCTGCCAGCAAGTTAAGGCAGAACATCAGAGACCTGCAGGAATCCTACAACATTTACCCATTCCCGAGTAGAAGTGGGCAGATATTTCCATGGATTTCATAGTAGGATTGCCTAGATCAAAGAAAGGAAATGATTCTATTTGGGTGATAGTATACAGATTGACAAAGTCGGTGTATTTCTTACCTATGAGGACGACTTATACAGTGGACACCTATGCGAGGATTTTTATTCGAGAGATTATCAGATTGCATGGAGTTTCGGAGACAATTGTATTAGATCGCGGCTCAGTCTTTACATCCTATTTCTAGAGGAGTTTTCAGGATGCTTTTGGCAGCTAGTTATCATTTAGCAGTGTATTTCACCCCCAGACAGATGGTCAGACTGAGAGGGTGAATCATGTATTGGAGGATATGCTGAGAGCATGTGTTATAGATTTTCAGGGTAGCTGGGAGGATCACATCTCATTAATTAAATTTGTATATAATAATAGTTATCAAGCTACCATTGGGATGGCGCCGTATGAAGCCTTGTACAAGAGGCCTTACAGATCACCTATATGTTGGGCACAACCAGAGGATAGTCTATTACTTGGAGCGGAGCTAGTTAGGCAGACCACAGAAAAGGTTGCATTGATTCGGAAACACATTCTTGCTTCACAGAGTCAGCAAAAGAGTTATGCAGATCGTCGGTGACGACCCTTAGAATTTTAGGTCAGAGACTTAGTTATGTTTAAAGTATCACCGATAAAGAGCGTTCAGCAATTCGGTAGATGGGGGAAGCTTCCCCCGAGATATGTTGGTCCCTTCAAGATTATCGAGCATATTAGAGTTGTTTCTTATAGATTAGACCTTCTAGCATCGATGTCGAGCATACACGATATCTTTCATATTTCGATGCTGAAGAAGCATTTACGTGACAAAGAGCAGCAGAGAGTGATTGATTCACTAGAGATTGAGATCTAGGATTATTTGACTATAATAGAGATTCCAGTTTGCAATCTTGCAAGAGAGAATAAAAAGATTAGAATCAAGGTCATTCCTTTAGTGAAAGTCCAGTGGAACCGGCAAGGATCCAAAGATATTTCTTGGGAGCATGAGGAGGATGTATGTCACGACTACCCACACCCGTTTGAACAGGTAATATGTTGATATTTTAAATGTGCTCATATGCGTTGATTGATGTGATTGCATTTGCTGTTTAGATATGTTTATACTTAACGCTAGAATGGGTCATTCAACTCTTAGCTCTTAATTATTCGGAACATATGGTATATATATTGGGGGTTCTTTCTTTGGATTTTTCACCCGACGTACTAGTTCCGTCTAATTAAGGGTAAAGTGAGGATGCACATATTCTAGATTTGTTAAGTTTAAACGTGGCTTATGATTCATATATAGGGATGGTACGAGATATGTACGGGAGGGTTTCCTTGTCTGGATTATCTCCTTTCAGTGCTTTTCTCATATTACTAATTCTAAGATACGACTGCGGAATTTTGAGGATGAAATTCTCTTAAGGGGGGTGAATGCAAAACCTCAAAAATTTGTGATATATATAGATATTAGATATATATATATATATATATATTATATAATATATTATATATAAATACATATATATATATTAGATATGTATATATATAATATATATACTATTGATCATATATATATATTATATATATCATTATTATACTAATATGTATTTATATTATATTTATAATATATATATTAGTAGATGTATATATATATATAATATATATGTATCTATATATATTATATATATATATATATATATTTTTTTTTTTTTTTTTTTTTTTTTATATATATATATATATGATTGATCATGATATATGAATATTTATTTTGATAAATATAGTTAAATGGTATGTGATTAGTATACCATGTGTTTTGAGTATAAACAAGTTCTTTCGTGAGGAAGGAAAGAGTCGAAACATGCACAACGGCCAAAATCATGAGAATTGGAAATTCCCAGTCCGTTCGACCGCCACGGTTGACCGCGAGACTTGTAGAAAGTTTTTCTCTAGTTTTGAGTTAGTTTCGGATTTCTAAAGCCTATATTTGTTTTCTCTAGTTTATATATATCAAATTTTCACGAATTTCTCAGTTTCTCTAAGAACCCTAACAGCCACCAAACCCCCCTACAAACCCTATTTTAATTCTTGGAGAATATTAGAGGCTTTCAAGTGGATTTTCGGGTAATTTTTGGCTTTTGGATTAGAGATGTGCTTTGGCTTGGCATCCTAAATGTTTTTCTACAAGTTTCAGGCAAGTTCATCTCTGCTAATCCCCCTCCTAGTTTTTAAAACATTTTTAAAGGGTTTTTAACATGTTTATTAGAGCAAAATTGACTAGTTTATGAATAAAAGTCAATTCTTTTGTATTATATGTATAAAGACTAGGTCTTTCCATGTGAAAAGGTTTGAGAACGAATTTACAGAAGATATTTAAGATCTGAACATGATTTAAATGTTGTTTAATCTGATGAAAGATGATTTGTGCTTTGTTTCAAGTTCATGTGCATGATTTAGGGTTTCGAATATGAATTTCATGTAATTTATCATGTTATATACATTGTGTTGCTCCCAGAAGTTTTTATCTGCTGTTTTCATGTTTCCATACAAGATTCATATAGTTTTATTCATGTTTGAATTATCTAAGCACGACGTGAACACAACACACACAACCAGATTAAGAAACTAGAATTTCAGCTCACGGCAGACCGCGTCGTAGCAGTGGTCAATCGTGTGTAGGACAGAGGCCTGCGTAGGCCCTGGAACCCGTCGTGGTTGACCGTCACGTAATTACGAACGACCGCCAAGTGTATTTTTGGCCTGTGCATATTTATAATCGATTGTTGAGTTTTCGAGCAAGTCTCTTGACCTCACACTATTATGATACGATGTTTATAAGTTGTTTAACATCTAAGATAGTAAACACCAGATATGGATACATACACTGAGATATGTACACATATGGTTAAAATATGTTGTGTTAACATACTAAATATGAAAAATATACAAATATTATGTTTTCGAGATAGGGAGATGAAACCTATTTCCGCAGGGCGATTGAGTAAGAGTATTACAAAAGTATCGTCATATTATGTTTCCGGGGTAGGGAGATGAAACCTATTACCGCAGCGTGATTGAGTAAGACTATTACAAGAGTATCGCTAATATATATAAGAGATGAACATTTGTAAGTAATATAAAGTATAATTTTGCTTCCATATTGAATAACTGTAAGTAGGGTGCTTTCTATAAGACCGTGGCTTACACGACATGGTATGTGGTTGAATTTTGTTTGGATGAGTTCATTTTATGTCAAATCCGTCTACCCGAGTGTAGATCAAGATGAGATATTTGTTCTACAGGTTTGAGGTTTGGAGTATTATCTTTTTGTTTGTTGTTTATCATTCATAGAGTTTGGAATTAGTATTTAGGGAGTCACAATTTAAGACATGGTATATACGTGAGGGTTTCCTTGTTTGGATTATTTTGCTCGACGTACTAATTCTCGTGTTGTGGATTCCTAAATACTAATCTCTAGTTAGATGTATATGAATGATTCTATATTTATGTACTCTCTATATTTTCTATACACTCCTACCCCTTCCACTGGGGAGAGGTGGAGATGTTCTCGCTATAGCGCTTTGACGCTCGCTATTTTCCCCCCTTTCAGGCAGCAAGTCTAGCGCACGGAGAGCCGCAAGCTGATGGGACTTCTTCATAGATTCCATCTAGCTATTTACTATTTTAGTAGTTATTCAGAACTCCACAGATAGTTGATTATGTTCCGATTCTAGATTTGTATTACATTTTGTAGAGGTTGAGAGTCGTAGTGATACTTTATTTGACTCATTATATTTGTGGTTTATTTCAAACTCAGAGATATTTCCATTCTATTTCAGTTGGGCTCATTGATGAGTATTCTCTTATTGCTTCTGTGTATGCTTGGCTTATTCTATTTCTTTTATTCGCCTGTCGGTACTTTCACCTATTTGTTGTTTCCACTAGAGAAATAGTGACTGTGATAGTGAAACATGTCGTAGCATGGTGTTTAGTGATTGGTAGGTTTAACAATCCGGGTTTCGCCTTGGACTACAGCCTCGCGTGAAACCTAGGGCATCACACGGGTTTGGGAGATGTTTTAATGCAGACGTAAAGAATAATATCTTATGCCTCTAGACAATTGAGGACACATGAGCAGAACTATCCCATGCATGACTTGGAAGTAGCAACACTATTCTTCGCATTGAAGAAATATAGGCACTATATGTATGGAGTACAGTTTGAGCTATTCGTAGACCACAAAGTCTGAAGTATCTATTTTCTCAGAAGAAACTCAACCAGAGGTAGCGACAATGGGTCGAGTTCATCAAGGATTATGAGTTCGTGATTCAGTACCATCTGAGAAAGGCGAACACCATAGTGAATGTTTTGAACAGGTAGTGTTGACACCAGAGTGCGGCTTTGAGGTGCTCGTTGTGTCAAGATCTTCATACTCTTAGCCAGCTTGAATTTAGGCCGAATGTTTCGAGCAGGAACCAGCACATTTTTTTTGGAGATATGCTAGTGCAGCTATCTTGGAGTGATAGAGTGGCTAGAGCTCAGTTAGAGGACACTTTAATTCAAACTCAGAAAGAATAGATTTCCAAATAACCCAAGGCCAAATTGGACCGTTAGGGCAGATGTAGGACTTCGGATGATAGTCTAATTAGTAATGCCAATTAATGCATAACTAAAAGGGAATTGTTTAATAATGCCCATTGCACCAGATACACAATGCATCCAGACACAACAAAAATGTACAAGGACTTGAAGGGACATGTTTTGTAGAACAACATACTTAGGGGGATTGTAAAGTATGTAGCTAAGAACTCTACCTACCAGTAAGTGAAGGTAGAACAACAGAGGTCAACATGGACCCTACTAACTTTACCCATTCCGGAGTGGAAGTGGGCAGTTATTTCTATGAACTTTATTGAAGGATTGCCGAGATAGAAGAAGGGGAACGATTCAGTTTGGGTGATAGTTGATCGGTTGATGAAGTCAGTACATTTTATACCAGTAAGGATGACTTACATGGAGGATACTTATGTGAAGATATTCATCCAAGAGATTGTAAGATTGCATGGAGTTCCAGAAACGATTATATCAGATCCAGGCTCGGTTTTTACTTCACATTTCTAGAGGAGTTTCCAAAATTTCATTCGGCAGCAAATTAACTTATAATAGTGTATTTCACCCACAAACACATGGGCAGGCAGAGAGAGTAAACCAAATGCTGAAGGACATGTTGCAGGCATGTATTATAGATTTCCATGTTAGGGAATTCAGCGATTCGGTAGACGGGGGAAACTTACCCCAAGATATGTTAGACAATTCAGGATTTTCAAGCGTGTTGGAGTAGTTTCATATAGACTAGATCTTCCAGCATCGATGTCGAGTATACACAATATTTTTCATGTTTCGATGCTTAAGAAGCATTTACTTGACGAGGAAGAGAAACGAGTATTAGACGCGCCGGAGATTTAACTCCATGATGATTTGACTACTATTGAGATTCATGTTCATATTCTAGTTATAAGAAAACAAGAAACTTATAAATAAGGTGATTACATTAGTCAAAGTTCAAATGAACCGGAAAGGAGCTAAGGATGCTTTTTGGGAGCGTGAAGAGGATATGCATCACGACTATCCACACCTGTTTGAACAGGTAAATTGATTTGAATATGATTTGCTTATAGTTTATGATGATTTGGGTAGTCATATTTATATTTAAAACTAGCATGGGGATACTAACATTACGCTCCTAATCATTCGGAATACATGACATATACATGGGAGGTTCTTCGTTTGGATTTTTCTCCCGACGTACTAATACCTTTTAGTTAGGGGTTAAGTGAAAGTATTCATATTCTAGATGGCTAAGTGTATATATTTCTATGTTTCGTATCTAGAGGATAATAATAATGTATTATTAGTCTCTAAGATAAGATGCAGAATTTCGGGGACGAAATTCTTTTAAGAGGGGAAGAATGTAAAACCCTAAAAATTTGAATATTTTATGATAAATAATAATTAATTTATTATACATTAATAAATAAAATATTATGATGTTTGAGTATGCTAGGAATTGATTTGAGATAAATTTAATGTATATATGTATATATGAGTGCAAATGCACAAAACAAGCATGATGTATAAATCTGGAAAATAATGACCAGTGGAGAGATTTTGTATTTTAAACACTAATACAATGTGAATATGGGAAAATGTAAAAGACCAAAGTTGTAGGTCTCTTCTATAAATTTCTAACAAATCTTTAATCACCTTATTTCGAGATCAAATACCAAAGTTACAGCCAAAATACCAAAGAGTATGTTTCTAGTCATATTGGGTTTCTAGTTTCGGTTTCGGGTTTTAGGCTGTATTTATTTGGGTTTGCTACCATATATATACATGTTTATACACAAAAAATACCTCTTTTCTTCTGTGTTCCAAACCCTAGCAACCCCTCTCCTCCTCGCTCAAACCCTAGCCCCAAACTTAAGTTCTCGGGAGAGTTTCATGAGGCAAAAAGCGAGGAGAAGGCGAGATTTGTTGCGTTTGGCATCAAGGGATCGTTTGTTGATTGTTTTAGGGGGTTGTGTACATGATAAAGTAAGATTATCTACATCCAAATACCTTTCTTAATAAAGATTAGACTTTTAATGGTTAAAGTGATGTTTTTCATGGTAAAGTTTAACCCGACATGATGGTTAAAGTGATGTTTTTCATGGTAAAGTTTAACCCGACATGATAAAGTTTAGATTTTTGATGATAATTCTTTAAACGTAAAGTTTAACCCGACATGATAAAGTTTAGATTTTTGATGATAATTCTTTAAACCATGATAGATCTATAGTAATACCTTACTATTTATGATAGAAATATGATCATGATCATTAGGGTTATTCATAATTTTATTTTTAATTTATTAATCTTGATTAAACAATGTTTAAACCCTAATTTGGCAATCAAATGATATTTTATGTTGATAAGAGATGCTTAAAACCCTAGGTTTGGGGTAAAACAAGATTTGAAAACACGGAAAAATAATTGTTACATTAGTTTCAAGTTTCATATAAGTATATTTATGTTAATTTTGTCGATAACTAGGGTTCTTATAAAGAATTTGATTATTTGGGTTGTTAAACTTGATTAGGTTAAATAGTGTTTAAGTAAATCAGGAGATATTTTTCTGATATGTTGAAATAAAATTTTCATCTTTTCATATGATTTATAAATAAAAAAATTCATGTTTTGATGAGTTAAAATTTTTGCAAGTTCAAAACCTAAAAACCTGTTACGCTTCTGCGCGGTTGACCACGGTGGATGCGTCGGTTAACTGCTTGCCGATGTTCTTGTGCAGGAAGCTCTCTATTTCTGCACGGTCGACCGTGGTGGACGTCAACGTCGACCGCTGGGTGATATTTTGTGCAATGTCTTTCTTTTCATTTCACGGTAGACCGCAGTGGTCGCGACGGTCGATCGATGGACCTGTTTGTGCATGTGCATGTTGTTTACATGCGTTTGTGTGACCGGCAAGTTGTCTGGGTTATGTGGTATTTTAATACACTGTAAATTGTGTATTCTACATATGAGTTGATTATGGACATGAGTTTAGAATTCACTCATCGAGGCACGAGTGTGAATAGTATATATGCATTTTACTTACATTATTTATTTGTATTACGCTCATCATATGCAGTCCTCGTGTTGCATTTACCTATTGCGGCTCATGTGTTGGACCTTAATCATATTCAGTACTCGTGTCGGACATTTACCTATTATGGCCCATGTGTTGGACCTTAATCATATGCAGTTCTCGTGTAGGACATTTACCTATTGCGGCCCATGTGTTGGACCTTAATTATATGTCATCCTCGTATTGGATATTTATCTATTGCGGTCCATGTGTTGGACCTTAATTATATACTGTTCTCTTGTTGGATATTTATCTATTATGGTCCATGTGTTGGACATTCAGCATATATAGTCCATGTGTTGGACACTTATTCGAGTTGTCTTATCTAATATGTAGCAGGTGAGTCCATGTGTTGGACATGTATCTGATATCTGTCAGGACACCTTTGATATGGTTTGAGATAGAGTTGTATTTTCTTATTGCTCCATGTAGTGGCTTTTGGATTTGGTATTTAGCTATTCATAATTTGAGCTAACGATATATTCGACATACCTATGCTCGTGTTGTGTATTTTTAAATATCAACATCCATTTATTTCAGAGTAGATGATTGCTTATATGTATGTATTAATAAGTATTTTACTTATATACTGGGAAAATAATCTAGGTAGGCTATGCTTAATAGATAGAGCTTCCACTTTATTTAGTAGCCCTTCCCAGGGGGCTGTAGGCATATAAAACTGCTTATAGGTCCCTTAACATAGCTCGACACGGTGATTCGACAAACCAACGAACCATCGGGCGATATATCCAAGCATGATCGTTAGACCACAACACTAAAGCCAAGTGACACGCGACGAAGCGAATTAACGAGGCGACGAGGTTAACGAACCACACGCAAACAACGGATTACATCCAATCGCGTGCCCAATCAAGCTAACGGGTCGATGAATCAACGAGTCATCCAACCGTAGAGTCCACCACATTAAACAAGATCGGGAGCGGACTCGAACTCGAACACCAAAGTGGATTTACTACCAAATCAGAATCCGGACTGCCAAATCAGAGTCCAAATCAACAATGAAGTACGAATAAACCGCGAAACCGGAAAACGGGCGAAGAAGCAAACACCTGGAGGGCTCGGCCAAAACCGAGCCACTCCTAGGTGGCTCGGCCATGCGGCCAGCCTAGTGCGCCACCGAGCCACCTCTTTGGTGGCTGGTGGCCCGACGCCACTAGCGTGGCTCTACCTCGGCCCTCTTGGTGGCTCGCTGGCTGAGCCACCTAGGTGCTGGCCGGCCACCTGCCGAGCCAACCTTAGGTGGCAATGCTCAGCCCCACCTAGGTGGCTGTCGGCAAGCTCACTAGGTGGCTCGCCACACCTAGGTGGCTGGCCGAGCCCAGATCTGGGCCCAGATCTGAGCCTAGATCTGGTTTGAGGTGCTTATAAATAGACTTGAAGGCTCATTGTTTAAGAGGTTGGATTTTTGGTTGAACTTTTGAGGTGAAACTTTGCTTGATTGAGAACTAAACTTCGGAGTTTTGGAGCTTTGAAGACTCGAACTTTTTAGATCTGGTTCTTGGCGATCACCCACACCAAATAAGGCAGGAGTTCGAGATAGATCAGATTTGAGATCCAGACGGTCATCCTCTGGATCAAAACTTAGTTTTTGATCCCGAGAAGAGTATCGATTTCGCTTGGTCGATTTCGATTACTTAGGGATATTATTTCCTTGGTGAAATAATCCCCTCGGTTGTTATTTCATTCATGAAATAATACCCGTCATACTGTGTAGATCCGATCGGATCAAGATCGCGCGGTGGTCCACGGATTAACCCCGGCGCAGACGAAGAACGCACACAAGCAAGTGACCGCAAAATAGGATCTTGTGATTTGTTCCAGAAAAGGAAAGTTGTAATCTTTTAAGATTTTCTTTTTTTTTGATTTTGTTGTAACCGGATCTTATAAAATGACTGGATCTTTTATAACCGATAAACTGTTGCTCAAGAAAACAATGACATCAATGAAAACAATTTTTCCCACGAACAATCTGGCGACCACAGTAGGAGCCACCGATCTCGCTGCCGAGATCGTTGCGTCACAGCCGCGGATCTTGATTCCGGTCGAGGAGGAGGTCGAGTATGAATTCGACCAACAAAAGTTCGAGGAGTATCTATCATCCTCGTCCGGATCCACCTCCCCCCTCAAGTCCAAGAAGTTCTCCTCCAGGAGAAAAGTCCGTTGGTACGAAGAAGTGCAGAATACCAACAAAGATCTCACGCCAATTAATGCCAAAGTTGCATCGGGTGAAGCTCCACCGACCTCCAACCAGGTCAAGTCTATTCTTGCCAATTCCTCCGTCACTGAGGGAGTAGTGACTCTTTCAAAGAGAGCCCGCCAGAGGTGATGTTAACGCTTAGCATGACAATTCGCGAAGGCAATGGAATCCACTGATGGGATCCGCTATAACGTGAATCTAAAGAACAGGGGAGGCAAACAGCCTCAACAACTCCAAGCCGCCAACGAATGAATGGATCCGTGTCAAACGGAATCGTTCGACACTTGAAGAGCGCATTCGTAAACACCACGCACTGTTAGAGCAGGCACGGGCTCAAGTCCAAGAAGCCCGCAGAAGACTGCAGAAGGAAATGGCCAAGAAGCCACCACTAATCCGCCAAGTATGGAGGCCGAAGTCTGAAGCGGCGATTCAGGCTAAGGAACAATCATTGCAACCTTCAACGCAAGTTCAACCTCCGGCGAACCAACCTAAATCACCGGTAATTCCGGTAGCTACTCCAGTAGATCCCACAGAATCATCCTGAAAAAAGAAGTCAATTTTGGAGCGCCTCGGTCCACTTCCCGATGAGGGATGCAAAGCTCCAGTTCAAGAACGTTTGGGCCCGATAAAGAAGCCCCGAACGAATCAACATGCTAGGAGTCGCCGCCACCTTCAACATGACAAGGAGTTCATGGCAGCTACGCGCACCAATTTACGCATTGAAGTCTAGGAGCCCGCTGAGAACTCACACCCACAAAGGCATGTTTCGAGGCGCGTGACTCTTGAAAGCCCAAAGAAGGCAGTTCGCCCTCAGAAGAAACATTGTCGTCTGATAATGATAACGTTATACCTGAGAAGTCGTGCCCACACACGATAGGTTACTCCGACCTTCAAGCCGACGAGTTGTACTATCGTGTTGGGAGTATGAGTAAAACCAGGAAAAGGAGTCCTCGAGAACTAGAAACTCAATGCCCCTGTTCCAAACTCATTCGGACAGTATTGTCTGAGTGCAACTGCATCAAGACAATCCCCGAAAGAATTTCGGTTTTCGAAAGGCTCAGTACCGAAATGCCAAAACCAAGGCTTAGGCGTTTCCAACAAAGAAGAACGGTAGTTGAAGATGGAGAATTTCTGAGGGTCACCACTAGTATGACCAGCAAAGGGACATCGACATAGGATAATCCCGAGTCGATTCCGGAAGCACCCCGGCATGTAATACGTCTGCAATCTGGAGCCATCATACGAGCAACTTATGGTAGGATTTGGACAAGATTACCTTCAGAAGATGAAGAATCAGATGCCTACTCTGCGGTCGCATCAGATAATACGGTATCCAGCGAGGGACAACCCCGCGAGTCACTTATGATAAGTGCGGAACAAGTGGCCAAGATGCTCGAAGAAGCCATGGCTAAACAACAGGAGAGCTTCAGGTTCGAAATGTAGATGGCCATGCAGAATATGAGAGAAATGCATGACCAACAAATCCAAGCACTGACAAACCAGCAAGGCGAACCAAGTCGTCGTAACCAGGTTAATCAGGAAGATGAGGACACAAGTGCAAATGAAGCTCATAATGCCAATAATCCTCCCGTCAATGCAGGGGGTGGTAACGAGAATGCTAACGAAAACACAGGTGAAAGTTTGAAGATTAAAAACCTCGAGAGCAAAATCAATACGTTGATTTCCGCTCAAGAGATGAAGAAGACGTGCATTCCTTGTCCATACCCAAGAGAATGGGAATCAATCCCGTATCCGACAAAGTTCAATCTAATTAACTTCACGCCGTTTGATGGGAAGGGTTCACCCACTCAGCATTTGATTTACTTCAAATCACACCTAAGGGTTATCTCTGGTAATGAGCCTCTGATGGTACGGTCCTTCGTTAGCACTCTTCGTGGAGCCGCCTTCGATTGGTATCGCCGCCTTAAGCTAGGAAGTGTGAATAGCTGGGACGACATGGAGACTAAATTCCTTACTAACTTCTTCGATGACTACACCGAGATATCCATCGGGTCGTTGCTTGATGATAAACAAAAAGACGGAGAATTCGTTGATACCTTCGTCAAAAGGTTCCGGAATAAGGCGATGAACTGTCGGGACCCGATCACTGAGGAGTTCATTCTCCAGACTTGCCACAACAACCTCGCATTGGACGTGTTGGAAGCAATAGAGACAGCACCGTCCAAAACATGGAAGGATTTGAAGGTCCGAGGAGAGCAAGCCGAGCGATTCCTCAGAGGGAAGAAGGTCGAGAGAAGCCAACCGATGGCTAACCCTCTGAATCCGAGTCTCATTTCCCATGAGGAAGGGAAGGCACCTACAACGGTTGTTGATGTTCATTAGACGTCGCAACAGTAACCCCAAAGACAGCAGAAGACTTCAGATCCGAGGCTCCAAAAAGAGTACTCATTCATGGACGAAGACGTTCCAGCCATCTTCGAGACCCTTCTTAAAAATAACAAGATTAAGCTGCCACCCATCACAAATTAGGAGGAAGCTGGCAATACTATGAATCCAAAGTACTATGCGTACCATAGGAGGATCCTCCATCCCACCAAGACTTGCTTTACTTTAAAGAATATCATCCAAACCTTGGTTGAAGCCGGCGTCATAGCGCTAGGATAAGCCAAATGAGAACGGCAACACTCCGATAAGTATAAGAGTATAAGCTGCTCCTTTCTAGACTCCAACAAGTATAAGAGTATAAACTGCTTCTCAATCCTCCGACCGATATAAGAGGTTAAACTGCTTCCTGATACTCTAATAGGTATATGAGTCTAAACTATTTCCTACCGTTGAAGGAAAGTTCCTAGAGAATTTTATACGTAATATTCTTAAGGATAACCCAATCGTGTAACCGAATGCAATGATAAACTCAGTTTCACGAAGAAGCTGGGGGTAGATTATTCATGTAACGGGAAGTTCCCGGAAGAATACTATATGTAATTTTCTTAGGGATAACCCGATCATTACAAACAAAGTGATAAACACTAAATTCTCACTGTGATTTCCAAACACTCTTTTGCTGAGACGAGATTCGATCACTTCGTTGGATCAATCTTTCCTCACAAAATTCCCATTGGTGTTTCACAACTCACAGTCTTCCATCACAAAATCCCCCCACCGATCAGACTAATTGACGTTAGGACCACCAAAATTCTTTTCGGATTGAATCCACTCAAACTCCCAATGCGTCTGTGCACTCAACATTCCTATTGTTAAGTCCGAACATAGTACTTGGAATTTTAATATCCTAATCATTGATAATTGTTAAAACCTTCCGTGTTAAGTATTTGTCACTTAACATTAGGAACCCCCTCTGAGTGACTTGTACAAATCAACACTCCCATTGTAATTTGTACTCCCACTCCCACTTGGTCAAACCTTCCTACAGTTAGGACCACAATCAAAATCCCCTCTCGATTCCTCCAATGAAGGAGATGTCCACTTTCAAATCGAGTGATCAAACCTTCCTACAGTTAGGGTCATCTCAAACTCTCGCTTGGTCAAACCTTCCTACAGTTAGGACCAAAACCACTATTCACTCTCGATAAATGAGAAATTCATCTTTAGTTCGGTAATCAAACCTTCCGATAGTTAGGGTTATCCGAATCTTTTCGATTCTCGGAGTGGAGATCCCACTCCTAGTCTTACCTTTTCGGATTCTGGGGGTGAAGATCCCACCTCGAGTCTCCTTTCCAACTGGAGATAGAATATAAAATTCATCCTCTTCAGTGTTGGGAGATAGAATATAAAATTTTTCCTCTCCTATTTCGGGTTCGTCTTTGCCCCAAGAGAAAAAACCATTTTTTTAACTCCTAAAATCCGTGCCTCAAAGGTACGGGGAATTTTATCCCGAATCCTAAGCAGGGATAAGTCAACGCCTAACACACGTTGTCGGTTTAGTATTTTATCGATTGAAGAAGATATCAAAATCCGATTCTGGAGATTTTTATCCTGAATCCTAAGTAAGGATAAGTCAGCGCCTAACACGCATTGCCGGGTAGTCTATTCCCGTGACAAAGACAAAGTCTACGTATTCAATATCGTAGCATCAAGTCTAAGGGAGTTCATTCCTTTAGCACAACGTCACATGCGGAACGGACTCAAAACAATCCGCATGTAAGCCCGATTCAAACGGTAATCGGTAAGAGCATGTCAAATCCGTTGAGGGCTGAGGATTTGCCAAAAATCCTAAGTCAACGTCTGATACACGATGTTATTTAGTCTTTTCACAGGAGAAAGACGAAGTCTACGCATTCAATATCGTAGCACTAAAAGGGTTAACTCTTTTAGCTTAACGTCACATGTGGAACGGACTTAAACAATCCGCATGCTAGCCCGACTCAAACGGTAGTCGGTAAAGGCTCATCAAACCCGTTGATGGCTGAGGATTTGCCAAAAACTCTATAAATGCGAGTTATTGATGCATCAGCTCTGTTAGCTGGTCTCGTGACTCGATTATCTAACAACATTAAGATAAGATCCACACATGCAGATGAATCAGCTTTAACAGTTGGTCATGCAGCCTCGACACTTGGAACCACCATGCTCCAATACCTTAAGAGCTTAAACTATGTATACTCTAATAAGGTATACGAGTATAAACTATTCCCTATTTTTGTTGAGAAGTTTCTGGAGAGTATTTTTTTTCTAAAAATATTCTTAAGGATAACTCAACAACACTCCGAAAAGTATAAGAGTATAAACTGCCTCTCAAGACTCCAGCAGACGTACGAGTATAAACTGAGTCAAACGCCGGAGAACACGTTGAAAATGAAGACTCAACGCCAACAATCGATGGTCGGTTCTATGTTGAAATAGCAAACACGAGCTAAAGATCAGAAAATCAGGAATTGACTTCAAGTTAAAAATTCCGACAATGGTCAGACAATAAATGCAGCACCGGAACCCTTGCAGACATTCGACAAAGCACTGAATAGCCTGGAGGATTAAAAGAATCAAGAATAGAATCCATTCCAAGGTCCCGTTACACCGATTGAAGGTTGGGACAATCATATCCAAAGTATTCCAGACTCTTCTATAAAAGAATGAGGCTGAAATACTTTGGAGGGGTATCTGTAGGTGTATAAAACTGCTTATAGGTCCCTTAACACAGCTCGACACGGTGATTCGACAAACCAACGAACCATCGGGCGATATATCCAAGCATGATCGTTAGACCACAACACCGAAGCCAAGTGACACGCGACGAAGCGAATTAACGAGGCGACGAGGTTAACGAAACACACGCAAACAACGGAATACATCCAATCGCGTGCCCAATCAAGCTAACGGGTCGATGAATCAACGAGTCATCCAACCGTAGAGTCCACCACATCAAACAAGATTGGGAGCGGACTCGAACTCAAACACCAAAGCGGATTTACTACCAAATTAGGATCCGGACTGCCAAATCAGAGTCCAAATAAACATTGAAGTTCGGATAAACCGCGAAACCGGAAAACGGGCGAAGAAGCAAACACCTGGAGGGCTCGGCCAAAACCGAGCCTCCTAGGTGCACCTAGGTGGCTGGCCACCGAGCCACCTAGGTGGCTGGCCACCGAGAGCCCAGATCTGGGGCCAGATCTGAGCCCAGATCTGGTTTGAGGTGCCTATAAATAGACTTGAAGACTCATTGTTTAAGAGGTTGGATTTTTGGTTGAACTTTTGAGGTGAAACTCTGCTGGATTGAGAACTAAACTTCGGAGTTTTGGAGCTTTGAAGACTCAAGCATTTTAAATCTGGTTCTTGGCAATCATCCACGCCAAATAAGGCTAGAGTTCGAGAGAGATTAGATCTGAGATCCACACGGTCATCCTCTGGATCAAAACTTGGTTTTTGATCCCGAGAAGAGTATCGATTTAGCTTGGTCGATTTCGATTACTTAGGGCTATTATTTCCTTGGTGAAATAATCCCCTCGGCTGTTATTTCCTTCGTGAAATAACACCCGTCATACCGTGTAGATCCGATCGGATCAAGATCGCGCGGTGGTCTACGGATTAACCCCGACGCAGGCGAAGAACCCACACAAGCAAGAGACCGCAAAACAGGATCTTGTGATTTGTTCTAGAAAAGGAAAGTTGTAATCTTTTAAGATTTTTTTTTTGATTTTGTTGTAACCGGATCTTATAAAAAGACCGGATCTTTTGTAACCGATAAACTGTTGCTCAAGAAAACAATGACATCAATGAAAACAATTTTTCCCGCGAACAGGGGCGGATGGAGGTAATCTTGCTAGCGCTCTAACGCTCTTGTTGTTGTCCTTTTTCTTTTATTTTATTTTAACTTTCAGTTAGCTCAGAGCATTAGAGAGTCGCAGGATGACAGAGTTCTTGTATAGTCGTCGTCACATGAGTTACTAGTAGAGACTTCACGGTAGAGTTATTTCCATTCGAACATTAGAGCTTTGTATCACATTTTGTAAAGGCTATGAGCCTTAGTTACATTTTTAGCTGTTTCATGTCGAGACATATTTATTTCGAATGACGAATGTATTCCAGATTGTTCGCTATGACATGATTTATTTATGAGATACTACTCTCAATATCATATTTGTTATAGTTATTTCCTTTCGTTCACCTGTTTTGTATCTACACTTTACTTTGAATCCACTAGAGGATATTACTATGATTGGTGAAAGTTGTTGTTGCACAGTGTAGGTACATAGCAGGTTTGACATCTCTGGGTTTACCTTGGACTATAGACATGTGTGAAAACAGGGGTGTCACAGGAACGGAGACGTACGACGGAAGGTCTGAACTCCGTGATCATTTCTTGTGTGTTTGAGTTTAGCTTTGTGCACTTATATTTTGTTTATCTCTATCGCCATTCACTCATTGTCTAATTTATCCACTATTTTGTTTGTTATTGTTTATAGTTTACTTACACTTGTTTATATATCCTTGCATATATATCTTATTGCATATCTAATTTGCTAGGATATTTGTTAATAAGTTTTTAATTAGCATAAATTGGATTAGATTAGCATAAACTCTATTCACCCCCTCTAGGGTTCTTTCCTAGTGGCATTAGGGTCTAACAACAATATGTTTCACCCTCACAGTAATATCTCTCTAGTCGAAGTCAAAAAATGATCAAGTGTAAGTACAAAGCAGATAGGACAAAGATTATAATGCAATGAACACCACCATATAGAGAAGATCCAATAATAAATACAAATGTGTTCCAACATAACAAAGAAGTATATCTAACAATCTGAAATAAAATAATAAATCTTTGAATACAAAAGTCAACTGAATATAGTACTAAGGTATTTAGCCTTCAACATGAAATACATCTCTAAAGACTAAAAACAAATAAAAGTATACTGTGGAGCACTAACTAGCTACTAATAAATGACAAAAATCTATAGTTAGTTCCCGTCAACCTGCGCCTCTCCGAATGTCTGACTCGCTACCTAAAAAAGATGGAAACAACGAGCGTTAAAGCGTTAACGAGAACATCTCAACTGCCCCAGGGGAAAGGGTTAGTAGTACAAAAAATACAAGTTAGTACATATAAATATATAAATCACCTATCCTGAACTAAGAGGAATTAAGATTTGAAAATCCATAACAAGAGAATGAGTACGTCGAGTGAAATAATCCAAACAAGGAAACACTCATGTATATACCCATGTATCTCAAATTGTGAAACGTTAAATCCCAACTCCAAGATCCTATGAATACAATAATCAATAAAAGCAATACACTACCAAGCCTCATCCAAACCAAGTGATGTCAAAATACCTCACACTACCCTTGGGTAAGTGGCAAAGTAACAAGGATTAATATTCAGTAAAAGAATCTCGTATAGTATACGTCATGTATGATAACCTTAGTCTTATACCGTACGCTCAAGGTAGATATCATGGGAGCAAAATACAATTCTATGATTCCTCTACAAAGAGAATGGTGTGGAGTATAGACACTCACAATAACCTTTGGCTCATCGCAATATTTTGCGATTCACTACCTTACTCAAACACCCTGCGGAGTATACGTATGTCAACCTAATTCAAAACCCAATACAAATAAAAGAAATATAGAGTCTCGGCACTTACAACATCCTGTGGTTCAGCGCAATCACATGCGACTCACAACCGAACTAGCTCGCTCTACGGATTATAGGCATATCAGCTTATTCCAGAACACAATGATGCATAACAAAGTGTAGTCTAGTGTAGTTTCAATGTTGTATACCAACTAACCCACTCTGAGTATAGTCAATCTGCGGTCTCATTGCGGTGTACCAACTAACCCCACTCGATCATCAAAAACTATCATAAAAATGAAAAACAAAATACTCAAAATGTTAGATTTACGCACCTCCAAGTGCTCATGCGTGCTCAACCCAATACATGTCCTCTTGTAAACAATGCACGTGTATCTATGTGTGACTCATACATCACATTCTCGACCGAGTGTGCGTGGAGAGAAACATCATATGCAAAACATCATCATACCGGTTGACCGATTATATCTCATCGATCGACTTATGTGACATGCACAAAACAGGCACACAATAGACCTTGATCGGTTGACCAATGTATAAGTTCGTTCAACCGACAAGAAAACAAAACCCAGGTTCTTGCAGGATGATTGGTCGACCGATTTCCTTAATCAGTCGACCGACTAGCCAAAAATTCTTAATTTTCTGTGAGTTGTTAAATTTAGTCAAAATTCATCAAAATTGAAATCTTTCAAAGAACTCATGTGTACAACTTCTTTAAATATGATTAGGGTATATTCTACTACTTGAAAACACAAATACAAATATTTGTGGGGAAAACTACTAAGCCTAACATAATTATATTTGTAAACTCATCATAGAAACAAATTTAAATTAGTAAAACTCACATTAGATCAACTTCAAATCATGAACCCTAATTAAGGAAACCATCTTCATAACCTTTTCAATCAAAAAGATCAAATTTTATATCATACAGTTTAAATGAGTGGATGATTTTGATTTAGTCTTGGCACACATATCCATAAGCTTCTTATGGTTATTAATGCATAGTGCATATTTTCAAAAGTTGAATCTAAAGATGAAATACTATTTTTCATAGATTCAAATCTTCATTTTTAGGCACATATGCATTTTTAGAAGTAGAACATAAATAGTTATTTATGAAAGAAGCAGTATTATTTTGTATGTTCTTTACGTTCTAACATGCATTATCTCTTTCATGAGTTAAACTAGCAACGTTGAAGTTAAAGAAACATGATCCAATTTTAAGTTTTTTATTGTTTTCTTTAAGGATCACATTTTCATTTGAAATAGTTTCAAACTTAGATGGCTAACAACTCATGATCGGATTTAAATTATCATGCTTGCATTGTAAATCAATAAAATTTTTATGCAATAAGTTATAGGCCATGCAACAATTTTTCACTAGCACAAGCAAGTTCATCACTAGATAAATCATTAGTGGTTGGTTAACTTGCAAACCTCACTAGGGCTATCGCCTAGTGGCCGTGTGCATGTTGCTCCGTATGAACTTGAAGTTAGATCCTCCAAAGCTTGTTGGATCGCCTACCAAGTTCCCCTTGATGTGCTTCTATAAATTTCCAAACTTTTGTAAGCACTATCAAAATGAACAAACTTGTTAGACATAGATGAGTTAAAAGCATTTAACAAATATTCTAACAAAATGTTGTTCATAGTAAACATGCGATGATCATTTTATTCCACTTGGATTTCTCCAAAATGGGCACAATATAAGCATCATCTATAATTTCCCATAAATCAAATATTTAGATTGAACAAAAGTTTAAATCTAACACACCCATTGGGCATAGGGGAAATTATCTAATCTTAGGAGCAATATTGATGGCATAACTAAACGCATGCATATCCATAATATAAAAAGGCAAGCAAGATACAATTAAGCTCAAAAAATAGATTAGGCACAAAAAAGATAACTTGGATCTTTAACTCAAGGCGGTTAGTCCTTAAATCAAAGAGGCACCAGTAGCCTGATACCAATTGTGTAGACGCCTAGAGGGGGGCGTGATTAGGGTCTTATGGCTAATCTAATCGGATTAAATGCCATTAAAACTAATTACAATTATATTTCTTGCAAGATAGACGTTATCCAAAGAGTTATGTGCAAGAAGTATGCAATATACAAAAGTTGATATACTGCTATATGATGAAATATATGCAAGGATATATAAAACAATAAGCATATATCCTAACACAAGAGATATTAGACAATGTATGTGCAAGGATATAAACACAAAGCAGAGAGGGTAAACAAATTAACTACAAATGTGATTAGGGCAAAATGATCAACAAAGCAATACACAATGGCGATGTAAGATATGAATATAAAAAACACAAGTGGCGCGCAAAGCAATCACAAACAATAGGATGATGTTTTACTGAGTGTCTGCGGTCCCCACGACCTACGTCCCCGCTCCTTCACCTAAGAGGAGATCTCCACTACACAACCGGGTTTTTCTACTGTTCACGCCGAACAACGTTTACACCTCACATACAATCACTATGTAATACACCTCACACAACTAAGTGTTGGTCCTAGGCCCGTGTCCTCCTCCTCAAGTGCTCGGTTTCACCTCTCCCTAGGCACGTGCAACGCTGACCACTCCTTCTTGGATTCGACCCCAGTCTCTCACCCACAACACTTCTCTCGGTGTACAAGTGTATTACAAGTGAATCCTCAGCAATTAAGCAAGATACATCAATTGATTGTTCTCTAACAATAGGTGAGAACTCAATTAAGCAGCAATGGCTTAGTCAGCTTATGCTCACACCC
>NC_033801.1:52041985-52117076 GCF_001876935.1 Asparagus officinalis
GCAGCTAAACAATATCAACTCGGTCTTCATCTGGTATATTTGCTATCCTTAATAATTGGTCTATGGTCTGCAACCACATCTCGGCCTCATATCTGCCTTCAGTCCCGGCAAAGTGTTGCGGGTTGAGCTTCCGAAAATCGGACACATTGCCCGGCCTTGTAACCTGTCGCTGCTTATCCCTCTGATGATTATGAGCTACCAGGTCCCTAATCGCTTCTGCAAGATCAGCTTGATCGACTCGTTGTCCATCAGGGACAACTGGAGTAGGGGGTCGACGTTTTGGGGCCATAGTGATCACCTGAAAATGAGATTGGTCGAGATTAGGACTTGAGAATCAGAGAAATGGGAGTCAAAGGACGTATTTCTGGAAAGGGAAAAACTCATTCTATACATGCTCTATTTTTAGCTCAATCTTAGTTTCTACTTGTATGCAGGACGAGATCACAATTCCTAAACCTAACCTGGCTCTGATACCAATCAAAACCTTGTCACGCCCCGGTTCCAAAATGTAATAGTTTGGAACGTGACTCGGCCGGCAATGCAACCATACGGTCACATTCAAGCCTCTAGATCATCCTGTATACAGATATAAAGACAAGACTATACCAAAGAGCATGTACCAAGATAATTAAAGGAGTGTATAGATAAAGAAATATCGGAAATTTTCATAATTCTATAACAAGTCCACAATTTATCTAAAGAGAAAGGAAAAAATACACCATAGTCTGGAGAGCCACATGTGGCTAAAGAAAAGCCTAAACCAAATAACTACCTAAATCAACTGAACTGGATAACTGATAGAATGAATGGTGATCACTGTTGATGAGCCTGCCCCTCGAAGTACTCTCGATCCTGCGAAGAAAGAACGGTTCCCGAATCTGGGGCACGCAAACCCCAAGGGAGTCAGAAAACTCCCAACAAACATGAAAAATGAAGGAAATATGCGCATGTAAGTGTAATGTGGCATGTATAAAGAAAAAAATGAAAACTCAATTAAAGATGGAAAAACATGCTGATAATAGGTATCAACCAAGGTCAATCTTAAGACACAAAAGCACATTATTATTATTTTAGATGTTATTTGAATTAGAAAAGAATATTTCATGTATATAAGTCGGTTTCCCGTAAACCGTCCCGGGAACACGGCTTCAAGTCAGGATGGGCCCTTATTTCATACATATATACATATATATATATATACCAGGATATCAAGAATGCGCACAAGCCCGCTTATATACATGTTATATTCTCTGTCTAATTCCCCTTTTATAAACCCCATGTTTTTCTGTTTAATCTAAGTGACTGTACATGAAGTTTTGTGCACTAACCACAGAGTTACCGTGGAACGGCTTCCATAAAATTATAAAAGATAACCGTGACCCAGAACATGTCCAAATCAAGAGGGGTGCATCGTCTAGTTGATGCTATAATAGTAATAGCCAAGGAAAAATCTCATATCGGGATATCGATATCGAGAGCATAGCCATGTTGTGAAAACACTTCTCTAGACTAGCAAGCATGAGCAAGTGCTAATGTCATAAGACATATATATATATATATATATATATATATATTATAATAATAATGGAACTAATATTTGAATAACAAACAGAAAATTTGATAAATAATCACCTAACCCTAACTAAAACTACTAATCCTAACCCAGCACCCAAAACCGGCATCATCCCTTCTTCTGTTGGCAACCTCACATTCTTTAAAAACTCTAAAAAAAAAATTTCAAGGCCCACAAAAGAACTCAGGCCCAACAACAAAAATAAAAGTTTTAGGCGGCTAGGGGATTTGAACTCCAGACCTAGGAGTAACAGTCCAAAGCAGCTGACTACAACACCATCTTGCATCTATGGCCATAATAATACAGAAATATATTGGTTTGTGTTAAAACCGAATCGATACACGTATTTATGAAAAAAATTTGTAGAGTCCAAGATTTGAACTAGGGACCCGTGTGTCATTGTCCAAGCAACTAACCACTACAACCTATTAAACTTTCATTGTCATAACTGATGCAGATAATAAATAAACTTCGGTTTTCAGTTAAGATCCTAAATAAATACTTCCAAATTAAATAAAATAAATTTATATATTTTATATAAGTCAAAATTGTTATTTTCTGATTTGTACGAAAAATTATGTGAAATTTATAATACTCATATCAATAAAATGATAAGATCATGGGGAGGAACATAAAATAAATAAATGAGAAAAAAAATTTATCTTCTAATAATTTTAAACTTGAATTCTATTAGTTATTTCTATGAACTAGAATGGGGGGAAAATAGTACTGCAGGAAGCATAAGCTAAATATATACATATACATAAATTAATTGGGGGAAGAGATGCTTGCATGAAGGAAATCAAAATAATAATGATAATTAACATAATAATTGAGGAAAGGATACTCACATGAAAAAAACACAAAACAAAAATAATAAAAATAACAAGATTTGAGGAAAAGAATGCTTGCCTAAATTCGTGTGAAACTCCAAAGCAAGAAAAAATCCGCCCTTTTTCAGACACGTTCCTGCCCTACGTTCTCTCTCTCTCTCTCTCTCTCTCTCTCTCTCTCTCTCTCTCTCTCTCTCTCTCTCTCTCTTTTTATTTGTTTATTTTTTATTTTTTTTGGACTTCACTTCTCTGGTTTCCGTGAGATGGAAAAAATGAAGATGGGTGGGTTTTTTTTAAAGGGTGGTTGTTGGGTGTGTTAGTGAGGATAAGTGGAGATCATGGGGTTAGTTAGGTTTGTTAGTGAAGATTAGAGGAGATTAAGGGGTTTAGTTAGATATTATATCACCTAAGTCAAAATCTCATGATTTTTCACCCGTGAATGGATGAACAAGGGTGTGAGAGGGAGTTGTGTATGCGCTTTACTAAGTTAACACTAATGGGCCCTTTGTGTCATTTGTTTTTATTTATTTATTTATTTTTCCTTTCATCATGTGGGCCTCTAACATAATTGATTGGTAAAATAAAATAAAATAAATGAATTATTAGAAATTGGCCCGAGGAAAGTGAAAGAAAAGGAATGAGCGCCCAAATGAAAACTCGTACTCTGAAAGTTTTGATGTTGTAGTTATTGATGTATTGCTTATATATGAGATGCACTTGGTAAGCGGCCTACCTACTTGTTATTGATGGATGTCTTCAGTGATTTAGTTATTGAAATGCTCTGAAAATTTTGAAGATTAAGATCGAACTATGTTTGTGCTCAAATCTCTACAGAAAAGAATGGTTTCAGTTTTCAGGGTGCCTCGTTCCATTTTCTATTTGTTAGTGGTGCTATACTTATAAGGAACATAAGTATTTCTTCCCATATTTTATGAAATAATTTGTCGGGATGTTTTCTCATTTGAGTGTTTTTGAGGTAGTAGCTGGTTGACTTGGCAGTGAGGTATATTGTGAAGGTGTTAAGCATGAAAAGGAGCTAAAAACGATCTTTGCTAATAGGACAGAAAATAAAAGGTTAAAGCGGAAAGCGTTGCTATAAGTGGGTGTATGGGGTTGATATGTGCAAATAGGACAGAAAATATAATATCGAGGTGGTGCTATTAGCTGCTTTGAGTGGGATTTTAGTGATTTTATTATTCTTTGTCTAAGCAGACTACGTACTATGTATATCATGTTGGGAACATGGTTGATGTTACAATATCTCTTGTATTTTGATGATAACAAATCATTATTTATCTAACATATTTTACTGCAGTTTCAAGATATATATCTCAAAGCAAAAATCAAATTATCAAGGCTATTTCAACGATCAAAAGATGAAGATGTAATATTTTATCTTTTCTTTTAGAATTTTTTGTACAAGCCTTGATCACACACACAACACACACTATTTACTTAGAAAATCATAAAAATATTCTAAGTATAATCCTATTTTTAATCAACATATGAATAAGTTATTAAACTGTTAAAAATATCAAAAATATGGTTTTTGGCCGACCAAAGATAGGTCTGGTCGACCAGATATAACTGAACCAGAAACAGAGTCAGAAAAATCTCTGTCTGGTCGACCAGATATGGACCTGGTCGACCAGAGGCTACAGACTCAGACAGAAATTCCAGAATTTCTCTGTCTGGTCGACCAGGCCTCAATCTGGTCGACCAGACAGCCATTCTAACAGCTATATTTTTCAAATGAATATGAACGTTTTGTGAACGTTTTTGGCAGTTATTTTTGAATATTTTTGAACGAAAATTATACCTATAAATAGGTGTTTCCATAAACTTGAGTTTTTCTTGAGTTCTTAACTCCATTTTTGAAGAGAAAAAATGAGTGTTATTTTCAGTTTTGTTCTTGATTAAAACTCCATTACTCTAGAACAAAAACCATCCCTATAGCCTATTGTAAGTCACTCACATCTACACATCAAGGCTTATAGGAAGAGAAAGTTGTACCATCTTGCTTTTGATTTGATAATCTCTTGAAAGAGGAGATTGTTGTGGCATCGGCAATTGAAGATTGTCGAAGTTGTACTGTTTGCTTGCGGGTTGCAAGTGCTTGCGGTTTTGCAAGTGGAAATAGTGGAGAAATCTCAAGCGAGGCTTGGGGACTGGATGTAGGTCTGGAGGACCGAACCAGTATAAATCCTTGTGTTTGCGTATGCAATTTTCTGTGATTGTCTACATATTGGTTTGATCTTTCTTACTCTTTGTGATATTATTTTATTGAAATTTAAAGTTTCCGCATTAGATTTCATAAACACTATTCAACCCCCCCCCCTTCCAGTGTTTGAGTGCCATTGCAGTGATCCTACAATTGGTATCAGAGCAGGTTAATCAAGGATAACAATAGCTACATCATCTACATCACAGTTCAAGGAAGGACATTCTACTCAAAGACCACCACTTTTCGATGGTTCCAACTACAACTACTGGAAGTGTAGGATGAAGATCTACCTTCAATCGATAGGATTTGATCACTGGAACATAGTAGAGTCTGATTACAACAAGCCTACTACTCCATATTCTGAATCGACATTGGTGGAAAGGACAAATGCGAATCTTGACGCCAAGGCAATGAATGCATTGTTTTGCGCAATGGATAAAAATGAATTCAACCGCGTGTCTACTTCCAACACTGCACATCAAATCTGGCACACACTTGAGGTAACCCACGAAGGAACTTCTAAGGTTAAAGACTCAAAAATTTCTGTTTTAGTGCACAGGTTTGAAATGTTCAAGATGAAAGACAACGAGACAATTGGTGAAATGTTCACAAGGTTCACTGACATCATCAACTCCCTAATTGCATTAGGAAAGGTCTACACACAAGTGGAGATGGTTAGGAAAATCCTCCGGGCTCTTACTTCGGATTGGGAAAAGAAGACTACTGCGATAGAAGAAGCCAATGACCACTCCACATTGACAGTAGAAAATTTAATAGGGAATTTGATGGCATACGAGGTGCAACTTGAAGATCGGAAAAAGGACAATGAAGAAAAGAACAAGAAGGTTCTTGCTTTCCAAGCATCTACTGATGATGAGGATTCCGATGACGAAGAAGAGTTTGAAATAATCACACGCAAATTCAGAAAATTCTTGAAGAAAGGTAAGTTCTCTTCTAGTAAATTCAAAGATACTAACAAAGTCACTTGTTTTGGTTGTAATAAGCCAGGACACTACAAGAAAGATTGTCCCCTACAACAAAAGTTAAAGTCGAAGTCTTCTAACAATTTCAACGGGTTCACAAAGAACAAGAATGAACAAGTGAAGAACAAAAAGAAGAAGGCTTTGTCGATAACATGGGATGATAGTGACCAGTCATCTTCAGATGAAGAAGAGGAAAAAGAAGATCATCAAGCGAATATGTGCTTTATGGCAAATGAATCTGATGATGATCAAGTAAGTAATCATGATGAGTTACTTGACGCATTTAACGAATTATTTTTGAAATACAAGCAACTAAATTCTTCTTTTAAAATATTAAAAAATGAAAATGAAAATTTGAATAACACTTTAGTCTCTCCTTATGCTTCACAAATAGAAGATCTTAAAGAGAAGAATAAAGAGTTATTTTCTGAAAATTACAAGTTATCTAGTAACAATCAACTTCTTAAAAAAGAATGTGAATTCTTTAAAGTTCGTATTTCAAATTTGGATGATAATGTTAAAAGTCTTAAAACCAAATATGAAACTATATCAATGAATGTAGGTAAATTTAACAAAGGAAAAGAGAATCTAGATAATCTACTTTCTTATCAATTACCTGCTAAGAGTAAACAAGGATTAGGATATGTTTCTAACTCCAGTAATGAGAAAATATACTCTTCTATGCAAAAGAAAAATCATTCTTATTTATATTCTAAATTTGTGAAAAGTAGTTATCATGCACATAGTGATACATCTATGCATGTTAGTTCTAAGGTATTTTCACATAATGATAGAAAAATGCATATGAAGAAAGTTGCAAGTAAGATTATTTTAAAATCCAACTACATTTGGGTTCCTAAAAATGCATGTTTAAGTGATAGAAAGATATACATATCACATTTGGGTTCCTAAAAATGCATGTTTAAGTGATAGAAAGATATACATATCAAATTACAAAAAGGATATCTGTGATTCTGAAAACTATCTTTCATACAATGTAGGTAAACCAAATTCTTATTGGGTTTGGTTTCCTAAATGCTAATCTCAAGGACCCAAAAGTTAAAGGGTACCAAAACATATATCAAGTACCTAATAAAAGGGAAACATGGATTTTAGATAGTGGTTGTTCCAAGCACATGACCGGGAACAAGGACTTATTTTCTTCCATACAATTTAAAGATGGAGGAACTGTTACCTTCGGTGACAACAACAAGGGTCAAGTGGTAGGAATTGGAACGGTCGGTATGAACTCTAAAACTCTTATTAATAATGTGTTATTAGTCGATGGTTTAAAGTATAATTTGCTTAGTATAAGTCAATTATGCGATAAAAACTATAAAATAGTGTTTGAAAAAGATAATTGCATGATATATAACAATGACATGACAATTTTATTGTTCAATGGTTTTAGAAAGAAAAATGTTTATATACATTCCATGGATATTAAAACTCATGAACATTGTTTATTAGTTTCAAAAGATGAATCACTAATATGGCATAAAAGATTAGGTCATGTTAATGTTAAAAATATTTCACGCATTTCTAAGAATAATTTAGTTAATGGATTGCCAAAATTAGATTATAAGAAAAATCATTTTTGTGATTCATGTCACAAAGGAAAAATGCATAAGTCTAGTCATAAATCAAAAGATGTTATTTCAACCAAAAGACCATTGGAATTACTCCATATTGATTTATTTGGTCCCTCTAGAATAGCTTCTTTAAATCATAGTCGATATGCATTTGTTATAGTTGATGATTTTTCACGATTCACATGGACTATATTTTTAAAACATAAGGACGACACATTTAAGTTATTTTCAGATTTTTGTAAGCTTGTACAAAATCAAAAATCCACTACTATAATCACAATAAGAAGTGATCATGGTGGTGAATTTGAGAATGAAAAATTCTCTGATTTTTGTAACAAAAATGGTATAAAACATGAATTTTCAGTTCCTCGCACTCCACAACAAAATGGAGTTGTTGAGAGAAAGAATAGAACACTACAAGAATGTGCTAGGACATTGTTGTGTGAATCTAATCTTCCTAAATCTTTTTGGGCTGAAGCTGTTTCATGTGCTTGCTATGTTTTAAACCGTGTTTTATTAAGACCCATCCTAAATAGAACTCCTTATGAGTTATTTTATGATCGTATTCCTAAGGTATCTTACTTTAGAGTATTTGGATGTAAGTGTTTTATACTTAATACTAAGGATAATTTAGACAAATTTGATTCTAAATCAGATGAAGGTATTTTTGTTGGGTATTCTATGCGAAGTAAAGCATATAGAATTTATAACAAAAAGACTTTAACTATTGAAGAATCATTGAATGTTTCCTTTGATGAAACAATGTCTAAAATTCCAATCACTTCATTAGAAGATGATGAAATTGATTCCAATATGGATGAGACTGAAGAAACTTTAACAAAAGAGGATAATATTGTATTACCCAAAGATTTTGTTGAACTTAGAGATCATCCTCATCAAAATATAATTGGAAATATAAATGATAATGTTAGAACTAGATCTCAATTGAATTTATTCATTCATGTTGCATTTACATCTTCATTAGAACCAAAGAATATCAAAGATGCTTTACTTGATGATTCTTGGATAAATGCCATGCATGAGGAATTAAATCAATTTATTAGGAATGATGTTTGGGTTTTAGTATCACGTCCTAATGATAAATCTATTTTAGGAACAAAATGGATATTTAGAAATAAGTTAGATGAAAATGGTAACGTAGTTAGAAACAAAGCTAGGTTAGTTGCTCAAGGATATTCTCAAGAAGAGGGAATAGACTATGATGAAACCTATGCTCCTGTAGCAAGATTAGAATCAATTAGATTATTACTTGCCTTTGCTTGCTATATGGGTTTCAAACTATATCAAATGGATGTAAAAAGTGCTTTCCTAAATGGCTTCATCAAAGAAGAAGTCTTTGTTGAACAACCACCTGGATTTGAAAATGAGAAATTTCCAAATCATGTATATAAGTTGAAGAAAGCTCTTTATGGTCTCAAACAAGCACCACGTGCTTGGTATGAAAGACTTAGAAATTTTCTTTTAACTTCAGGTTATGAAGTAGGCAAAGTAGATTGTACTTTGTTTATTAAGAAAATAGAAAATGATATATTACTAGTACAAATATATGTAGATGACATTATTTTCGGTTCTACAAATGAAAGTCTTTGTCAAACTTTTGCTAAGAAAATGTAAAATGAGTTTGAAATGAGTCACATGGGTGAGCTAAACTATTTTTTAGGTCTTCAAATTAAACAATCACATGAAGGAACATTCATTAATCAAAGCAAATATGTTAAAGATATTTTGAAACGCTTTGGAATGGATACTACTTCAAGTAAACATACACCCATGAGCACTACAACATCTTTAGACAAAGATGAAATGGGTAAAAGTGTTGATCAAAAATCCTATAGAGGAATGATAGGCTCTTTACTCTATTTAACTGCTAGTAGACCGGACATTATGTTTAGTGTATGTATTTGTGCTAGGTATCAAGCAAATCCAAAGGAATCACATTTGAAAGCCGTAAAAAGAATTTTTAGATATTTAAAAGATACAACCAACTATGGTTTATTCTATAATAAATCTAGTAATTTAGATTTAATTTCATATAGTGATGCAGATTTTGTGGGATGTAAAACTGATAGAAAGAGCACAAGTGGCACTTGTCATTTTTTAGGACACTCCTTAATATCTTGGTTTAGCAAGAAACAAAATTCAGTTTCTTTATCCACAACTGAAGCCGAATACATTGCTGCTAGTTTAGCATGTGCTCAAGTTATGTGGATGAAGCAAACCTTGTTAGACTATGGTATTAAATGTCAAACTTCACAAATATTTTGTGATAACACTAGTGCTATTAATTTGTCAAAGAATCCTGTATATCACTCCCGTACCAAACATATAGATATTAGACATCACTTTCTAAGAGATCATGTTCTTAAAGGAGATATTTCTTTAGAATTTGTTTCAACAGATAAACAAATTGCCGATATATTCACAAAACCCCTAAAAGAAGAAACTTTTGTAAAATTTAGACGCGAATTAGGTATATGTACAATAATTGACATTAATTGATATATATGTGTGTATATATGTGTGTTACTATGTATGTGTGAATGAAAATGTTTGAAATATATGTGTATTATTTGTATAAACAAAATACTAGGGTTAAACCAGAAGTTTTACACAAATTGCTGTGTAATTCACTAACTGGTCGACCAGATTTGGACCTGGTCGACCAGAAACGTTGATACTGGACAGTAAACGGATATCAGTCACTAACTGGTCGACCAGGACCTTATTTGGTCGACCAGACGGAAGCAGTTATGCCCAGTTTGGTTTTTATGTGATATGACATCAAGTCTTTAGTACACATTGACCACTTTTACTATTCCCACCAACCCTTGACTCATTGGAGACTACATTCAAAGCATCTTTGACTCATTGGGTACATAACCCATTGAATGAATCTTTGACTCATTGGGTACACAACCCTTTGAATTGATCTTTGACCATTGAAAACCCTCATACTTCTCTCTATAAATAGTCTTCCATTCATCTCATTCTTCTTCATTGAAAACCCTCATACTTCTCTCTATAAATAGTCTTCCATTCATCTCATTCTTCTTCACACCTTACCTCTCTACATTTCAAGAAGTAAAAGACCATCCTCTTCCAAATCCAAAAGAGCAAGATCCACCATAGATCCGGATGTTGCTTACCAACAATATCTCAACAATCCTAATTTAGCAAAGGAATTTGTAAAGTTCTCAAGTCAAGACGTTCATCAAGAGCGTTTTATCAAATTTCCCGATTTTGAGCACTATCCTTTAGAACATCTTTTCAAAAATACGGGTTTGTTTGAACTCTTCTCCTCAAGAAATGTTGTTCCTTGCTATCCTTTTCTTGTGAGATTATTCTATACAAATATGAGTTACAAGACTAGTTATCTCAAGTCTATGGTGAAGAAAGTACCGATCAAGCTCTTTCCTAAGAGAATTTCCGATATACTCAATATACCAAATACCGGTGCAACTTTGAATGATATCGAGATGACCGATCCGGAAATTCTTGCTTCTATGCTAGAAGATATCGAGATGACCGATCCGGAAATTCTTGCTTCTATGCTAGAAGATGGTCAAAATCTTCATCCTCCTATCTACAATAGAGTTCTTCGCCCTCTTCCAAGACTAATTGGTAGGATTCTCTCTCACAATATCCTCCAAAAGTTGGGTTCTTTTACTTATATCTCTCTTGATCTAGCCAAATTCATTTATGCCGTTGTTCGCGGGAAAAATCGTATTCTTCTTCATTGATGATTCCATTGCCATCTTAAATAATAACTTTTTGAGTTACAAAGATCCGGTCTTTTTATAAGATCCGGTTACCATGAAAATCGAAGAAAATAAAGAAAAGATTACAACTTTTTCTCCTTGTTTGTCGAACAAATCGCGAGCTCCTGTTTTGCGGTCGCTCGCTTTGTGGGTTGTTTGCTTCTCCTTGTTTGTCGAACAAATCGCGAGCTCCTGTTTTGCGGTCGCTCGCTTTGTGGGTTGTTTGCCTACGGCGGGGTTTATCCGTGGACCACCGCGAGATCTAGATCCGGTCGGATCTACGCAGTACGACGGGTATTATTTCACGAAGGAAATAATAGCCGGGGAGGATTAGTTCACCAAGGAAATAATCGTCCAAATCTCGGGATCAAAGGCCAAGCTTTGATCCGGAGCACGCCTGCGTAGATCTGAGATCCGGTCCTCTCGAACACCTGCCTTATTTGGCGTTGACGATCGCCGAGCACCAGATCTGAATGAGCAAGTCTTCAAAGTCCTAAAGCTTGAATCTTTTTAAGTTTTGAGTCTTGAATCCAGCAGAGCTTCGCCTCCAAAAATTCCAACCTCTGAAAATGAACCACCCTTGGCCTATTTATAGGCACCCAGATCTGTGCCTAGGCACAGATCTGGGCTGAGGTGGCTCGGCCACAAGTGGCCGGCCACCCCTGGGTGGCTCGGCTTGGGCCGAGCCACCCTGAAGTGGCTCGGTTTCGGCCGAGCCCCTCAGGGTGTTTGGGTTCCGTCGTTTTGTCGTTGTTATCGTGTTGTCCGTGATCCGGTTGTGCGGTTGATTTGTATGGACTCGATTTGTCGACCTGATTTGGCAGTAAATCCACTTCTGAGTTCGAGTCCGAAACTGATCTTGATTCGGTCGTGATTCATCCGAGTCCGCTCTTGTTTGGATGACTCGTTGACTCCCCGAACCGTTGGCTTGATTCCGCACATGAATGGATGCATTCCGTTGCTCGCGTGTGATTCGTTGATCTCGTCGCCTCGTCACTCGATGGTTTGTCGAATCACCGCGCCGAGCTATGCCAAGGGACTTATAAGCAATTTTACATACCTACAGATACCCCCTCCAAAGTATTTCAGCCTCGTTCTTTTATAGAAGAGTCTGGAATACTTTGGATATGATTGTCCCATCCTTCTTCGGTGCTTTGTCGAATGTCTGTAAGGTTTTCGGTGCTGCATTTATTGTCTGACCGTTGTCGAAATTTTGAATTTGAAGTCGATTCCTGATTTTATGATCTTTAGCTTATGTTTGTTGGTTCAACATAGAACTGACCATCGATTGTTGGCGTTGAGTTCTTATTTGCAACGCGTTGTCCGGCGTAGTGTTGTTGAGTTATCCTTAAGAATATTTTTTAGAAAAATATTCTTCAGAAACTTCTCAGCCAAAAATAGGGAATAGTTTATACTCGTATACCTTATTGGAGTATTTCTCATGCCCAAATGAGCTGAACCGGCCTGATAATGACCTGAACCGGTCTGATATTGAGCCAAAAAAGGCAGTAATTAGGCTCAAAAAATCTTCTGATATTTCCGAACATGTGGGAGAGGCAAGAATAAACCAAGGACTGAACCCTCGGTTGATTTGAAGTTGTTTCGATGCCCGATTCAGCTTCAATTTGAATTCTGGTTCAAACCAGGTCTGGTCCGGTTCAACTTGGTCTGGTCCGGTTCAACTAGACTTGGTTCAACATTATAAAAAGGGGTCTTTTTCTCCTCTTTCTTGGATTCCTCTTCCTCTAGGGCCGGCCCCCTTATCCTCCCCTATTTTTGGATTTCTCTTCCCTCGAGCATCCGTTCTCCTTCAAATCTTCATAGTTGCATTAGATCCGCCCTTCCTTTTGATCTTTGACTGAAAAATCCCTCCAAAATCTTCATATAGAAATTTCTCTCAGGCCCCTCGAGCACGTGGTCTGAGCCTTTTTCAGGATTTGATTTTTGTCGGATCTTCGAGCTTTCCCTCAGGTAAATCCTCCATAATTTTAGCATATTCCCTGCTTAATTTAATTTATGAACTTGTGGGATCGCATGTGAGGGTTAGGATCATGATTTGGCGCCTCGAGCTCCTCTTTCAGGGGTTAGAAATAAAAAGAGGAACTTTTTTTCTAGATCTGATCCCTTAATTTATTTTGCAGGTCACCATGTCTCGTATTGCGAGGGGTCAATCCTCTACCGCGTCGGCTGATGGCGCGCCTCCCTCTTATGCTGGTGAGCTTATTTTTGGAAATTTACAAATTAGTCCATTTTTTCTTGAAAATTTGCAAAGTGGTCCTTTTTACTCCCCGTTGTTCTCCTTGGTGAGGCAACCTGGAAGAGCCTTGATTCTCCTTGGTGAGGATCGACGCTTTAAAGATATGTTTTGCTTGGTCAAAACCATATCTCATAATAAATAAAGGGGGTGTTTTGTCACTGCATTGTGCCTTATAAGGCAAGGATATATTGTTGATATACCCTATCTTATGAATGCACAACGTGGCCAAATCGTCTCACCCTTTATAAGGCAATGACTCTATCTTACCCATTCGTAAGATGAGTTCAATTTCCTTTTATAACTGGAATTAACAAACAATTAATTGCTTGTTTTCAGTTGAGTATCCTTCTGGAGCGTTCTCATCTCATGCAGTATGCGGGCGTCGTGGCGAGTACTATTCGACTTCCGACGATTTTTCCCCTATTCCAGTTACTCCTCAGTTTGCTTTGGGCACATCGACCGAGGTTGCCCAAGTGGTGAAGGAGGGTGGACATCGAGCTCTTCGACAGTTGATTACAGATGCGCCTTTCGTGAAGGATGCCAGTTCTATTCAGCCTCTCAGGAAGAGTGACTTTTTATTTGGCGACTCTGTCAGAGATCCGGATGTAGTGTTCATTGATGACGAGCAGTGGCTTCATAAAACTGGCAGTGGTTTCATATATTTGCCGAAGGTTCCTCGGCATCGTTCGTTGACTGAACTTAGGCGTCAGGCTGTGACACGGGAGATGTCATGGCGCTTGACGGAGGAGCATGAGAGCGTTCACTGCGGCTACATCATCCATCAGGCAGTTCCTGGTTCGAGTAGGAGTCATGTCACTGGATTGCGTCCTGGAGTATTGGGGCTGGATGCGCCACCACGTAACGAATTCCTTGCCACTGCTTCTACTTTAAAGAATCGCCTCGCTGCTCTAGGATGGGAGATGCCTACGACGCGTCACAGATTTTATGGCTGGGTCCATTCTTTGGACAAGCTTTGGTGGACCCGCATGACGAAGTACGTCTTAAGCCGATGGGGCGAAGAGTTGCACGCTTGTGGTTTATATGCAGCCGTTCGTGCCACCATGTATGGCTTTCCTATCAGCGCGAGGCATTTCTTTGCTTTGTGCGAGCTTTATAATCCAGATTCGAACACCTTTCTGACCCGGCAAGGGGAGTTGGGCTTGGCTCTCCACGAGATGCATAGGGTTTCTGGTTTGCCCATGGGACAGATGCTATATCAGGAATACTTTCCCTCCAACCATGAATTGAGTCAGCTGAAAGATCGTATGCCCGACCGCTATGAGACTTTATGGGACCTCACATGTCACTATCATATTGCTTTGGCGCAGTCCGAGCCTTTAGCGAAGAGGACTAAGTCATTCGTGAGTCTGAAGCAGTTTGCATGTTACTTGTTCAGGAATCTGGAGAGCAATTCTGGCGAGAATATTTGTGAGTTGTCACCACTCACTCCTTCAGGGGTGAATAGTTTATTGAAGAAGATTGATGCTCGTTCTTATACCATTAGCGGTCCTGAGAGTGGCTTTCCTACAGGGACCAAGTTTAAATCGTTCTTATGGCATGCGACCGCACCGATTCGACCGATGACCCTTCTTGCCGGTTACCTCGCTATCTGCTTAAAGAAATGCGTGGTCTCGTTTCAGTCTGGTGACACTTTTCCCTTGGAAGTGCTCTATCCAGCGATTCAGCTCGCCTACAAAAAGGAACTTTCGCTTCTTCCAGTCATGGTGGCTAACATTCATCGAGGGCTTCGACAGCTTTCTAGTGCCTTTACACGGAAGGAAAACGATTCGCCAGGTCAGATTCCTACTACTAAGGTGGAGCTGCCGTACACTTATTTGATGGCTTGGTTCGTCCTTCACCATTCTGATATGATGTCGGTACCGAACGCCACGGACCACTCCGTTCCCCTACTACAGTTGCTTGAGGATGGCAAGTGGGAGGGACGAGGATTTTCTAACATTAGACAGCAGCTGCAGGTCCACAAGTGTTGGGCGTTTTCTACCTGCTTTCCGTAGTTCTCCGGCCGATACGGCGAGTGTTTGCTTGATGAGGAGAGGCCGAGGGAGTATCGAACTCATTTAGACATCGGCTGCTTTAACTGGCTGGTGAACATTAGGCCGGGTTATCTGACTTTCCGCGTGAGGGATCAGTGTTTCATAGAGTCATATCTACCCTGCCGATTCGCTCGCCAGTTTGGCTATGATCAGCTTTACGTCGGGAATCCACGTCAGCAGCTTCGGACCCACGGTGGCTTGGTGGACGGTCTCCGGGCATGGTTATGGACCGTGACGGGCTGTACTGGTGCTAAGTTCAGTCTTCCGAGTGTTGATCGGCAGTTGAACCTCACCTTCGTAAGCTGCAAGTGGTTGTTAGCAGCTAATAAAACTGTCCCCGTGAAGCCGATTGCAGAGCTAGAGGCCGAGGAAGCTTCCCAGGTTGATTCTCGTAGGATTTGGGAAAACGCTCGGTCACACAGGATGCGGAACAAGACTCGTCGGATTGATGAAGAGGGAAAGAAGGTCTTCTATTCTGCAGATGAGACTTCAGGCGGAGATCCTGAAGATTACGAGGACTTTTCTGAGCGAGGTTAACTACCCATTTTTTGTCTTTGTCTTTCAGAATTATTAAAACTGACAATGGTTTGATGTTTCAGGGACCATTGGTGACCAGGATGAAGAGATCCGTCCTCCTCCCCAGGCGAGACCTTCGATTATTGTCCCTGCTGCTAGGCGGAAGAGATTAGCCCGCAAGCCGCGCGCAGCTTCACAAGTACCTGATATGGATTTGGCTGGTGATGATCCTACTAGTGATGGAGGTAACATCTACCTGTAAACCATCCTCTTGATTATTCAGAACTTCAACTCATGCTTTTCCATTTCTATATAGGAGAGCGTGGGGAAAGCGAGATGAGTCCTGGTCCTGTTCCTGTATCTTCTGGCGAGCCTGACTCACCGCACCAGGTAGAAAGGCCTGCAGCAGCTGCCGACGTTAGGGAGGATATCAATGTAGGACCCGATTCAGCGAATCCAGGTACATCTACCATTGACAATATATCTTTTAGTTGGCACACAAAAGAGTTGAGTGATTCCGAATTTGTGCATTCCCTAATTGTCTCTGTGCTCCTCGCTCCTTTAGATAACTTGCATGAGGCAAACATGGATCTTGGGAATAAAGGGGCTAACGCACCTATAAGAGGTAACTCATTTCTATCGGTTGTAGTCTCTTCGTTCTTCTTTGGTACTTATATTCTCTTGTGTCAGATTTCTCAATTGATGATTTTGACGAGGAAGGCTTACTTGTGGACACTCCCATGCTCCACTTCATGTATGGCTCTCCTCAGATTGATGACCAGTTGCGTGGAGATATATTTCCTGAGTCCACGTTCCCTAAGAACCCCGAGGATGGTTCTTTTGAAGGTACGCGCCTCCTCCCGAGTTAATTATAGGACTAGCCAATTTTGACTACTGCAGTTATAATGTGATGCCTCTGAGAATTCTGTTTTGTATTTGCCAGAAGCTTTTGTCGAGAATGATCCTGTTGAACCGTCGGTGGGACCAACTACACCAGTTGATACATCCACAGCGGTCACATCTCCACTACCCCCAGTGACTCAAGAGGGTATGAATTAAGTAACTGAGAATATTATTTATTTACTCCTCAAGGTCTTTTTCTGACGGATTTCTCTTTCTTTGTGTAGGTCCTTCTTCTCGTCTTCATGTCCTGGCAAAGGAGTTGTTATCTGACGATGACCCTGAGAAGATCGTCATCTGCATAGAAGTCCGCTCCTTCTTCTCTTTCGTGAATGCTATGATTGGCAAGCTTTTCCACGGTGGACTTTCCCTTCGCCAATCGATTTAGCAAAGGCTATAGTTGACGACCTCGATTGCCTAGAGCATGAGCTTCAGATGTTTCGTGAGCTCCGAGATGCAGGCGCTTCCTCATTTATTGCTGCCGAGTTGGATACCCGCTTACAGTCATTGCGCGAGACTCGGATTCTTGATGAGCTCGATATTCAGACGCAGCGGGGCCGAGTAGATCGAGTTGAGGCCAGTCTTGCCGCTAGATCATCTTCACTTGCCGAGATCGACCTTTCTATTACCTCTTGTGCGACCGAGATAGACCAGCTTAGAAGGGTACTCCGTGAAAAAGAGGAGACTTTGGGTATTCTTCAGATGACGAGAGCACAGGATCAGCAAACCCACACTGCCTTATTTGATGAGTTGAAATCCTTGAAGCAGAAGCTAGTCGAGAGAGAGGAGATTGCTGCGAAGACTTCAACCACCACCGATAAGTCCATCAGAGCTGAACTTAGGCAAGCTTATGACGAGAAGCTGTCTAAGATCGGTCAGCAGATTTTTGGTCATGGGTTTGATGTATAATTTTGTTTGCTGAGTACTTTTTACTTTTGATTCATTTAGTGAAACTGGTTCTTATCTTTATCTTTATTATAATTCCTCATTCCGTTTGAAATGATTGACCATAATACTTTTAGGATTTTTGGCAAACCCTCAGCCATCAAGAATCGGGCTTACATGCGGATTGTCTTAAGTCCGTTCCGCATGTGACGTTGTGCTAAGAGAGTTAACGCTCTTAGTGCTACGATATTGAATACGTAGACTTCGTCTTTCTCACGGGAATAGACTACCCGGCGACGCGTGTTAGGCGTTGACTTTAGGATTTTTGGCTAACCCCCAGCCTTCAACGGATTTGATTAGCCTTTACCGACTACCGTTTGAGTTGAGCTAGCATGCAGATTGTCTAAATCCGTTCGCATGTAACATTGCGCTTAGAGATTGAATCCTCTGAGACTTGTTGCTATGACTTTGAATACATAGACTTCGCCATTGTCATGAGAATAGGCTACCCAGCAACGTGTATTAAACGTTGACTTATCCCTACTTAGGCTTCGGGATAAAATACCCCAGAATCGAACTCTGGTGTCTTTTTCTACGGGGAAAGACTAAACCGGCGACGCGTGTTAGGCGTCGGCATATCCTTTCTTAGGATTCAGGATGAAATTCCCCATGCGTGTAAGGCATGGATTTTGGTGTCATTAATAACAACCTGCCACAATGTTGAATATGTGAACGGGTGTTCTTTTTAACGGTTAAGAACTAACCGGCAGCGCGTGTTAGGCGCAGACTTATCCTTGCTTAGGTCTCAGGATAGTATACCCCAGAATCGAACTCTGGTGTCTTTTTCTACGGAGAAAGACTAAACCGGCAGCGCGTGCTAGGCGCAGACTTATCCTTGCTTAGGATTCGGGATAAACTTCCTAGGATAAATCCGGTCTTCTTTTAGGGTGAAGGCGAACCCGAATACAAGGAAGGAAGAATTTTATATTCTATTCCTTGGTTCTGGAAATGAAGAATTTTATATTCTATTTCCAATGCAAGAAAGAAACTAGAAGTGGGATCTCCACTCCGAGAATCCGGAAGATCTAAATAAACTTGCCTTTTATAGGATTGGTTATCTAGATGAGTTTTTCGTTTATCGAAATGAAGTTTCAACTCTTGTTATAACCATGAATAGGTTTAACCAAAGAGAAAAGAAGGGAGTTCTTTCGTTTATCGAAAGGAGGCTCTGAATTGAAAGTGGACCTCTTGTTCGTGAAAGGAATCAAGAGGGGAGTTTGCTGGCGGTTTGGACCAGAAAGGCATTTTTGGTGGGTCCACTGTCAGTTGAAATTGATCAGTGAGGGATTTTGGTGGTGAAAATAATTTTGGGTTATCCTCTAGAATATTAAGTGCAATACTCTTCAAGGAACTTCCCGGTAAATGGGTTATCCTGAATGTACTAGGGATAGTACTTTTTCAGGAGCTTCCCATTTATAGGCATTAATTGCCTGGCGTCCTCTTGGGTAATCAGGCGATACACGCCATTTGAGTAGACTGTGTCTATTACAAACGGACCTTCCCATTTGGGTTCGAATTTACTTTTCTTCTTAGAATTGAGGATTATCGGTCGGCGAGCAGCGAGGACCAAATCTCCTTCCTTGAAGCTTCTCTGTCGGACTCTTTTGTTAAAAGCTCTAGACATTCGGGCTTGATAAAACTCAATTTGTTGTTGAGCCTCCAAGCGCTTTTCATCCAACTTCTCGAGTTCTTCGAGACGTTTTTGATGCTGTTCTTCTGTCGTCATCTCGGTTGCGAGAGCGATCCGAAGGGACGGGATTTGAATCTCCAATGGTAGTACAGCTTCACATCCGTATACCAACGAATATGGAGTAGCTCCCGTAGGTGTGCGTATGGTGGTGCGATAAGCCCAGAGTGCCTCACCGAGTTTATCGTCCTAGTCTCGTTTATTGGTCTTCACGAGCTTTGACAGGATCTTAATGATCGTCTTGTTAAATGCCTCAGCTAATCCGTTCGCAGCGGGATAGTAAGCTGTTGATGAAACGTCTTCAATTTTGAACTTGTCACAAAACCTGACGAAGGCGTTGCTTATGAACTGTGGACCGTTGTCATGAATGATCCGTCTCGGCATGCCATGTCTGTAAGTGACGTGATGCTTGATGAAATTGATGACGTTGTTCGTCTTTACTTCTTTAAGCGGAATCGCTTCAGCCCACTTTGAGAAGTAATCCGTAATGGCGAGGATGAATCGATCACCTTTGACTGAAGGGGGAAAAATAGGATCGACAATGTCCATACCCCATGTCTCGAATGGCTAGGACGTGGTTGACGTGTGTAACTGTTCCGGTGGTTGGTGCATATAATTTGCATGTATCTGACAGGCATGACACTCCCGAGCGTATTCAACCGCGTCACGAACCATTGTTGGCCAATAATATCCCATTCTCCTGATGCGATCATACAGTTTGGGACCGGGCTAATGCGCACCACATTCTCCTTCGTGTGGTTCCTTAAGAACTTCTTCTGCTTCTTTGTTCGAAAGGCATCGGAGTAACAAACCATCGTACCGTCTACGATATAACGTATGGGTCTCGATATTGTAAAAGAATCTTGGCGCTCTTCGGCGGATTGATTCCCTTTCTTTTATGTCTTCTGGCAAAATACCATATTGGACGTTCTGGAGACGGGGGATGTATTCAATATAAAATTCTTCAAAAGAATCTGCCATTTTGATGGCCTCCTTGTATTCAATATAAAATTCTTCAAAAGAATCTGCCATTTTGATGGCCTCCTGGTGGTATGGGATCAGGTCATGGTTTCTGACTTCATACTCTCCACGGACTTGGTTGACTATCAGTTGAGAATCCCCAAAAGCTTCGAGATATTCGACCCCTAGCTCTTTGGCAAAACTGAGTCCAATGAGAAGCGCGTTGTACTCAGCTATGTTGTTGGAACAAGGACTAGTCAACGAATAAGCCCGAGGTATTACGTGTCATTATGCAAACTTGACTTGGTTTACGTTCAGATTGTTTGCTATAGAGCTTCTCATCTAATGTCTGAGATGTCAATCCTTCCATTTATCTCTTGTTGCATTGTTCTTAAAGAGCATATTACGAGTTGAGAAGTGTGATTTAATAGAATGGTCCAATGTCTATACCCATAACTGTTCAAGATGACTGCTTGGTTTGATGAACCAGATGATTGCACAGGTAGGGCAGGAATTGGAGGTCAATGCTACTTACCATCTGTTTATTCTCAATGATTAATTATTGGATTTATTGCTTCTTTCTGAAATTAAAAAAAAAATCCCAAGATGCTTCTTTAACACGACTCTTTTCCCTAATTTTTCTTCTAGATTCCTAGAATATGTTGTATACCCATCTTGTCTCAAACTTTCCACCTAAATTCGTTTTGTGAAACCAAAAGATGCCTAAGCTGATATCAATGACAAATTTCAAGTATAACTTTTTTCCTACTTTCTCTTTTAGAATGTATTGTGTAACCATCTTATCTCTTAATTCTGTCCTTTTTCCATTTTCAATTATTTGGCAGTTTGACTTATCTTAAAGTACGCCGTCATGTAGCCAAATCTGGGTCGAAACCCACTTATGGATGGAATTTTCTCATGTTGTTTACTCTCTTTAAAATTGCCAAGAGATTTTACCGGCCTGCAATCACTTTGTTCCACATAATATTGTTAAACATATTTGTGTGGAAGTTTCAATTTGCATTTGCACTTAATATTCATTATGTTGCAAGTGCCAACCTTCTCCACAGATTAATAGCCTAATTAATTGGATTTTCAGTTCATCATCTTTGTTTTTGCTGATAGATCCCTATTAGGGAACTACTCTGAACATTATTTTCAGAAATCTTCTCAAATTCAACAAATTCCTTTGTTTCAACTTTTGTACTGGAGCTACTTGATTCTGTAATTGATCTGTCTTTGTACATCACATTCTCATTGAATATGACATCTCTGCTTCTTATGATCTTCCGATTTTTATAATCCAAAAACCGGTAACCAAACTCATCACCACCATAACCAACAAAACACATTTGTTAGATTTGGCATCAAGTTTACTTCTTTTAGCAGAATCTATGTGTACATAGGAGATACAACCAAAAATTCTTAAATGCGAAAGGTTTACCTCTTTTCTGCTCCACGCTTCATCCGGTATTCCACCATCCAAGGGAACTGAGGGACCGCGGTTGATTAGGTAGGCTGTGGTATTGATAGCTTCAGCCCATAGAAACTTGGGCAAGCCGACATGTATCCTCATGCTTCTGGCACGTTCATTCAAAGTTCTATTCATGCGTTCCGCTACACCATTCTGCTGTGATGTCATGGTTATAGTTTTCTCCATCTTGATCCCGTTGTTTACGCAAAATTCTTTGAATCGACTGTCTTTGTACTCTACTCCATTGTCTGACCTTAACCGCTTTATCTTCAAACCAGTTTAATTTTCCACCATGGCCTTCCATTTTCTGAAGGTATCAAAGACTTCTGATTTCTTCTTCAGAAAATAGACCCACACGTTCCTTGTAGAATCATCAATGAAGGTGACATAGTACAATGAACCTGCAAGAGATGAAACTGGAGATGGCCCCCATACATCGGTATGAACCAACTCTAACTTTTCTGCCTTGGGTGTCTTACCAATCTTTACAAAACTGACTTTCTTCTGTTTGCCAAAGAGGCAATCCTCGCAGAGGCCAACATCCATATTTTTCAGATCCGGCAGCTTCCCTTTTGACAAAAGTGTCTTCATCCATTTCTCGCTCATATGGCCAAACCTTTAGTGCCATAGGTTTGATTTTTCATCTGCATCTGTTACTGCAATAATATTCTCTAGGTTAGAGGTTACATAGAGAGTACCACTTTTCTTACCTCGAGCAATGACGAGTGCTCCATTGGTAATCTTCCATTCATGACTTGAGAAAGTTATACAGTAACCCTCTGCAATAATATGCTCGTAAATTTAGAATCCATGATTCAATCGGACCGTTGACGCTTAGAATCATAGCATCACCTCCTTCCTCGGTCACGTTGGCAGACTCCTGTGCACCGGTATTTTTCTTCGATGCCCGACACTCCCTCTTGAAATGACCCTTCTTGCCACAATTGTAGCACTTAAAATCTTTCTTTCCCGATCTAGATTTGCTTGCTCTAGAATTTGATTTGCCATGATTTGAACTTCTTTCTGAAAACCAATCTAGAAAAGGTTACTTTTACGGTGAAGTGAACTACACAACAATACTGAAGCAGTGACATGAAGGTGAAATTGGCCCGAGGAAAGTGAAAGAAAGGGAATGAGCGCCCAAATGAAAACCCGTACTCTGAAAGTTTTGATGTTGTAGTTATTGATGTATTGCTTATATATGAGATGCACTTGGTAAGCGGCCTACCTACTTGTTATTGATGGATGTCTTGAGTGCTTTAGTTATTGAAATGCCCTGAAAATTTTGAAGATTAAGATCGAACTATGTTTGTGCTCAAATCTCTACAGAAAAGAATGGTTTTACTTTTCAGGGTGCCTCGTTCCATTTTCCATTTGTTAATGGTGTTATACTTATAAGGAACATAAGTATTTCTTCCCACATTTTGTGAAATAATTTGTCGGGATGTTTTCTCATTTGAGAGCTTTTGAGGTAGTAGCTGGTTGACTTGGCAGTGAGGTATATTATGAAGGTGTTAAGCATGAAAAGGAGCTAAAAATGAGCTTTGCTAATAGGACAGAAAATAAAAGGTTAAAGCGGAAAGTGTTGCTATAAGTGGGCGTATGGGGTTGATATGTGCAGATAGGAAAGAAAATAGAATATCGAGGTGGTGCTATTAGCTACTTTGAGTGGGATTTTAGTGATTTTATTATTCTTTGTCTGAGCAGACTACGTACTATGTATATCAAGTGTACTGAACCACTCATTATAAGTATATGTCACGTCAAATTAGAGGTAAGAATTGGATTATCTTAATTAGTTGAATGAAATATGGTGATACGGTGTATTAAATATCTAGACAATCATCTAAGGTTTCAAGCATAGACAAATGACTCTGTATAGTGATTCCGTGCATACTATTCTTCCTAACAAAAAATTTTCCCTTTCTACCGACCAAATCATCAAAATAAAAAGTAAAGAAATAAAGTGAAATAACACCGCTACAAAAAAATTATTTATTTAGGTTTTTTTTACGGTGCGATCCTAGGTGAATTGAAAGTTTGAAAGTCACTTTTTTTTTTGCAAGTGGAAAAATATATTAAGTGAAATACATTGTTTGCTTACAAAATTAAATTATTATTGAAAGTAGATATGTAAAGATGATACGGCAATATCATTTTATTTTTTATAGTTATTAATATTATATTATATTTTCAATTATCTTTTGATAGCTATATATAAATGATCCGAAAGTGGATTTTATGTACTAGATAATTAAAGTAACAACATAAAAACAGTATAACACTGATGACAGTAAGTTTGACACCTGATGATGGGTTTTATTCTTATTATAGCCCTTAGATTAATTTAAGCCCGATCCACATATCCTGGCCTATTAAGCACCGAGCCCCATCTCCCATTCTCAGTTGTGTCCAAACCTCTCGAAAACCGTTGCTTCCATTTCCCCCCTCTGATCGCCGCCCCTAATGGCGTCGCAGCGACACCTAAACCTAACCCTAACCCGCCATTTCCGATCTCTCCTCTCCTCATCTCCTCCTCCTTCTCTCATCAAATCTCAAACCCTAACTCTTCGATCTCTTCACCTCTCAACCCTCAAAAACCCTCACTCCAACTCCATCCTCCCACTTTATCAACATCAATCCATCGATACTCCTCGAAGTCGCCATTTCTCTTCTCAACCTTCGGATCCATTGGGAGACGATGATGAAGACGACGAAGAGGAAGAAGAAGGAGAATACGAAGAAGAAGAAGATGATGATGATGATGATGAAGGCGATGAGAGCTGCAATGGATCGGTGAAGAAATTTCGGGCGAGTGGGAAATCTGAGGAGGAGAAAGCGAACGAGGCTGCTGATATCGGGTACAAAGTGATTGGGCCGCTTGATCCTTCAGAGCGGCCGTTTAAACCTTGGGAGCCTGTTTTTGCTGTTGTTCAGGTCTGTGACTTTTGACTTTCTTTTGGTTTTAAAACTTTACAAGGTTTTGTCCTTTGGACTGTATTGTTTGTGTTTATTATAGATTGGTTCGCACCAGTTTAAAGTTAGTAACGGGGATTCGATTTTCACTGAAAGGTTGAAGTTTTGCGATGTTAATGACAAGGTAAGGTGTTGCGTATTGAAGACTTTTGGGTTCTTTTGATTTTTACAATATATACAACTTTCACCTGTAACGTGGAATTGTTAGTCTGGGGAATTTGGCCACATTGCAACAGGAAATTATAAGTTTAGTTATGAAATTACAATATAAATGTTTGTTACTGTAAAACATTCAGTTATTGTGCACATCACGCTGACGCATACTTTTGTCGAGGTTACTTGTATACAAAGGATAAGACTTTCGTGTTCTTATGCAAGGTCCCAATTCAATAGAATAATCTTGTTGTGGAGGTCAATACTACTTACCATCTGTTTCTTCTCAAAGATTAATTATTGGATTTATTGCTTCTTTCTAAAATTAAAAAAATTCCCAAGATGCTCCTTTAACACGACTCTTTTCCCTAATTTTTCTTCTAGATTCCTAGAATATGTTGTATACCTATCTTGTCTCAAACTTCCCACCTAAATTCGTTTTGGGAAACTAAAAGATGCCTAAGCTGATATCAGTGACAAATTTCAAGTATAACTTTTTTCCTACTTTCTCTTCTAGAATGTATTGTGTAACCGTCTTATCTCTTAATTCTGTCCTTTTTCCATTTCGAATTATTTGGCAGTTTGACTTATCTTAAAGTACGCCGTCATGTAGCCATATCTGGGTTGAAACCCACTTATGGATTTAATTTTCTCATGTTGTTTACTCCCTTTAAAATTGCCAAGAGATGTTACCGGCCTGCAATCACTTTGTTCCACATAATATTGTTAAACATATTTGTGTGGAAGTTTCAATTTGCATTTGCACTTAATATTCATTTTGTTGCAAGTGCCAACCTTCTCCACAAATTAATTGCCTAATTAATTGGTTTTTTAGTTCATCATCTTTGTTTTTGCTGATAGATTCCTATTAGGGAACTACTTCAGGACTAGTCTGAACATCATTTTCAGAAATTTCCTCAAATTCAACAAATTCCTTTGTTTCAACTTTTGTATTGGAGCTACTTGATTCTGCAATTGATCTGGTTTTGTACATCACATTCTCATTAAATATGACATCTCTGCTTCTGATGAACTTCCGATTTTTATAATCCCAAAACCGGTAACCGAACTCATCACCACCATAACCAACAAAAACACATTTGTTAGATTTGGCATCAAGTTTACTTCTTTCAGGAGAATCTATGTGTACATAAGAGATACAACCAAATATTCTTAAATGCGAAAGGTTTACCTCTTTTCTGCTCCATGCTGCATCCAATATTCCACCATCCAAGGGAACTGAGGGACCGCGGTTGATTAGGTAGGCTGCGGTATTGATAGCTTCAGCCCATAGGAACTTGGGCAAGCCGGCATGAATCCTCATGCTTCTAGCACGTTCATTCAAAGTTCTATTCATGCGTTCCGCTACACCATTCTGCTGCGGTGTCAAGGGAACATTTTTCTCCATCTTGATCCCGTTGTTTGCGCAAAATTCTTTGAATCTACTGTCTTTGTACTCTCCTCCATTGTCTGCCCTTAACTTCTTTATCTTCAAACCAGTTTCATTTTCCACCATGGCCTTCCATTTTCTGAAGGTATCAAAGACTTCTGATTTCTTCTTCAGAAAATAGACCCACACATTCCTTGTAGAATCATCAATGAATTTGACATAGTACAGTGAACCTGCAAGAGTTGAAATTGGAGATGGCCCCCATACGTCGGTATGAACCAACTCTAACTTTTCTGCCCTGGGTGTCTTGATAATCTTTGCAAAACTGACTTTCTTCTGTTTTCCAAAGATGCAATCCTCGTAGAGGCCAACATCCACATTCTTTAGATCCGGCAGCTTCCCTTTTGACTTCATCCATTTCTCGCTCATATGGCCCAGCCTTTAGTGCCATAGGTTTGATTTTTCATCTGCATCTGTTACTGCAATAATATTCTCTACGTTAGAGGTTACATAGAGAGTACCACTTTTCTTACCTAGAGCAATGACGAGTGCTCCTTTGGTAATTTTCCATTCATGACCTGAGAAAGTTATACAGTAGCCCTCTCCATCAAGCTGTCCTACGGAGATCAAATTTCTTTTAAGGCCAGGAATATGTCTCACTCCTTGCAGCTTCCATGTGGTCTGATTTGGCAATTTTAATCGGATGTCTCCCTTACCAACGATCTTTAAGGTTTCATCATCTGCTAGATGTACCTTTTCGAAATCACCGCTGACGTTGTTCTCCATGATTTCCCAGCAAGGGGTGGCATGGTAGGATGCTCCTAAATTAAAAATCCATGATTCAATCGGACCGTTGATGCTTAGAATCATAGCATCACCTCCTTCCTCGGTCACGTTGGCAGACTCCTGTGCGCCGGTATTTTTCTTCGATGCCCGACACTCCCTCTTGAAATGACCCTTCTTGCCACAGTTGTAGCACTTAAAATCTTTCTTTCCCGATCTAGATTTGCTTGTTCAAGAATTTGATTTGTCGTGATTTGAACTTCTTCCTGAAAGCCAATCTAGAAAAGGTTACTTTTACGGTGAAGTGAACCACACAACAATACTGAAGCAGAGACATGAAGGTGAAATTGGCCTGAGGAAAGTGAAAGAAAGGGAATGAACGCCCATATGAAAACCCGTACTCTGAAAGTTTTGAGTTGTAGTTATTGATGTATTGCTTATATTATTGATGGATGTCTTGAGTGCTTTAGTTATTGAAATGCCCTAAAAATTTTGAATATTAAGATCGAACTATGTTTGTGCTCAAATCTCTACAGAAAAGAATGGTTTCAGTTTTCAGGGTGCCTCGTTCCATTTTCCATTTGTTAGTGATGTTATACTTATAAGGAACATAAGTATTTCTTTCCATATTTTGTGAAATAATTTGTCAGGATGTTTTCTCATTTGAGAGCTTTTGAGGTAGTAGCTGGTTGACTTGGCAGTGAGGTATATTGTGAAGGTGTTAAGCATGAAAAGGAGCTAAAACGATCTTTGCTAATAGGACAAAAAATAAAAGGTTAAAGCGGAAAGCGTTGCTATAAGTGGGTGTATGGGGTTGATATGTGCAAATAGGACAAAAAATAGCATATCAAGGTGGAGTTATTAGCTTCTTTGAGTGGGATTTTAGTGATTTTATTATTCTTTGTCTGAGCAGACTACGTACTATGTATATCAAGTGTACTGAACAGCTCATTATAAGTATATATCACGTCAAATTAGAGGTATGAATTGGATTATCTTAATTAGTTGAATGAAATATGGTGATACGGTGTATTAAATATCTAGACGATCATCTAAGGTTTCAAGCACAGACAAATGACTCGGTATAGTGATTCCGTGCATACTATTCTTCCTAACAAAAAATTTCTCCTTTCTACCGACCAAATCATCAAAAGAAAAAGTAAAGAAATAAAGTGAAATAACATCACTACAAAAAATTTATTTATTTAGGTTTTTTTACCGTGCGATCCAAGACTATGAACTCCTCACTCTAGAATGTACAAGTGAATTGAAAGTATGAAAGTTACATTTTTTTTTTGCAAGTGGAAAAATATATTAAGTGAAATACATTTTTTACTTACAAAATTAAATTATTATTGAAAGTAGATATGTAAAGATGATACGGCAATATTATTTTATATTTTATAGTTATTAATATTAAGTGAAATACATCTTTTGATAGCTACATATAAATGATCTGAAAGTGGATTTTATATACTCGATAATTAATGTAACAACATAAAAACAGCATAACACTGATGATAGTAAGTTTGACACTTGATGATGGGTTTCATTCTTATTATAGCCCTTAGATTAATTTAAGCCTGATCCACATATCCTGGCCCATTAAGCACCGAGCCCCATCTCCCATTCTCAGTTGTGTCCAAACCTCTCCAAAACCCTCGCTTCCATTTCCCCCCCTGATCGCCTCCCCCAATGGCGTCGTAGCGACGCCTAACCCTAACCCTAACCCGCCATTTCCGATCTCTCCTCTCCTCATCTCCTCCTCCTTCTGTCATCAAATCTCAAACCCTAACTCTTCGATCTCTTCACCTCTCAACCCTCAAAAACCCTCACTCCAACTCCATCCTCCCACTTTATCAACATCAATCCATCGATCCTGCTCGAAGTCGCCATTTCTCTTCTCGACCTTCGGATCCATTGGGAGACGATGATGAAGACGACAAAGAGGAAGAAGAAGGAGAATATGAAGAAGAAGAAGAAGAAGATGATGATGATGAATGCGATGAGAGCTGTAATGGATCGGTGAAGACATTTCGAGCGAGTGGGAAATCTGAGGAGGAGAAAGCGAACGAGGCTGCTGATATCGGGTACAAAGTGATTGGGCCGCTTGATCCTTCAGAGTGGTCGTTTAAACCTTGGGAGCCTATTTTTGCTATTGTCCAGGTGTGTGACTTTTGACTTTCTTTTGGTTTTAAAACTTTACAAGGTTTTGTTTTTTGGACTGTATTGTTTGTGTTTATTGAAGATTGGTTCGCACCAGTTTAAAGTTAGTAACGGGGATTCGATTTTCACTGAAAGGTTAAAGTTTTGTGATGTTAATGACAAGGTAAGGTGTTGCATATTGAAGACTTTAGGGTTCTTTTGATTTTTACAGTATATGCAACTTTAACCTGTAACGTGGAATTGTTAGTCTGGAAACTATAAGTTTAGTCATGAAATTATGATATAAATGTTTGTTACTGTAAAACATTCAGTTATAGTGCACATCACGCTGACACATACTTTCGTGTTCTTATGCAAGGTCCTAATTTAGTAGAATAATCTTGTTGTAAATGCCCTTACGTGTGTCATTATGCAAACTTAACTTGGTTTACGTTCGGCTTGTTTGCTGCAGATCTTCTCATCTAATGTCTGAGATGTCAATCCTTCCATTTTTCTCTTGTTGCATTGTTCTTAAAGAGCATATTACGACAGTTGAGAAGTGTGATTTAATAGAATGGTCCAATGTCTATACCCATAACTATTCAAGATGACTGCTTACCATATGTTTCTTCTTAAAGATTAATTATTGGATTTATAGCTTCTTTCTGAAATTAATAAAATTCCCAAGATGCTCCTTTAACATGACTCTTTTCCCTAATTTTTCTTCTAGATTCCTAGAATATGATGTATACCCATCTTATCTCAAACTTCCCACCTAAATTCGTTTTGTGAAACTAAAAGATGCCTAAGCTGATATCAGTAACAAATTTCAAGTATAGCTTTTTTCCTACTTTCTCTTCTAGAATGTATTGTGTAACTGTCTTATCTCTTAATTCTGTCCTTTTTCCATTTCGAATTATTTGGCAGTTTGACTTATCTTAAAGTACGCCGTCATGTAGCCAAATCTGGGTTGAAACCCACTTATGGATGTAATTTTCTCATGTTGTTTACTCCCTTTAAAATTGCCAAGAGATGTTACCGGCCTGCAATCACTTTGTTCCACATAATATTGTTAAACATATTTGTGTGGAAGTTTCAATTTGCATTTCTACTTAATATTCATTATGTTGCAAGTGCCAACCTTCTCCACAAATTAATAGCCTAATTAATTGGTTTTTCAGTTCATCATCTTTGTTTTTGCTGATAGACTCTTGTTAGGGAACTACTTCAGGACTAGTCTGAACATCATTTTCGGACATCTCCTCAAATTCAACAAATTCCTTTGTTTCTACTTTTGTATTGGAGCTACTTGATTCTGCAATTGATCTGTCTTTATACATCACATTCTCATTGAATATGACATCTCTGCTTCTGAAGATCTTTCGATTTTTATAATACCAAAACCGGTAACCGAACTCATCACCATCATAACCAACAAAAACACATTTGTTAGATTTGGTATCAAGTTTACTTCTTTCAGCAGAATCTATGTGTACATAAGAGATACAACCAAAAATTCTTAAATGCGAAAGGTTTGCCTCTTTTCTGCTCCACGCTTCATCTGGTATTCCACCATCCAAGGGAACTGAGGGACCGCGGTTGATTAGGTAGGCTGCGGTATTGATAGCTTCAGCCCATAGGAACTTGGGCAAGCCAGCATGTATCATCATGCTTCTGGCACGTTCATTCAAAGTTCTATTCATGCGTTCCGCAACACCATTCTGCTACGGTGTCATGGGAACAGTTTTCTCCAACTTAATCCCGTTGTTTGCGCAAAATTTTTGAATCTACTGTCTTTGTACTCACCTCCATTGTCTGACCTTAACCGCTTTATCTTCAAACCAGTTTTATTTTTCACCATGGCCTTCCAATTTCTAAAGGTATCAAAGACTTCTGATTTCTTCTTCAGAAAGTAGACCCACACATTCCTTGTAGAATTATCAATGAAGGTGACATAGTACATGTAGGCGTATAAAACTGCCTACAGGTTCTTTAACACAACTCGACGACGCCGATTCGACAAACCGACCATCGGGCGACGTATCCAAACATGATCGTTAGTCCACAACACCGAAGCCAAGTGATACGCGACGAAGCGGATTAACGAGGCTACGAGACTAACGAACCGCACGCAAACAACGGAATAAATCCACTCGCGTACGGAATCAAGCTAACGGATTGAGGAATCAACGAGTCATCCAAACAAGAGCGGACTCGAACGAATCACGATCGATTTAAGATCAGTTTCGGACTCAAATTCAAAAGTGGATTTACTGCCAAATCAGGAACCGGATTTACTGCCAAATCAGGTCAACGAATCAAGTCCGAACAGGTCAACCACAAAACGGACACAACAACGGGAAAAACCCAACACCAAGAGGGGCTCGGCCTAAACCGAGCCACCTCAAGGTGGCTCGGTGTGTCGGCCACCTGTGCGCGGGCGTAGTAAAGGTGGCCTATAAATAGAGGGCTTGGTTCATTTGTTCAGAGGTTGGAATTTTTTGGAGGCGAAGCTCTGCAGGATTCAAGGCTCAGAACTTAAAAAAGATCGAAGCTTTGGGACTTTGAGGACTTGCTTTCCCAGATCTGATGCTCGGCGATCGTCAACGCTAAATAAGGCAAGAGTTCGAGAGGGACCGGATCTCAGATCTACGCAGGCATCCTTCGGATCAAAGCTTGGCCTTTGATCCTGAGAACTAGGGCGATTATTTCCTTGGTGAATTAATCCCCCCCGGCTATTATTTCCTTTGCGAAATAATACCCGTCATACTGCATAGATCCGACCAGATCTAGATCGCGCGTTCACCGTGAACAATCTGGCGACCACAGTGGGAGCCGCCGATTTCGCTGCCGAGATCGGAGCGTCGCAGCCGCGGATCTCAATCCCGGTCGTGGAGGAGGTCGAATACGAGTTCGACCAGCAGAAGTTCGAGGAGTACTTGTCGTCCTCGTCCGGATCAACCTCCCCCCGCTAGTCCAAAAAGTTCTCCTCCAGGAGAAAAACTCGTTGGTATGAAGACGTTGAAAACACCAACGAAGATCTCGCCCCGTTTGATGCCAAAGTCGCATCGGGTGAAATTCCTCCGATTCCCAACCAGGGAAGATCTGCTCTGGCCAACCCTTCTGCCGCAGAGGGCGTGGTGACTCTCTCGAAGAGAGCCCGCCAAAGGCAACGTCAACGCCTTGCGAAGCAATTCGTAAAGGCCATGAAGTCAGTTGACGGGATCCGCTACAGCGCGGATCTGAAGAACAAGAGAGGCAAACAGCCCCAACAACAGATGAACGACGCCTCTTCCAAGCCGCCAACAATGGAATGGGTCTGTGTCAAACGGAATCGTTCGACGCTGGAAGAACGCATCCGCAAATACCGTGCACTATCAGCGCAGGCGCGGGCTCAAGCCGAAGAAGCCCGCAGAAAGCTGCAGAAAGAGGAGAAACCGCCATCAACCCGCAAAGCTTGGAAACCGAAGTCTGAAGCGGCGATTCAGACTAAGGAGCAACAACTGCAGCCTCCGAAAGTTCAACCTCCGGCGAATCAATCTAGACCGCTGATGATTTCCACAACTGCTCCGGGAGATCCCGCAGGACCATCCCAAAAAAGGAAGTCAGTCTTGGAGCGCCTCGGTCCACTTCCTGAGGAGCGAAGCAAAGCTCCAATTCAAGGATGTTTGGGCCCACTAAGAAAGCCCCGAACGAATCAACATGCTAGGGGTCGCCGCAACCCTCAACATGACAAAGAAATCATGGCACCCAAGCGCACTACTTTGCGCATTGAAGTTCAGGAGCCCATTGAGAATTCACGCCCACAAAGGCGCGTTTCGAGGCGCGTGACTCTCGAAAGTCCGAAGAAGGTAATTTGCTCTCAGAAGGAAACGTTATCGTCTGATGATGATTGTGTTATACCTGAGAAATCGTGCCAACACACGATGGGTTGCTCCGATTTTCAAACGGAAGAGCTGTACTATCGTGTTGGGGGTACGAGCAAAGCCAGAAAGAGAAGTCCTCGAAGGCTAGAAACTCAGTGCCCTTGTTCAAAGCTCATTCGGGCGGTACTTTCTGAGTGCAACTGCATCAAGGCAGTCCCCGAGAGAATTTCAGTGTTCGAAAGGCTCAGTACCGAAACGCCGAAACCAAGGCCTAGGCGTTTCCGACGAAGAAGAAGGATGGTCGAAGACGGAGAATTTCCGAGGGTCACCACCAATATGACCAGCAAAAGGGCATCAACACAAGATAATCCCGAGTCAATTCCGCCATTACCCCGGTATCTAACTCGTCTGCAGTCCGGAGCCATCATATGAGGAACTTATGGTGGGGTTCGGACAAGATTACCGTCAGAAGATGAAGAATCAGATTCCTGCTCTGCTGTCGCATCAGACAATACAGTATCCAGCGAGGGACAACCCCGTGAGTCACTGATGATCAGCGAAACAAGTAGCCAAGATGCTCGAAGAAGCCATGGCTAAACAACAAGAGAGCTTCAAGTTTGAAATGCAGATGGCCATGTAAAACATGAGAGAAATGCATGACCAACAAATCCAAGCATTGACGAACCAGCAAGGCGAGCCGAGTCATCGTAACCAGGTTAATCTGGAAGATGAGGGCACAAATGTAAATGAGACTCATAATGCCAATAATCCTCCCGTCAATGCAGGGGGTGGTAACGAGAATGCTAGCGAAAACACAGATGAAAGCTTGAAGATTAAAAATCTCGAGAGCAAAATCAATACGCTGATTTCCGCTCAAGAGATTAAGAAGACGGGCATTCCTTGTCCCTACCCTAGAGAATGGGAATCGATCCCATATCCGGCGAAGTTCAATCTAATTAACTTCACGCCGTTTAATGGGATGGGTTCACCTACTCAGCATTTGATTTACTTCAAATCGCACCTGGGGGTTATCTCTGGTAACAAGCCTCTGATGGTACGGTCCTTCGTTGGCACTCTTCGTGGAGCCGCCTTCGATTGGTATCACCACCTTAAGCCAGGAAGCGTGAATAGCTGGGACGACATGGAGACAAAATTCCTTGCTAACTTCTTCGACGATGACACCGAGATATCCATCGGAATGTTGCTCGACGAGAAACAAAAGGACGGGGAATTGGTCGATACCTTCGTCAAGAGGTTCCGGAACAAGGCGATGAACTCTCGGGACCCGATCACTGAGGAGTTCATTCTCCAGACTTGTCAGAACAACCTCTCTTTGGATGTGTTGGAAGCAATGGGAACAGCACCGTCTGACACTTGGAAGGACTTGAAGGTGCGCGGTGAACAAGCCGAACGCTTCCTCTGAAGGAAGAAGGCCGAGAGGAACCGACCAACGGCTAATCCGCTGAACTCGAACTTCGCCTCTCGTGATAAGGGCAAGGCACCTGCAACTGCTGTTGGTGCTAATCGGACGTCACAACAGCAATCCCGAAGGTAGCAAAAGACTTCGGACAGGAGACTCAAAAAAGAGTATTCCTTCGTGGACGGAGACGTTCCAGCCATCTTTGAATCCCTCCTTGGAAGCAATAAGATCAAGCTACCACCTATCACAAATCAGGAGGAAGCTGACAACACGACGGATCCAAAGTACTGTGCATACCACAGGAGGGTCGTTCATCCCACCAAGGATTGCTTTGCTCTTAAGAATAGCATCCAAACCTTGGTTGAAGCCGGCGTTATATCGCTCAATTAAGTCGAATCTCATTCCTCCACCAGGTGCATGAGGTTAAACTGCTCCCTGCATACTCCGACAAGTATAAGAGTATAAACTGCTTCTTAACCCTCTGATCGGTATAAGAGGTTAAACTGCTCCCTAATACTCCAATAGGTATATGAGTCTAAACTGTTTCCTACCGTTGATGGGAAGTTCCTGGAGAATTTTATACGTAATATTCTTAAGGATAACCCGATCATACAACCAGATGCAATGATAAACCCAGTTTTGCGAAGAAGCTGGGGGTGGATGATTCATGTAACGGGAAATTCCCGAAAGGATGTTACATGTAATAAACACTAAACCCCCTTCAAGTGATTTGTACGAATCAACACTCCTACGGTAACTTGTACTCTCACTCTCACTTTTTGCTTGGTCAAACTCAACACTCCTACGGTAACTTGTACTCTCACTCTCACTTTTTGCTTGGTCAAACCTTCCTACAGTTAGGACCACAATCAAAAAAAATCCCCTCTCGATTCCTGCAATGAACGAGAGGTCCACAAATCGAGTGATCAAACCTTCCTACAGTTAAGATCACTCCAAACTCCCGCTTGGTCAAACCTTTCTACAGTTAGGACCACAGCCAAAATCTCCTCTCGATTCCTTCCATGAACGAGAGGTCCACTTTCAAATCGAGTGATCAAACCTTACTACAGTTAGGATCACCTCAAAATTCCGCTTGGTCAAACCTTCCTACAGTAAGGATCAAAATAACAATTCACTCTCGATAAACGAGAAATTCATCTTTAGTTCGATGATCAAACCTTCCTACAGTTAGGGTCATCTCAAACCCCTGCTTGGTCAAACCTTCTTACAGTTAGGACCAAAACCACAATTCACTCTCGATAAACGAGAAATTCATCTTTAGTTCGGTAATCAAACCTTCCGACAGTTAGGGTTATCCGAATCTTTTCGATTCTCGGAGTGGAGATCCCACTCCATATTCAACATTGTGGTAGGTTGTTATTAATAACACCAAAATCCATGCCTTACACGCATGGGGAATTTCATCCTGAATCCTAAGAAAGGATATGCCGACGCCTAACACGCGTCGCCGGTTTAGTCTTTCCCCGTAGAAAAAGATACCAGAGTTAGATTCTGGGGTATTTTATCCCGAAGCCTAAGTGGGGATAAGTCAGTGTCTAATACACGTTGCTGGATAGCCTATCCCCATAACAATGGCGAAGTCTACGTATTCGAAGTCGTAGCAGCAAAGTCTAAGAGAATTCACTCTCTTAGCACAACGTTACATGCGGAACGGATTTAGACAATCCGCATGCTAGCCCGACTCAAACGGTAGTCGGTAAAGGCTAATCAAATCCGTTTAGGGCTAGGGGTTAGCCAAAAATCCTAAAGTCAACACCTAACACGTGTCGCCGGGTAACCTATTCCCGTAACAAGTGGTTAAGCCTATGTATTCAACATCATAGCACAAAGTCTAGGGGAGTTCATTCTCTTAGCACAACGTTACATGCGGAACGGATTTAGACAATCCGCATGCTAGCCTGACTCAAACGGTAGTCGGTAAAGGCTAATCAAATCCGTTTAGGGCAAGGGGTTAGCCAAAAATCCTAAAGTCAACACCTAATACGTGTCGCTGGGTAGCCTATTCCCGTAACAAGTGGTTAAGCCTATGTATTCAACATCATAGCACAAAGTCTAGGGGAGTTCATTCCTTTAGCACAACGTCACATGCGGAACGGACTAAAACAATCAACATGTAAGCCCGACTCAAACGGTAATCGGTAAAAGCACGTCAAATCCGTTGAAGGCTGAGGATTTGCCAAAAATCCTAAGTCAACGTCTCACACACGTTGCTGTTTAGTCTTTTCACAAGAGAAAGACGAAGTCTACGTATTCAATATCGTAGCACTAAAAGGGTTAACTCTTTTAGCTTAACGTCACATGCGGAACGGACTTGAACAATCTGCATGCTAGCCCGACTCAAACGGTAGTCGGTAAAGGCTCATCAAACCCGTTGATGGCTGAGAATTTTCCAAAAATTCTATAAATACGAGTCATTGACGCATCAATTTTATAAATTGGTCTCGTGACTCAAGTATCTGCCACGCTCCAATTCCTTAAGAGCTTAAACTGTGTATACTCCAGCAGACGTACGAGTATAAACTGTGTCGAACATCGGACAACGCGTCGCAATGAAGCTTGGATGCCGGACAACGCGTCACAAGGAAGCTCAAACGCCGGACAACGCATTGTAAGTGAAGATTCAACGCCGACGACTGATGGTCAGTTCTATGTTGAAACAGCAAACTCGAGCTAAAAAGTCAGGAAATCGAGAATCGACTTCAAGTTCAAAATTCCGACAGACGGTCAGACAATAAACGCAGCACCGGAACCCTTACAGACATTCGACAAAGCACCGAATAGCCTGGAGGACTGAAGGAATCAAGAAGACAAAGCACCGAATAGCCTGGAGGACTGAAGGAATCAAGAATGGAAGCCATTCCAAATATCCCGTCGGTACCAATCGAAGGATGGGACAATCATATCCAAAGCATTCCAGACTCTTCTATAAAAGAACGAGGCTGAAATACTTTGGAGGGGGTATCTGTAGGCGTATAAAACTGCCTATAGGTTCTTTAACACAACTCGACGACGCCGATTCGACAAACCGACCATCGGGCGACGTATCCAAACACGATCGTTAGTCCACAACACCGAAGCCAAGTGATACGTGACGAAGCGGATTAACGAGGCTACGAGACTAACGAACCGCACGCAAACAATGGAATAAATCCACTCGCGTGTGGAATCAAGCTAACAGATTGATGAATCAACGAGTCATCCAAACAAGAGTGGATTCGAACGAATCACGATCGATTTAAGATCAGTTTCGGACTCAAATTCAAAAGTGGATTTACTGCCAAATCAGGAACCGGATTTACTGCCAAATCAGGTCAACGAATCAAGTCCGAACAGGTCAACCACAAAACGGACACAACAACGGGAAAAACCCAACACCAAGAGGGGCTCGGCCTAAACCGAGCCACCTCAAGGTGGCTCGGTGTGTCGGCCACCTGTGCGCGGGCGTAGTAAAGGTGGCCTATAAATAGAGGGCTTGGTTCATTTGTTCAGAGGTTGGAATTTTTTAGAGGCGAAGCTCTGCAGGATTCAAGGCTCAGAACTTAAAAAAGATCGAAGCTTTGGGACTTTGAGTACTTGCTTTCCCAGATCTGGTGCTCGGCGATCGTCAACGCCAAATAAGGCAAGAGTTCGAGAGGGACCGGATCTCAGATCTACGCAGAACTAGGGTGATTATTTCCTTGGTGAATTAATCCCCCTCGGCTATTATTTCCTTTGCGAAATAATACCCGTCATACTGCATAGATCCGACCAGATCTAGATCGCGCGGTGGTCCACGGATAAACCCCGGCGCAGGCAAAGAACCCACAAAAGCGAGTGACAGCAAAACAGGAGCTCGTGATTCGTTCGAAAGGAAAGTTGTAATTTTTATTTCTTTTCTTTTGATTTCGTTGTAACCGGATCTTATAAAAAGACCGGATCTTTGTAACCGATAAACTGTTAAGAGATGAAACTGGAGATTGCCCCCATACGTCGGTATGAACCAACTCTAACTTTTCTGCCTTGGGTGTCTTGCCAATCTTTGCAAAACTGACTTTCTTCTGTTTGCCAAAGATACAATCCTCGCATATGCCAACATCCACATAATTCAGATCCGGCAGCTTTCCTTTTGACAGAAGTGTCTTCATCTATTTCTCGCTCATATGGCCAAGCCTTTAGTGCCATAGGTTTGATTTTTCATCTGCATCTGTTACTGCAATAATATTCTCTAGGTTAGAGGTTACATAGAGAGTACCCCTTTTCTTACCTCGACAAATGACGAGTGCTCCTTTGGTAATCTTCCATTCATGACCTGAGAAAGTTATACAGTAACCCTCTCCATCAAGCTGTCCTACGGAGATCAAATTTTTTTTAAGGCCAGGAATATGTCTCACTCCTTGTAGCTTCCATGTGGTCTGATTTGGCAATTTTAATCGGATGTCTCCCTTACCAACGATCTTCAAGGTTTCATCATCTGCTAGATGTACCTGTTTGAAATCACCGTTGACGTAGTTCTCCATGATTTCCTGGCAAGGGGTGGCATGGTAGGATGCACCTAAATTAAGAATCCATGATTCAATCAGACCGTTACACTTAGAATCATAGCATTACCTCCTTCCTGGGTCATGTTGGCAGACTCCTGTGCGTCGGTATTTTTTTTCGATGCCCAACACTCCCTCTTGAAATGATCCTTCTTGTCATAATTGTAGCACTTAAAATCTTTCTTTCCCGATCTAGATTTGCTTGTTCTAGAATTTGATTTGTCGTAATTTGAACTTCTTTCTGAAAGCCAATCTAGAAAAGGTTACTTTTACGGTGAAGTGAACCACACAGTAATACTGTAGCAGAGACATGAAGGTGAAATTGTGTCACGCCCCGGTTCCAAAATGTAATAGTTCAGAACGTGACTTGGCCAGCAATGCAACCATATGGTCACATTCACGCCTCTAGATCATCCTGTATATAGATATAAAGACAAGACTATACCAAAGAGCATGTACCAAGATAATAAAAGGAGTGTATAGATAAAGAAATATCGGAAATTTTCATAATTCTATATCAAGTCCATAATTTATCTAAAGAGAAAGGAAAAAATACACCATAGTCTGGAGAGCCACTTGTGGCTAAAGAAAAGCCTAAGAGAAAGGAAAAAATACACCATAGTCTGGAGAGCCACTTGTGGCTAAAGAAAAGCCTAAACAAAATATCTACCTAAATCAATTGAACTGGATAACTGATAGAATGAATGGTGATCACTGCTGATGAGCCTGCCCCTCGAAGTATTCTCGATCCTGCGAAGAAAGAACGGTTCCCGAATCTGGGGCACGCAAACCCCAGGGGAGTCAGAAAGATCCTAACAAGCATGAAAAATGAAGGAAATATGCGCGTGTAAGTGTAATGTGGCATGTATAAAGAAAAAAAATGAAAACTCAATTAAAGATGGAAAAAAATGCTGATAATAGGTATCAACCAAGGTCAATCGTAAGACACACAAGCACATTAATATTATTTTAGATGTTATTTTAATTAGAAAAGAATATTTTATGTATATAAGTCGGTTTCCCGTAAAAGAATATTTTATGTATATAAGTCAGGATGGGCCCTTATTTCATACATATATATATACCAGGATATCAAGAATGCGCACAAGCCCGCTTATATACATGTTATATTCTCTGCCTAATTCCCCTTTTATAAACCCCATGTTTTTCTGTTTAATCTAAGTGACTGTGCATGAAATGTTGTGCACTAACCACAGAGTTACCGTGGAACATCCCATCCACTCATTCAAATGGGGGACCACATTCACATGGGTTGGGGAGTGGAGGGGATTGTGCCACCTCACTACCTAGCACAAATTTTGGGCTTGCTATATATATATATATATATATATATATAATAATGGAACTAATATTTGAATAACAAATAGAAAATTTGATAAATAATCACCTAACCCTAACTAAAACTACTAACCTAACCCTGCACCCAAAACCAGCATCATCCCTTCTTCTGTTGGCAACCTCACATTCTTTAAAAACTCTAAAAAAAAAATCAAGGCCCACAAAAGAACTCAGGCCCAACAACAAAAATAAAAGTTTTTGGCGGCTAGGGGATTTGAACTCTAGACCTAGGAGTAACAATCCAAAGCAGCTGACCACAACACCAACTTGCATCTATGGCCATAATAATACAGATATGTTCATATTTGTGTTCAAACCGAATCAATACACTTATTTATGAAAAAAATTTGAAGAATCCAGGATTTGAACTAGGGACCCGTGTGTCATTGTCCAAGCAACTAACCACTACAACCTATTAAACTTTCATTATCATAACTGATGCAGATAATAAATAAACTTCGGTTTCCAGTTAAGATCCTAAATAAATACTTCCAAATTAAATAAAATAAATTTATATATTTTATATAAGTCAAAATTGTTATCTTCTGATTTGTACGAAAAATTATGTGAAATTTATAATACTCATATCAATAAAATGATAAGATCATGGGGAGGAACATAAAATAAATAAATGAGAAAAAAATTATTATCTTCTAATAATTTTAAACTTGAATTCTATTAGTTATTTCTATGAACTAGAATGGGGGAAAATAGTACTGCAGGAAGCATAAGCTAAATATATACATATACATAAATTAATTGGGGGAAGAAATGCTTGCATGAAAGAAATCCAAATAATAATGATAATAAACATAATAATTGAGGAAAGGATACTCGCATGAAAAAAACAAAAAACAAAAATAATAAAAATAATAAGATTTAAGGAAAAGAATGCTTGCCCAAATTCGTGTGAAACTCCGAAGCAAGAAAAAATCCCCCCTTTTTCAAACACGTTCCAGCCCTACGTTCTCTCTCACTCACTCACTCTCTCGCTCTCTCTCTCTCTCTCTCTCTTTATTTTTTTATTATATTATTATTTTTTTTTGGACTTCCATTCTCTGGTTTCCGTGAGATGGAAAAAATAAAGAGGGGTGGGTTTTTTTTAAAGGGGTTGTTGGGTGTGTTAGTGAGGATAAGTGGAGATCATGGGGTTAGTTAGGTTTATTAGTGAAGATTAGAGGAGATTAAGGGGTTTAGTTAGGTATTATATCACCTAAACCAAAATCTCATGATTTTTCACCCGTGAATGGATGAACAAGGGTGTGAGAGGGAGTTGTGTATGGGCTTTACTAAGTTAACACTAATGGGCCCTTTGTGTCATTTGTTTTTATTTATTTATTTATTTTTCCTTTCATCATGTGGGCCTCTAACATAATTGATTGTCAAAATAAAATAAAATAAATGAATTATTACATCCTACCCACCTAAGAAAAAGAAATTTCGTCCTCGAAATTTATCCGACCATAATAAAAACTAAAAGTCACCTGTAGCAAAGAGATGCGGATAGCGTTGATGAATATCATCCTCTCGCTCCCAGGTTGCCTCACTAGGTCCATGATGTCCCCAAGATACTAAGACAAGTGGGATAGTTCTGTGCTTGAGGACCTTCTCCTGTCGATCCAAGATCTTCATCGGTCGCTCCTCATATGATAAATTCGTCCCAATCTGAAGCTCGATGTATAGGACATGGGTCTCATCCCACACATATCGTCGAAGTTGTGATTCGTGGAACACATCATGCACTCCATCCAACGACGGAGGCAAAGCTAGCTTGTATGCCACCTCTTCTACTCTCTCCATTATCTCAAAAGGACCAATAAAACGTGGACTAAGCTTCCCGCGGCTGCCAAATCTGATAACTCCTCTAGTTGTGGATATCCTCAAGAAAACATGCTCTCCAACCTGAAACTATAGAGGTCTCCTTTTAGCATCAGCCCAGCTCTTCTGTCTATCCTGAGCTGATTTAAGGTGTTCCCGTATTGTCTTTATCCTATCCACTATCTGCACTATCATCTCAGGACCTAGCAGATGCCGCTCTCCCAAGTCATCCCAACAGGTAGGAGATCTACATTTTCTCCCATATAATGCCTCATAAGGTGCCATCTGGATGTTGGCCTGATAACTGCTGTTATAAGAAAACTCCACCAAATGTAAGTGGTCTTCCCAAGAACCCTTGAAATCCAGCATGCATGCCCGCAACATGTCCTCCAGAATCTGTATAGTCCTCTCGGATTGTCCATCTGTCTGAGGGTGGTAAGCCGTGCTGTAACTCAGTCTAGTCCCAAGACACTGCTGCAAGCTCCTCTAAAAGTGTGATAAGAATCGTGTGTCTCTATCAGAAACAATACTAACCGGTACCCCATGCAAGCGCACTATCTCCCTCATGTAGAGCTCCGCTAAACTCTCCGTTGTCTGCCCAACTCGAAATGGTATGAAGCCATCCGACTTAGTGAGTCGGTCTACTACTACCCATACGGCGTTGTTTCCCTTCTGGCTCCTCGGCAGAGCTGTGACAAAGTCCATCGTAACATGTTCCCACTTCCACTCGAGAATAGGAAGGGGCTGCAATAACCCAGCTGTTCTCTGATGCTCAGCCTTCACCTACTAACATGTTAGGCATTTTGACACAAATTGGGCTATCTCCATCTTCATTCCTAGCCACCAGTAATGCTCTTTTAAGTCCCAATACATCTTCGTGCCTCCTGGATGAATAGAAAGCACTAAACTGTGTGCCTCCTCCAACAGTTCTCGTCTAACATCACCCTTAGGCACACACAACCTACCACGGAATCGCAAGGATCCATCCTCATGTATCTGTAGATCAGTTCTCTCCCCGAACTCCACTTGTTTCTTAAATTTTTGGTACCGAGCATCCTCGAACTGGGTAGCCTTGATCCGGTCCACCAGAGTTGACTGTAAATGTAAACTCATCAACTGTCTCCCTGCTCCAGGCAATATAACCTCCATGTTCATCCTCCAGAACTCAGCTAGCAACTCCCGCTGTCTGGTGAGTCTCATCGCCACAGGTTTCCTGCTCAAATGATCTGGCACTACATTAACTCGTCCTGGGTGATATTGTAAATCAAGATCATAATCCGCCATAAGCTCTAACCACCTGCATTGTCTCATGTTGAGCTCCTTCTGAGTGAAGAAATACTTTAAGCTTTTATGATCTGTGTACCCCTCTACTCTCTGCCCCAAAAGGTAGTGCCGCCATATCTTCAATGCAAAAATCACAGCCGCCAATTCCAGATCATTAACTGGGTAGTTCCTCTCATGTGTCTTCAACTGCCTAGATGCATAAGCTACTACCGTCCCATGTTGCATCAGAACACAACCTAAACCCAAACCAGAAGCATCCGTGTGCACTACAAATCCTCCTGACTCATTTGGAATTGTCAAGACTGGTGCAGTCGTTAACTTCTTCTTTAACTCCTCAAATGCTGCTTGGCACTTTGGAGCCAACACAAACTTGACCTCCTTCCGAGTTAGCCTAGTAAGTGGTCCCGTAATCTTAGTGAAATCCTTTATGAATTTCCTATAATATCTAGCCATCCCCAAGAAACTTCGTACTTCTGTCACTAATGTAGGTGGATCTAATCTCAACACCGCATCAACCTTCTTCGGGTCCACAGAGATGCCTTCTCCTGAAATCACATGCCCCAAGAAGGACACTTGCTCCAGCCAAAACTCACACTTGTTCACTTTTCCATAAAGCTTCTCCGTCCGTAGGATTTCCAACACCGTCCTTAGATGCTCTGCATGATCTTCCTTGGTCTTGGAGTACACAATAATGTCATCGATGAACACCACAACAAACTGATCAAGATACTGGGAAAACACCTTGTTTATCAAGCTCATAAATGTAGATGGAGCATTTGTCACTCCAAATAGCATCACCAAAAACTCATAGTGCCCGTACCGTGTGCAGAATGCGGTCTTGGGTATGTCTTCCTTCCTCACCTTCAACTGATGATAACCTGACCTGAGGTCCAGCTTAGAAAACACACGAGCTTTTCTGAGCAGATCAAAAAGGTCATCAATCCTGGGAATTGGGTATTTATTTTTGATAGTAACCCGATTCAATTCCCTGTATTCAATACACATTCTTCGGCTGCCATCCGGCTTTGGCACTAACACCACTGGTGCTCCTCAAGATTAAGTACTAAGCCTGATCAATTTCTTATCAAGATACTCCTGGACTTGCTTCCGCAACTCCTCCAAATCTACTACCGGCTTTCGGTAAGGTGGTTTTGAAATAGGTGCAACTCCTGGAATAAGATCGATGACGAACTGTATATCTCGATCTGGTGGCAGACCCGGCAACTCATCAGGAAAAACGTTAAGGAATTCCTCGACAATTTCTGGTATGGGCTTCTCCTCTACCTCTATACAGGTTAATACTCCATCCATGCCTGCTCGATACTCGGGCTGCTCCATCACTTTGCTTCCACTCATGAATTCAAACTCTGGGTGGCCTGGTTTCTTGAACACTACGCTTCTGCGTTGGCAGTCGATCGTCGCATGGAAGTTATATAGCCAATCCATCCCCAAAATAACATCGAACCCGTTAGTGTCAATCACCAACAAGTCTGCAAATAGCTCCCTACCACAAACTACCACTGGGCATCTCTTACACTCCCTACTAGACATTAACACCCCGCTACCGGTATGGATATTCCAGCTCGCCTCTAAACTATCACATGGTATAGTGTGTCGTGCAATGAACTGAGTAGAAATAAAAGAATGCGATGCCCCAGAATCAAATAGGGTAAATACAAGGACTGAATACACCAAAATGATACCTGTGACTACGTCTCTAGATGCATCTGCCAGCTCAGTGGTAAGTGTCATAACTTGACCTTGTCTCTGCTGCTGCTGAGCTTGCTGTCCGTATTGCCTTGGGTGCCTCTGCTGATAAGGTGGTTGATATGGGTGCTGGAAATGAGGACCTCTCCACTGTCTCTGGCCTTGAAATTGTTGACCCCTCTGATGTCCTTAAAACATCTGCTGCTATGTGGGAAGTGGTGGCCTCAGCTGTTGTCCGCCCTGTCTAGTCTAGCCTGCTAGTACTATCGCTCCACCTGAATATCCTCCTGAGACTCCCCTACTAGTACAAGTGGTGATCTGATGATCTGCTACCCCACATGCTAAGCACAACCCATTAGCTCTCCTGCAGTCCTTCATCAAGTGCCCCGGCTTGCTGCAGAAATGGCAGATCATGTTGGTTGGTTGTGGAGTTGGTCTCGAAGCCCCTGTCTGCTGGCGCTTGGCTGGTGCTCCTCCCATCTGAGGCTTCTGCTGGTTACCTCCCGAGTTCTGTCCTACGGGGCGCTTGTTTGCCCCTCTCTTCACCGAGTTCATGATCCCAATCAACTATTCTGCCTTCCGAGCTGCCTCTAGGACATCTGCATAAGCTTCTATCCCCTTCTGATTGTAAATTTGAGTCTGAATCTCAAAGTTCAGACCCTGCATGAACCTCTGTCCCTTATCAACCTCATTCGATACCATCCCCGGGGCAAACCTGCTGAGCTTGGCAAATTCTGCTACATACTCATCTACTGTACTAGCTCTCTGCCTCAACATAACAAACTGCCTCTACATCTCAAGACGAGTTGTCTTCGGATAAAATGCCTCTAGGAAACTCTCCCGGAATATCTCCCATGAAATCGTCCTAGGCAGCTTCTCCTCCTCTGCGTCCCACCAGGTCCTGGCTACATTAATGAGCTGCAGCTGAACAATATCAACTGGGTCTTCATCTGGTATCTTTGCTGCCCTTAATAAGCAGTCCATGGTCTGCAACCACATCTTGGCCTAATATCCGCCTTCAGTCCTAGCAAAGTGTTGCGGGTTGAGCTTCCGAAAATCGGACACATTGCCCGGCCTTGCAACCTGTCGCTGCTCGTCCCTCTGACGATTATGAGCTACCAGGTCCCTAATCGCTTCTGCAAGATCAGCCTGATCGACTTGTTGTCCATCAGGGACATTTAAGCATGTATATATATAACGTTTTGCAATATGCATGGTTATATATACCTTTGTAATTAAGTTGAAATTTCACAAGTTTCCTTGCCCTCTTATACATTGTTTGTCATTTTTAATAGAATTACTTGGGTACTTTGTAATTAGGTTGATAAAGACATGCCAAGTGATTGCATATTGTCCACACAACACAACATGGCACTGATATGAATATGATAGATCTAACAGAATCCTCATTCATGCTTGAAGGTTGAGATATATGTGTAAAAGCTACCACCAAAGTACAAGATCTAACAGAATCCTCATTCATGCTTAAAATTATTTTTTAACGTAGTTAAAGTATAATATTAAACACAATTAGGCCAATGGGCACTTGTTAATCAACCTGGCCTTCTCAATTATGCTTTTTTCTTCTACTTCATGTTTCTTTCTCTAGACTAGCAAGCATGAGCAAGTGCTAATGTCATAAGACATATATATATATATATATATATATATATATTATAATAATAATGGAACTAATATTTGAATAACAAACAGAAAATTTTATAAATAATCACCTAACCCTAACTAAAACTACTAATCCTAACCCTGCACCCAAAACCGGCATCATCCCTTCTTATGTTGGCAACCTCACATTCTTTAAAAACTCTAAAAAGAAAAAATCAAGGCCCACAAAAGAACTCAGGCCCAACAACAAAAATAAAAGTATTTGGCGTCTAGGGGATTTGAACTCTAGACCTAGGAGTATTAGTCCAAAGCAGCTGGCCACAACAACAACTTGCATATATGGCCATAACAATACAGAAATGTACAGGTTTGTGTTCAAACCGAATCAATACACTTATTTATGAAAAAAATTTGTAGAGTCCAGGATTTGAACTAGGGACCCGTGTGTCATTGTCCAAGCAACTAACCACTACAACCTATTAAACTTTCATTGTCATAACTGATGCAGATAATAAATAAACTTTGGTTTCCAGTTAAGATCCTAAATAAATACTTCCAAATTAAATAAAATAAATTTATATATTTTATATAAGTCAAAATTGTTATCTTCTGATTTGTACGAAAAATTATGTGAAATTTATAATACTCATATCACTAAAATGATAAGATCATGGGGAGGAACATAAAATAAATAAATGAGAAAAAAAATTGTTATCATCTAATAATTTTAAACTTGAATTCTATTAGTTATTTCTATGAACTAGAATGGGGGAAAAAACAGTACTACAGGAAGCATAAGCTAAATATATACATATACATAAATTAATTGGGGGAAGAGATGCTTGCATGAAGGAAATCCAAATAATAATGATAATAAACATAATAATTGAGGAAAGGATACTCGCTTGAAAAAAACAAAAAACAAAAATAATAAAAATAATAAGATTTGAGGAAAAGAATGCTTGCCCAAATTCGTGTGAAACTCCGAAGCAAGAAAAAATCCACCATTTTTCAAACACGTTCCAGCCCTACGTTCTCTCTCTCTCTCTCTCTCTCTCTCTCTCTCTTTATTTTTTTATTTAATTTTTTTTTTGGACTTCCCTTCTCTGGTTTCCGTGAGATGGAAAAAATGAAGAGGTGTGGGTTTTTTTAAAGGGGTTGTTGGGTGTGTTAGTGAGGATAAGGGAAGATCATGGGGTTAGTTAGGTTTGTTAGTGAAGATTAGAGGAGATTAAGGGGTTTGCTTAGGTATTCCACCATTCAAGAGAACTGAGGGACCACGGTTGATTAGGTAGGCTGTGGTATTGTTAGCTTCAGCCCATAGGAACTTGGGCAAGCCGACATGTATCCTCATGCTTCTGGCACGTTCATTCGAAGTTCTATTCATGCGTTCCGCTACACCATTCTGCTGCGACGTCATGGGAACAGTTTTCTCCATCTTGATCCCGTTGTTTGCGCAAAATTCTTTGAATCTACTGTCTTTGTACTCTCCTCCATTGTCTGACCTTAACCACTTTATCTTCAAACCAGTTTCATTTTCCACCATGGCCTTCCATTTTCTGAAGGTATCAAAGACTTCTGATTTCTTCTTCAGAAAATAGACCCACACATTCCTTGTAGAATCATCAATGAAGGTGACATATTACAGTGAACCTACAAGAGATGAAACTGGAGATGGCCCCCATACGTCGGTATGAACCAACTCTAACTTTTCTGCCTTGGGTGTCTTTCCAATCTTTGCAAAACTGACTTTCTTCTGCTTGCCAAAGATGCAATCCTCGCATAGACTAACATCCACATTGTTCAGATCCGACAGCTTCCCTTTAGTGCCATAGGATTGATTTTTCATCTGCAACTGTTACTGCAATAATATTCTCTAGGTTAGAGGTTACATAGAGAGTACCACTTTTCTTACCTCGAGCAATGACGAGTGCTCCTTTGGTAATTTTCCATTCATGACCTGAGAAAGTTATACAGTAACCCTCTCCATCAAGCTATCCTACGGAGATCAAATTTCTTTTAAGGCCAGGAATATGTCTCACTCCTTGCAGCTTCCATGTGGTCTTATTTGGCAATTTTAATCGGATGTCTCTCTTACCAACGATCTTTAAGGTTTCATCATCTGCTAGATGTACCTTTTCGAAATCACCGCTGACGTAGTTCTCCATGATTTCCCGACAAGGGGTGGCATGGTAGGATGCTCCTAAATTAAGAATCCATGATTCAATCGGACCGTTGACGCTTAGAATCATAGAATCACCTCCTTCCTCGGTCACGTTGGCAGACTCCTGTGCCCCGGTATTTTTCTTTGATGCCCGGCACTCCCTCTTGAAATGACCCTTCTTGCCACAATATTAGCACTTAAAATCTTTCTTTCCCAATCTAGATTTGCTTGTTCTAGAATTTGATTTGCCGTGATTTGAACTTCTTTCTAAAAGGCAATCAAGAAAAGGTTACTTTTACGGTGAAGTGAACCACACAACAATACTGAAGCAGAGACATGAAGGTGAAATTGGCCCGAGGAAAGTCAAAGAAAGGGAATGAGCGCCCAAATGAAAACCCGTACTCTTAAAGTTTTGATGTTGTAGTTATTGATGTATTGCTTATATATGCAATGCACTTGGTTAGCGGCCTACCTACTTGTTATTGATGGATGTCTTGAGTGCTTTAGTTATTGAAATGCCCTGAAAATTTTGAAGATTAAGGTCGAACTATGTTTGTGCTCAAATCTCTACAGAAAAGAATGGTTTCAGTTTTCAGGGTGCCTCGTTCCATTTTCCATTTGTTAATGGTGCTATACTTATAAGGAACATAATTATTTCTTCCCACATTTTGTGAAATAATTTGTCGGGATGTTTTCTCATTTGAGAGCTTTTGAGGTATTAGCTGGTTAACTTGGCGGTGAGGTATATTGTGAAGGTGTTAAGCATGAAAAGGAGCTAAAAACGATCTTTACTAATAGGACAGAAAATAAAAGGTTAAAGCGGAAAGCGTTGCTATAAGTGGGTGTATGGGGTTGATATGTGCAAATAGGACAGAAAATAGAATATCGAGGTGGCGCTATTAGCTGCTTTGAGTGGGATTTTAGTGATTTTATTAATTCTTTGTCTAAGCAAACTACGTACTATGTATATCAAGTGTACTGAACCGTTCATTATAAGCATATGTCACGCTTTGTCTAAGCAAACTACGTACTATGTATATCAAGTGTACTGAACCGTTCATTATAAGCATATGTCACGTCAAATTAGAGGTACGAATTGGATTATTTTAATTAGTTGAATGAAATATGGTGATACGGTGTATTGAATATCTAGACGGTCATCTAAGGTTTCAAGCACAGACAAATGACTCCGTATAGTGATTCCGTGCATACTATTCTTCCTAACAAAAAATTTCCCCTTTCTACCGACCAAATCATCAAGAGCAAAAGTAAAGAAATAAAGTGAAATAACACCGCTACAAAAAATTAATTTATTTATGTTTTTTTACCGTGCGATCCTAGACTATGAACTCCTCACTCTAGAATGTACAAGTGAATTGAAAGTATGAAAGTCACAATTTTTTTTGCAAGTGGAAAAATGTGTTAAGTGAAATACATTGTTTACTTACAAAATTAAATTATTATTGAAAGTAGATATGTAAAGATGATACAACAATATCATTTTATATTTTATAGTTATTAATATTATATTATATTTACAATTATCTTTTGATAGGTACATATAAATGATCTGAAAGTGGATTTTATATACTAGATAATTAAAGTAACAACATAAAAATAGCATAACACTGATGACAGTAAGTTTGACACCTGATGAGCGGTTTCATTCTTATTATAGCCCTTAGATTAATTTAAGCCCGATCCACATATTCTGGCCCATTAAGCCCCGAGCCCCATCGCTCATTCTCAGTTGTGTCCAAACCTCTCCAAAACCCTCGCTTCCATTTCCCCTCTCTGATCGCCACCCCCAATGGCGTCGCAGCGATGCCTAACCCTAACCCTAACCCTAACCCGCCATTTCCGATCTCTCCTCTCCTCATCTCCTCCTCCTTCTCTCATCAAATCTCAAACCCTAACTCTTCGACCTCTTCACCTCTCAACCCTTAAAAACCCTCACTCCAACTCCATCCTCCCACTTTACCAACATCAATCCATCGATCCTCCTCGAAGTCGCCATTTCTCTTCTCGACCTTCGGATCCATTGGGAGATGATGATGAAAACGACGAAGAGGAAGAAAAGGAGAATACGAAGAAGAAGAAGAAGATGATGATGATGATGATGAAGGCGATGAGAGCTGTAATGGATCGGTGAAGACATTTCGAGCGAGTGGGAAATCTGAGGAGGAGAAAGCGAACGAGGCTGCTGATATCGGGTACAAATCGATTGGTCCGCTTGATCCTTCAGAGCGGCTGTTTAAACCTTGGGAGCCTGTTTTTGCTGTTGTCTAGGTCTGTGACTTTTGACTTTCTTTTGGTTTTAAAACTTTACAAGGTTTTGTCTTTGGGACTGTATTATTTGTGGTTATTGTAGATTCGTTCGCACCAGTTTAAAGTTAGTAACGGGGATTCGATTTTCACTGAAAGGTTGAAGTTTTGCGATGTTAATGGCAAGGTAAGGTGTTGCGTATTGAAGACTTTAGGGTTCTTTTGATTTTTACAATATATGCAACTTTCACCTGTAACGTGGAATTGTTAGTCTGGGGAATTTGGCTACATTGCAACAAGAAATTGTAAGTTTAGTTATGAAATTACGATATAAATGTTTGTTACTGTAAAACATTCAGTTATAGTGCACATCACGCTGACACATACTTTTGTCGAGGTTGCTTGTAAACAAAGGATAAGACTTTCGTGTTCTTATGCAAGGTCCCAATCCAGTAGAATAATCTTGTTGTAACTGCCCTTACGCGTGTCATTATGCAAACTTAACTTAGTTTACGTTTAGCTTGTTTGTTGCAGAGCTTCTCATCTAATGTCTGAGATGTCAATCCTTCCATTTTTCTCTTGTTGCATTGTTCTTAAAGAGCATATTACGACAGTTGAGAAGTGTGATTTAATAGAATGGTCCAATGTCTATACTCATAACTGTTCAAGATGACTGCTTGGTTTGATGAACCAGTTGATTACACAGGTAGGGCAGGAATTAACGGTCAATACTACTTGCCATCGATTTCTTTTCAAAGATTAATTATTGGATTTTTTGCTTCTTTCTGAAATTAAAAAATTTCCCAAGATGCTCCTTTAACACGACTCTTTTCCCTAATTTTTCTTCTAGATTCCTAGAATATGTTGTATACCCATCTTATCTCAAACTTCCCACCTATATTCGTTTTGTAAAGATAAAAGATGCCTAAGCTGATATCAGTGACAAATTTCAAGTATAACTTTTTTTCCTACTTTCTCTTCTATAATGTATTGTGTAACTGTCTTATCTCTTAATTCTGTCCTTTTTCCATTCCTAATTATTTGGCAGTTTGACTTATCTTAAAGTACGCCGTCATGTAGCCAAATCTGGGTTGAAACCCATTTATGGATGGAATTTTCTCATGTTGTTTACTCTCTTTAAAATTGCCAAGAGATGTTACAGGCCTGTAATCACTTTGTTTCACATAATATTGTTAAACATATTTGTGTGGAAGTTTCAATTTGCATTTGCACTTAATATTCATTATGTTGCAAGTGCCAACCTTCTCCACAAATTAATAGCCTAATTAATTGGTTTTTTAGTTCATCATCTTTGTTTTTGCTGATAGATTCCTGTTGGGGAACTACTTCAGGACTAGTCTGAACATAATTTTCAGAAATCTCCTTAAATTCAACAAATTCCTTTGTTTCAACTTTTGTATTGGAACTACTTGATTCTGTAATTGATCTGTCTTTGTACATCACATTCTAATTGAATATGACATCTCTGCTTCTGATGATCTTCCGATTTTTATAATCCCAAAACCGGTAACCGAACTCATCCGCATCATAACCAACAAAAACACATTTGTTAGATTTGGCATCAAGTTTACTTCATTCAGCAGAATCTATTTGTACATAAGAGATACAACCAAAAATTCTTAAATGCGAAAGGTTTACCTCTTTTCTGCTCCACGCTTCATCCGGTATTCCACCATCAAAGGGAACTGAGGGACCGCGGTTGATTAGGTAGGCTGCGGTATTGATAGCTTTAGCCCATAGGAACTTCGGCAAGCCGGCATGTATCCTCATGCTTCTGGTACGTTCATTCAAAGTTCTATTCATGCGTTCCGCTACACCATTCTGCTACGGTGTCATGGGAACAGTTTTCTCTATCTTTATCCCGTTGTTTGCGTAAAATTCTTTGAATCTATTGTCTTTGTACTCTCCTCCATTGTCTGACCTTAACCGCTATATCTTCAAACCAGTTTCATTTTCCACCATGGCCTTCCATTTTCTGAAGGTATCAAAGACATCTGATTTCTTCTACAGAAAATAGACCAACACATTCCTTGTAGAATCATCAATGAAGGTGACATAGTATAGTGAACCTACAAGAGATGAAATTGGAGATGGCCCGCATACGTCGGTATGAACCAACTCTAACTTTTCTGCCTTGGGTGTCTTGCCAATCTTTGCAAAACTGACTTTCTTCTGTTTGCCAAAGATGCAATCCTCGCATAGGCTAACATCCACATTCTTCAGATCCGGCAGCTTCCCTTTTGACAGAAGTGTCTTCATCTATTTCTCGCTCATATGGCCAAGCCTTTAGTGCTATAGGATTGATTTTTCATCTGCATCTGTTACTGCAATAATATTCTCTAGGTTATAGGTTACATAGAGAGTACCACTTTTCTTACCTCGAGCAATGACGAGTGCTCCTTTGGTAATCTTCCATTCATGACCTGAGAAAGTTATACAGTAACCCTCTCCATCAAGCTGTCCTACGGAGATCAAATTTCTTTTAAGGCCAGGAATATGTCTCACTCCTTGAAGCTTCCATGTGGTCTGATTTGGCAATTTTAATCGGATGTCTCCCTTACCAACGATCTTTAAGGTTTCATCATCTGCTAGATGTACCTTTTCGAAATCACCACTGACGTAGTTCTCCATGATTTCCCAGCAAGGGGTGGCATGGTAGGATGCTCCTAAATTTAGAATCCATGATTCAATCGGACCGTTGACGCTTAGAATCATAGCATCACCTCCTTCCTCGGTCACGTTGGCACGTCAAATTAGAGGTACGAATTGGATTATCTTAATTAGTTGAATGAAATATGGTGATATGGTATATTGAATATCTAGACGATCATCTAAGGTTTCAAGCACAGTCAAATGACTCCGTATAGTGATTCTGTGCATACTATTCTTACTAACAAAAAATTTCCCCTTTCTACCGAACAAATCATCAAGAGCAAAAGTAAAGAAATAAAGTGAAATAACACCGCTACAAAAAATTATTTATTTTGGTTTTTTTACCGTGCGATTCTAGACTATGAGCTCCTCACTCTAGAATGTACAAGTGAATTAAAAGTATGAAAGTCACATTTTTTTTTTGCACGTGGAAAAATGTATTAAGTGAAATACATTGTTTACTTACAAAATTAAATTATTATTGAAAGTAGATACGTAAAGATGATACGGCAATATCATTTTATATTTTATTGTTTTTAATATTATATTATATTTACAATTATCTTTTGATAGCTACATATAAATGATCTTAAAGTGGATTTTATGTACTAGATAATTAAAGTAACAACATAAAAATAGCATAACACTGAGCCCATTAAGCACCGAGCCCCATCTCCCATTCTCAGTTGTGTCCAAACCTCTCCAAAACCCTCGCTTCCATTTCCCCGCTCTGATCGCCGCCCCTAATGGTGTCGCAGCGACGCCTAGCCCTAACCCTAACCCGCTATTTCCGATCTCTCCTCTTCACATCTCCTCCTCCTTCTCTCATCAAATCTCAAACCCTAACTCTTCGATCTCTTCACCTCTCAACCCTCAAAAACCCTAACTCCAACTCCATCCTCCCACTTTATCAACATCAATCCATCGGTCCTCCTCGAAGTCGCCATTTCTCTTCTCGACGTTCGGATCCATTGGGAGACGATGAAGAAGACGACGGGTCCTCCTCGAAGTCGCCATTTCTCTTCTCGACGTTCGGATCCATTGGGAGACGATGAAGAAGACGACGAAGAGGAAGAAGAAGGAGAATACCTCTTCTCGACGTTCGGATCCATTGGGAGACGATGAAGAAGACGACGAAGAGGAAGAAGAAGGAGAATACGAAGAAGAAGAAGAAGAAGATGATGATGATGAAGGGGATGAGAGCTACAATGGATCGGTGAAGACATTTTAGGCGAGTGGGAAATCTGAGGAGGAGAAAGCGAACGAGGCTGCTGATAACGGGTACAAATTGATTGGGCCACTTGATACTTCAGAGCGGCCGTTTAAACCTTGGGAGCCTGTTTTTGCTGTTGTCCAGGTCTGTGACTTTTGACTTTTTTTGGTTTTAAAACATTACAAGGTTTTGTCTTTGGGACTGTATTGTTTGTGTTTATTGTAGATTGGTTCGCACCCGTTTAAAGTTTACAAGGTTTTGTCTTTGGGACTGTATTGTTTGTGTTTATTGTAGATTGGTTCGCACCCGTTTAAAGTTAGTAACGGGGATTCGATTTTCACTGAAAGGTTGAAGTTTTGCGATGTTAATGTCAAGGTAAGGTGTTGCGTATTTAAGACTTTAGGGTTCTTTTGATTTTTATAGTATATGCAACTTTCACCTGTAACGTGGAATTGTTAGTCTGGGAAATTTGGCTACATTGCAACAGGAAACTATAAGTTTAGTTATGAAATTACGATATAAATGTTTGTTACTATAAAACATTCAGTTATAGTGCACATCACGCTGACACATACTTTTGTCGAGGTTGCTTGTATACAAAGGATAAGACTTTCGTGTTCTTATGCAAGGTCCCAATTCAATAGAATAATCTTGTTGTAAATGCCCTTACGCGTGTCATTATGCAAACTTGACTTGGTTTACGTTCAACTTGTTTGCTGTAGAGCTTCTCATCTAATGTCTGAGATGTCAATCCTTCCATTTTTCTCTTATTGCATTGTTCTTAAAGAGCATATTACGACAGTTGAGAAGTGTGATTTAATAGAATGGTCCAATGTCTATACCCATAACTGTTCAAGATGACTGCTTAGTTTGATGAACCAGTTGATTGTACAGGTAGGGCAGGAATTGGAGGTCAATACTACTTACCATCTGTTTCTTCTCACAGATTAATTATTTAATTTATTGCTTCTTTCTGAAATTAAAAAAATTCCAAAGATGCTCCTTTAACACGACTATTTTCTCTAATTTTTCTTCTAGATTCCTAGAATATGTTGTATACCTATCTTGTCTCAAACTTCCCACCTAAATTCGTTTTGTGAAACCAAAAGATGCCTAAGCTGATATCAGTGACAAATTTCAAGTATTACTTTTTTCCTACTTTCTCTTCTAGAATGTATTGTGTAACCGTCTTATCTCTTAATTCTGTCTTTTTTCCATTTCCAATTAATTGGCAGTTTGACTTATCTTAAAGTACGCCGTCATGTAGCCAAATCTGGGTTGAAACCCACTTATGGATGGAATTTTCTCATGTTGTTTACTCTCTTTAAAATTGCCAAGAGATGTTACTGGCCTGCAATCACTTTGTTCCACATAATATTTTTAAACATATTTGTGTGGAAGTTTCAATTTGCATTTGCATTTAATATTCATTATGTTGCAAGTGCCAACCTTCTCCACAAATTAATAGCCTAATTAATTGGTTTTTCAGTTCATCATTTTTGTTTTTGCTGATAGATTCCTGTTAAGGAACTACTTCAGGACTAGTCTGAACATAATTTTCAGAAATCTCCTTAAATTCAACAAATTCCTTTGTTTCAACTTTTGTATTGGAGCTACTTGATTCTGTAATTGATCTGTCTTTGTACATCACATTCTAATTGAATATGACATCTCTGCTTCTGATGATCTTCCGATTTTTTATAATCCCAAAACCGGTAACCGAACTCATCACCACCATAACCAACAAAAACACATTTGTTAGATTTGGCATCAAGTTTACTTCTTTCAGCGGAATCTATGTGTAAATAAGAGATACAACCAAAAATTCTTAAAAGCGAAAGGTTTACCTCTTTTCTGCTCCACGCTTCATCCGGTATTCTACCATCCAAGGGAACTGAGGGACCGCGGTTGATTAAGTAGGCTGCGGTATTGATAGCTTCAGCCCATAGGAACTTGGGCAAGCCGACATGTATCCTCATGCTTCTGGCACGTTCATTCAAAGTTCTATTCATGCGTTCCGCTACACCATTCTCCTGCAGTGTCATGGGAACAGTTTTCTCCATCTTGATCCCGTTGATTGCAAAAAATTCTTTGAATCTACTATCTTTTTACTCTCCTCCATTGTCTGACCTTAACCACTTTATCTTCAAACTAGTTTCATTTTCCACCATGGCCTTCCATTTTCTGAAGGTATCAAAGACTCTGATTTTTTCTTCAGAAAATAGACCCACACATTCCTTGTAGAATCATCAATGAAGGTGACATAGTATAGTGAACCTACAAGAGATGAAACTGGAGATGGCCCCCATACATTGGTATGAACCAACTCTAACTTTTCTGCCTTGGTTGTCTTGCCAATCCTTGCAAAACTGACTTTTTTCTGTTTGCCAAAGATGCAATCCTCGCATGGGCCAACATCCACATTCTTCAGATCCGGTAGCTTCCCTTTTGACAGAAGTGTCTTCATCCATTTCTCGCTCATATGGCCAAGCCTTTATTGCCATAGGTTCTCTTTTTCATATGCATCTGTTATTGCAATAATATTCTCTAGGTTAGAGGTTACATAGAGAGTACCACTTTTCTTACCTCGAGCAATGACGAGTGCTCCTTTGGTAGTCTTCCATTCATGACCTGAGAAAGTTATACAGTAACCCTCTCCATCAAGCTGTCCTACGGAGATCAAATTTCTTTTAAGGCCAGGAATATGTCTCACTCCTTGTAGCATCTATGTGGTCTGATTTGGCAATTTCAATTGGATGTCTCCCTTACCAACGATCTTCAAGGTTTCATCATCTGCTAGATGTACCTTTTCGAAATCACCGCCGACGTAGTTCTCCATGATTTCCCGGTAAGGGGTGGCATGGTAGGATGCTCCTAAATTAAGAATCCATGATTCAATCGGACCGTTGACGCTTAGAATCATAGCATCACCTCCTTCCTCGGTCACGTTGGCAGACTCTGGTGTGCCGGTATTTTTCTTCGATGCCCGGCACTCCCTCTTGAAATGAACCTTCTTGCCACAATTGTAGCACTTAAAATCTTTCTTTACCGATCTAGATTTTCTTGTTCTAGAATTTGATTTGCCGTGATTTGAACTTCTTCCTGAAAGCCAATCTAGAAAAAGTTGCTTTTACGGTAAAGTGAACAACACAACAATACTGAAGCAGAGGCATGAAGGTGAAACTACCGAGGAAAGTGAAAGAAAGGGAATGAGCGCCCAAATGAAAACCCGTTCTCTGAAAGTTTTGATGTTGTAGTTATTGATGTATTGCTTATATATGAGATGCACTTGGTAAGCGGCCTACCTAATTGTTATTGATGGATGTCTTGAGTGCTTTAGTTATTGAAATGCCCTAAAAATTTTGAAGATTAAGATCGAACTATGTTTGTGCTCAAATCTCTACAGAAAAGAATGGTTTCAGTTTTCAGGGTGCCTCGTTCCATTTTCCATTTGTTAGTGGTATTATACTTATAAGGAACATAAGTATTTCTTCCCACATTTTGTGAAATAATTTGTCGGGATGTTTTCTCATTTGAGAGCTTTTGAGGTAACCGCTCATTATAAGTATATGTCGCGTCAAATTAGAGGTACAAATTGGATTATCTTAATTAGTTGAATGAAATATGGTGATACGGTGTATTGAATATCTAGACGATCATCTAAGGTTTCAAGCACAGACAAATGACTCCGTATAGTGATTTTGTGCATACTATTCTTCCTAATAAAATGAAATAACACCGCTACAAAAAATTTATTTATTTAGGTTGTTTTTACGGTGCGATCTAGACTATGAACTCCTCACTCTAGAATGTACAAGTGAATTGAAAGTATGAAAGTCATATTTTTTTTGCAAGTGGAAAAATGTATTAAGTGAGATATATTGTTTACTTACATAATTAAATTATTATTGAAAGTAGATATGTAAAGATGATACGACAATATCATTTTATATTTTATAGTTATTAATATCATATTATATTTTCAATTATCTTTTGATAGCTACATATAAATGATCTGAAAGTGGATTTTATATACTAGATAATTAAAGTAACAACATAAAAATAGCATAACGCTGATGACAGTAAGTTTGAAACCTGATGATGGGTTTCATTCTTATTATAGCCCTTAGATTAATTTAAGCCCGATCCACATATCTTTGCCCATTAAGCACCAAGCCCCATATTCCATTCTCAGTTGTGTCCAAACCTCTCCAAAACCCACGCTTCCATTTCCCCCCTCTGATCGCCACCCCCAATGGCGTCGCAGCGACGCCTAACCCTAACCCTAACCCGCCATTTCCGATCTCTCCTCTCCTCATCTCCTCCTCATTCTCTCATCAAATCTCAAACCCTAACTCTTCGATCTCTTCACCTCTCAACCCTCAAAAACCCTCACTCCAACTCCATCCTCCCACTTTATCAACATCAATCCTTCGATCCTCCTCGAAGTCGTCATTTCTCTTCTCGACCTTCGGATCCATTGGGAGACGATGATGAAGACGACGAAGAGGAAGAAGAAGAAGAATATGAAGAACAAGAAGAAGAAGAAGATGATGATGATGAAGGCGATGAGAGCTGCAATGGATCGATGAAGACATTTTGAACGAGTGGGAAATCTGAGGAGGAGAAAGCGAACGAGGCTGCTGATATCGGGTACAAAGTGATTGGGCCGCTTTTTCCTTCAGAGCGGCCGTTTAAATTTTGGGAGCCTGTTTTTGCTGTTGTCCAGGTCTGTGACTTTTGACTTTATTTTGTTTTTAATACTTTACAAGGTTTTGTCTTTGGGACTGTATTGTTTGAGTTTATTGTAGATTGGTTCGCACCAGTTTAAAGTTAGTAACGGGGATTCGATTTTCACTGAAAGGTTGAAGTTTTGCGATGTTAATGGAAAGGTAAGGTGTTGCGTATTGAAGACTTTATGGTTCTTTTGATTTTTACAGTATATGCAACTTTCACCTGTAACGTGGAATTGTTAGTCTGGGAAATTTGGCTACATTGCAACAGGAAACTGTAAGTTTATTTATGAAATTACGATATAAATGTTTGTTACTGTAAAACATTCAGTTATAGTGCACATCACACTGACACATACTTTTGTCGAGGTTGCTTGTATACAAAGGATATGATTTTCGTGTTCTTTTGCAAGGTCCCAATTCAGTAGAATAATCTTGTTGTAAATGCCCTTACGCGTGTCATTATGTAAACTTGACTTGGTTTATGTTCAACTTGTTTGCTGCAGAGCTTATCATCTAATGTCTGAGATGTCAATCCTTCCATTTTTCTCTTGTTGCATTGTTCTTAAAGAGCATATTACGACAGTTAAGAAGTGTGATTTAATAGAATGGTCCAATGTCTATACCCATAACTGTTCAAGATGACTGCTTGGTTTGATGAACCAGTTGATTGCACATGTAGGGCAGGAATTGGAGGTCAATACTACTTATCATCTGTTTCTTCTCAAAGATTAATTATTGGATTTATTGCTTCTTTCTGAAATTAAAAAAATTCCCAAGATGCTCCTTTAACACGACTCTTTTCCCTAATTTTTCTTCTAGAATCCTAGAATATGTTGTATACCCATCTTATCTCAAACTTCCCACCTAAATTCGTTTTGTGAAACCAAAAGATGCCTAAGCTGATATCAGTGACAAATTTCAAGGATAACTTTTTTCCTACTTTCTCTTCTAGAATGTATTGTGTAACCGTCTTATCTCTTAATTCTGTCCTTTTTCCATTTCCAATTATTTGGCAGTTTGACTTATCTTAAAGTACGCCGTCATGTAGCCAAATCTGGGTTGAAACCCACTTATGGATGGAATTTTCTCATGTTGTTTACTCTCTTTAAAATTGCCAAGAGATGTTACCGGCCTGCAATCACTTTGTTCCACATAATATTGTTAAACATATTTGTGTGGAAGTTTCAATTTGCATTTGCACTTAATATTCATTATGTTGCAAGTGCCAACCTTCTCCACAAATTAATAGCCTAATTAATTGGTTTTTCAGTTCATCATTTTTGTTTTTGCTGATAGATTCCTGTTGGGGAACTACTTCAGGACTAGTCTGAACATCATTTTCAGAAATCTCCTCAAATTCAACAAATTCCTTTGTTTCAACTTTTGTATTGGAGCAACTTGATCTGTCTTTATACATCACATTCTTATTGAATATGACATCTCTGCTTCTGATGATCTTCCGATTTTTATAATCCTAAAACCGGTAACCAAACTCATCACCACCATAACCAACAAAAACACATTTGTTAGATTTGGCATCAAGTTTACTTCTTTCAGCGGAATCTATGTGTACATAAGAGATACAACCAAAAATTCTTAAATGCGAAAGGTTTACCTCTTTTCTGCTCCACGCTTCATCCGGTATTCCACCATCCAAGGGAAATGAAGGACCACGGTTGATTAGGTAGGCTGCGGTATTGATAGCTTTAGCCTATAGGAACTTGGGCAAGTCGGCATGTATCCTCATGCTTCTGGCACGTTCATTTAATTTTCTATTCATGCGTTCCGCTACACCATTCTGCGGCGGTGTCATGGGAACAGTTTTCTCCATCTTGATCCCATTGTTTGCGCAAAATTCTTTGAATCTACTGTCTTTGTACTCTCCTCCATTGTCTGACCTTAACCGCTTTATCTTCAAACCAGTTTTATTTTCCACCATTGCCTTCCATTTTCTGAAGGTATCAAAGACTTCTGATTTCTTCTTCAGAAAATAGACCCACACATACCTTGTAGAATCATCAATGAAGGTGACATAGTACAGTGAACCTGCAAGAGATTAAACTAGAGATGGCACCCATACGTCGGTATGAACCAATTCTAACTTTTCTGCCTTGGGTGTCTTGCCAATCTTTTCAAAACTGAAGTTCTTCTATTTGCCAAAGATGCAATCCTCGCATAGGCCAACATCCATATTCTTCAGATCCGACAACTTCCCTTTTGACAGAAGTGTCTTCATCCATTTCTCGCTCATATGGCCAAGCCTTTAGTGCTATAGGTTTGATTTTTCATCTGCATCTGTTTCTGCAATAATATTCTCTAGGTTAGAGGTTACATAAAGAGTACCACTTTTCTTACCTCGAGCAATGACGAGTGCTCCTTTGGTAATCTTCCATTCATGACCTCAGAAAGTTATACAGTAACCCTCTCCATCAAGCTGTCCTACGGAGATCAAATTTCTTTTAAGGCCAGGAATATCTCTCACACCTTGCAGCTTCCAAGTGGTCTGATTTCGCAATTTTAATCGGATGTCTCCCTTACCAACGATCATCAAGGTTTCATCATCTGCTAGATGTACCTTTTCGAAATCACCGCTGACGTAGTTCTCCATGATTCCCGACAAGGGGTGGCATGGTTGGATGCTCCTAAATTAAGAATCTATGATTCAATCGGACCGTTGACGCTTAGAATCATAGCATCACCTCCTTCCTCGCTCACGTTGGCAGACTCCTGTGCGCCGGTATTTTTCTTTGATGCCCGACACTCCCTCTTGAAATGACCCTTCTTGCCACAATTGTAGCACTTAAAATCTTTCTTTCCCGATCTAGATTTGCTTGTTCTAGAATTTGATTTGCCGTGATTTGAACTTCTTTCTGAAAGCCAATCTAGAAAAGGTTACTTTTACGGTGAAGTGAACCACACAACAATACTGAAGCAGAGACGTGAAGGTGAAATTGGCCCGAGGAAAGTGAAAGAAAGGGAATGAGCGCCCAAATGAAAACTCGTACTCTAAAAGTTTTGATGTTGTGGTTATTGATGTATTGCTTATATATGAGATGCACTTGGTAAGCGGCCTACCTACTTGTTATTGATGGATGTCTTGAGTGCTTTAGTTATTGAAATGCCCTGAAAATTTTAAAGATTAAGATCAAACTATGTTTGTGCTTAAATCTCTACAGAAAAGAATGGTTTTAGTTTTTAGGGTGCCTCGTTCTATTTTCTATTTGTTAGTGGTGTTATACTTATAAGGAACATAAGTATTTCTTCCCACATTTTGTGAAATAATTTGTCGGGATGTTTTCTCATTTGAGAGCTTTTGAGGTAGTAGCTGGTTGACTTGGCAGTGAGGTATATTGTAAAGGTGTTAATCATGAAAAGGAGCTAAAACCGATCTTTGCTAATAGGACAGAAAATAAAAGGTTAAAGCGGAAAGCGTTGCTATAAGTGGGTGTATGGGGTTGACATGTGCAAATAGGACAGAAAATAGAATATCGAGGTGGTGCTATTAGCTACTTTGAGTGGGATTTTAGTGATTTTATTATTCTTTGTCTGAGCAGACTACGTACTATGTATATCCTCATTATAAGTATATGTCACGTCAAATTAGAGGTACGAATTGGATTATCTTAATTAGTTGAATGAAATATGGTGATACGGTGTATTGAATATCTAGACGATCATCTAAGGTTTCAAACACAGACAAATGACTCCGTATTGTGATTATGTGCATACTATTCTTCCTAACAGAAAATTTCCCCTTTCTACCAACCAAATATCAAGAGAAAAAGTAAAGAAATAAAGTGAAATAACACCGCTACAAAAAATTTATTTATTTAGGTTTCTTTAGCGTGCGATCCTAGACTATGAACTCCTCATTCTAGAATGTACAAAAGAATTGAAAGTATGAAAGTCACATTTTTTTTTGCAAGTGGAAAAATGTATTAAGTGAAATACATTGTTTACTTACAAAATTAAATTATTATTGAAAGTAGATATGTAAAGATGATACGACAATATCATTTTATATTTTATAGTTATTAATATTATATTATATTTTCAATTATCTTTTGATAGCTACATATAAATGATCTGAAAGTGGATTTTATATACTAGATAATTAAAGTAACAACATAAAAACAGCATAACACTGATGACAGTAAGTTTGACACCTGATGATGGGTTTCATTCTTATTATAGCCCTTAGATTAATTTAAGCCCGATCCACATATCCTGGCCCATTAAGCACCGAGCCCCATCTCCCATTCTCAGTTGTGTCCAAACCTCTCCAAAACCCTCGCTTCCATTTCCCCCCTCTGATCGCCGCCCCCAATGGCGTCGCAGCGACGCCTAACCCTAACCCGCCATTTCTGATCTCTCCTCTCCTCATCTCCTCCTCCTTCTCTCATCAAATCTCAAACCCTAACTCTTCGATCTCTTCACCTCTCAACCCTTAAAAACCCTCACTCTAACTCCATCCTCCCACTTTATCAACATCAATCCATCAATCCTCCTCGAAGTCGCCATTTCTCTTCTTGACCTTCGGATCCATTGGGAGACGAAGATGAAGATGACGAAGAGGAAGAAGAAAGGAGAATACGAAGTAGAAGAAGAAGAAGAAGATGATGATGATGAAGGCGATGAGAGCTGCAATGGATCGGTGAAGACATTTCGAGCGAGTGGGAAATCTGAGGAGGAGAAAGCGAACGAGGCTGCTGATATCGGGTACAAAGTGATTGGGCCGCTTGATCCTTCAGAGCGGCCGTTTAAACCTTGGGAGCCTGTTTTTGCTGTAGTCCACGTCTGTGACTTTTGACTTTCTTTTGGTTTTAAAACTTTACAAGGTTTTGTCTTTGGGACTTTATTGTTTGTGTTTATTGTAGATTGGTTCGCACCAGTTTAAAGTTAGTAATGGGGATTCGATTTTCACTAAAAGGTTAAAGTTTTGCGATGTTAATGGAAATTTAAGGTGTTGCGTATTGAAGACTTTAGGGTTCTTTTGATTTTTACAGTATATGCAACGTTCACCTATAACGTGGAATTGTTAGTCTGGGGAATTTGGCTACATTGCAACAAGAAACTATTGTATGTGTAAAAATTGATTTCCCTAAATGGGGGATTTTGTCTGTATTGATAAGGATTGCTTATTACAAACTAAAGAATCAAAGTTACAGCAGAAGCAGAGGGAATGCCCTCCTTGTTTATCGTGGGAACTTTAGGTAGCTGTAGGATGCCTCGCTCGGTTCTCGCACCGAGTCTGCTTCCCTTGGACTATTCTGCCGAGGTAGCTGGTGAGCTTCAATACGTAGTAGGAGCTCTGATCGATAGATTTTGAGCCTCACAGATACCTAGCGATGATCGGGATCGTGAATTTGGAGTCAATCGTCTGATCGAGTGATCGATTTTGTTAAAGAGATTCTTTTCATGTTTTCTTGACTTTTCAATCTCCGACCTTCCACCTTTTTCTCCTGTTGCATGAGAGGTTTTTTTAAACAGGGGGATAAGCGGCGGGGCTGCTCCCTGAATCCTGAGATGTGACCATATCCTGCTGGAAATGCCATGTTGTCGGCTTGTATCGTAAGCGGCTGCTTGAGGGGCTCGAAGCACTGTACTTCTTCCCTTCATGTCGTGATGAGTGGGAAAGCCCATCCCTGTACGTGCTCTTGTAGCTGCCCGGTACTAGTTCGGCGACGGTGAGCGGCTACTTGATGGGCTGGGAGTGATGTACTCCCTTCCCTTGCGTTATGGGAGGTGGGAAGGCCCATCCCTGTACGGTGTGTAGCGGCCGCTAAGTACACTGACGGATTTACCTTCCTCAGGTGAGTTCACCTTTTGACTCAAACGGGTGGGTTGAGTGATCAGGCGAGTTTGGGTCACGTGGATGATCTCGACTCATGCGGGCGAGTCGATCACACAGGCGAATTTGTGATCTACAGATGCGGGCAAATTTGGCGACCGCGTGGCTTGGGTTCGCATCAGCGAGTCAAGTCCATGGGTGAGTCCTACCCTCAAATTGCATGGGCTACTCTAACTCGCAGGCGAATCTCACGGAAGTCTATCAAGGTAATTTTTACCGTCTACAAGACCCCCTTCAAAGTTTTCAGACCCAAATCAAGTCATAAATGAGGTCTGGAATACTTTGAACAGAAATGCCTCTCGTGTTCCCACCCAGAGGTGCGGATCCCGGTGGTGCCCTTAATCTCCACCGTTGGTTCATTCGGGAGATTATGCCACGGATTGCCGGATCTCAGCCGTTCACGCAGAATTCCAAACGTCCCGCCCCATTCATGATCGTTCGATTCGGACTACAGGATCGAGACCGTCCACCATGCAGAGTGAGTGAATCCTGGCCGTATAAGGCCCCGCATATATAGCGCTCATCCCCTTTGTTGGGATGCCACGGTATTTTCGGAAGTTCCTGACCTAAATTTCCGCAAAGAGAATCTGAATCCTTAAGCTCGGAATGGCTCCAAAGGTGAGGAGATGTGTCTCCAAGGGGAAGCGAGAGGCTACGCGGCCGGACCCCGTCATTCTTTCCAACCCAGGTCCGGTGTCGGCGAGCAGCCTCGTCGGCCAATTGGAGAACGCCATGAAGCAAACGGTCTCCATTGTTAGTCTTGGCTGGGGGAGGTACGCTGATTGCAAGCCCTTACTCATGGACTACATAGCCGACCTTAGGCGCCTAAGCGAGACCCACGAAGCCTCGAGTCGTTTGGTCAAGCTCCTCTGCTTTGAGCAGTGGTTAATGCGTCTCGAGGCCTTGTCGCGTGCTGACCCAAGTTCGGATATAGAGCAGATTATGGCCCGGGCCCGTGCCAGGGGGGCTCACGAGCAGGAGGTCCGGGAGAAGGAGTTGTTCGACCAAAGGGGCCTCGTATCGCATCTGCTTCACCGTCAGTACCAGCTACGGGCGGAGGTGGATGCTTCGGCCTCCACCATCGCTCAGATGAGGGCTCAGCTGGCGGAGGAGGAGGCGACCCTCAGGGATCTGCAGCGTAGGAGCGCGGATGTTCAAGAGGCGGTCGAGACGGAGAGGCTAATGCTTCAGAAGCTTCGCTAAGAATGCTCCACTGCCACCGCTGCTTTTGAGGCTCAGATCCGGGAGGAGGCTGAGGAGCTGGTTCGTGCGGCTCGGGCGTAGAAGCTGGCCAAGATTCAAGCTGACCTTCTTGCTTCTCTGACTAGGACCGATTAGAGCCTATGAAAGATTTAGACTTTTTTTTTGTATCTTTTGCTTTGTTTCGTTATCATTTTGTTCGGGAAACTTGTCGCGTCTTTTGTTTTGTGAACAACATGTTTATGACTTTGCCCGTTTTGCATTGGTTGGCTCATCATACCTTTGGTTGTCTTAAAATTATGCGCACGTATTATATTTTTTTCTGAGATTTTTAGCAAATCCCCAGCTATCAACGGATTTGGTACGCCTTTACCGATCATCGTTTGGATCGGGCTAGTCATACTGTTCCCCTCAGTATGATGAGTTGTCGAGAGGTTTCTCTTAGACTTGATGCTAAGATTTCCTCACTAACCTTGGCCTTTCGGGGCGCTGGTTTAGGTTAATCATGACTATTTGAGTCGTGATTAAGTTGGACCCTGTCGCATAAATGTAGCGACTCTCGTTCCAAGCCCGGTAGTGCAGGCGAGATTTTGTCTCCTCGTGCGAATTTTCGGGGTGAACGAAATGTGAGCCTCGCGTTCGCGGGTGGGGTGGTGTCCGCCAGCTGGGGTCGCTTAGGTTAGTTAGGTCGTATTAAATGCGATCTGACAAGATGGCTTCCCCCCACGCGTCTCACCCGATGACGCATCGTGGTCGTTGTTTTCGGAAGCTGTCTTTTCGAACTTTACTGCTGGATTCGCTAGGCAACTGCTGTTTGGTTTGGGTCTTAGGCTTGGCTTGCCCGACCGTAATCGTCGAATCCGAGCCGTTGGGGGTGATCTAAGCCGTCGGTCATGGCCACGTTTCCCAAAGCGTTTTGCCTTTAAATAGGCCTCGTCTTCCTCTTTGGGGAAATCATCGTATTCCAAAATTTGCCCGCTTCGATCTTCAAGAGAACTTCAGCCTCCTTCTCCAACCTCCCAAAATGGCACCGAGGTCTAAGAAATGCGCTACGAAGGGGAAGGTTGCAGGCCGTTCCCGTGACATTCCAGTCGTCGGCGCTGTTAGCGATGTCCCTGGGACACACTCGGGTGAGTCCCCTCACTTGCTTCGACATTTTTCCGATGAACGCCGTGGGGGCGAGGAAATGAGCGCTTGTCGGCTCGTCTTCTCCATTAGATTTTGCTATTTTCGGCAACTCCCTCTGATCTGGGTGAATCCACCCTTTTTCGGAAGGGTTCAGCCTTTGTCGGGTAGGATCAGCCATTAGTTGGTGAATCCAGTCTTAAGCAGACAAACTCAGCTTTTGCAGGCGAATCTGACCTTTGTAGGCGGATTCAGTTTTGTCAAGTGAATCCAGTTTTGCAGGCGAATTCGGCCTTTGTAGGCGAGTTTGGTCTGAATTCTGTGCTGACTCTCCCCTTTTTTTTCTCTTATCTTACAGCGACCTTTTCTGATGCGGCCCTTCCGAAGGGCGTGGCTATTGGTCTAGCTGGAGGTGCTGGTTATACGGCGCCTCCCCGATTCCCTCCCTTGGGTTCGGTGCCCGCATTTGCCGTGATAGTCCGGATGGGTTGATCAAGAGGGTCACCGACGGGCACCACCTGACGCTGCGAGTTGGTTACCGACGCGGTGCTGACCGATGAGGCTAGGACGGGGTTGAGAAACCCTCATTTCTTATTTGGCGATGCCGTGACTGACCCTTCGGTTCTATTGCTCGGGGAGAGCAGGTGGATCCGCACAGTAGACGGGGTCCAATACTACCTCCCCAGGATGCCGAGAGGGTTCTCAACTGTTGAACTGCGAGTGTTCGCAGTCCCCAGAATGATGAACTGGGAATTGACCCCAACTCAAGACGGGGTGACTTGTGGGGTCTTCACAGGCTCCACGGCCGGATACGGAGTGGATAGTTCCTGCAAGCGCGTGACTGCCCTACGCCCTAGCTTGCCCTTCAATGAGCTGCCTGCTGGAGAGACGACTACAGTCGCCGAGACCTTCCGTCACCGCTTCTTTCGGGCTGGGGGAAAATTTCCTCCAAAGGACTTCAGAGCCCCAGGGTGGATTTACTCTGCGCCAGGCAGTAGCACTTGGTGGTCTAAGATCACCGACTATGTCTTGGCCGAGAATTCTGACCTTGTGGACTCGGAGTTGTTTGTAGCCATTCGGGCCGCTCGTCATGGCCTAAAAATCAATGCCCCACAGTTCCACAGCATCTTGGAGCTGTACTGTTCAGACAGCGGCACATTCTTCACCCCAACGGTGAGCTCGGCGTAACTCTCCATGAGATGTATGACGTGTCAGGGCTGCCTATGGGGAGTTTCCCCTACGAGGAGTACATCCCAGGTCAAGATGAGATCGACCAGCTTTCAAACCGCTCCCCCTTGGTGGTTGAGACTCTGTGGGAGTTGCTCTGCCATTACCATATCTGTCTCAACACCTTGGGGGCAGTGGATCATAAGGGCAAGAAGAAGAGAGCTCCGGGGATCAGCCACAAGAATTGGGCTGATTACCTATTCCCGGAGAATGATGTCAAGGGGAGGCCTACCTTGCCACTGGACGAGTGTGGTCAGGCCGAAATAGAAATGAGGATGGCCGAGGGGGGAGCCATTGTGACTCTTGGGAGCGATGAGGGTGGATTCGAGTCTGGAACAGTCTCGCATTCGTTCCATCATCAGGCCAAGTCTCCTATATCTGGGAAGGCCTTGCTCGCGACGTACCTCATGTTGTGGCTAAAGAGGTGCGTGGTCCCCACTCATTCTTTTGAGGCGCTTCCGGTGGAGGTCGTCTACCCGGCCGTTTGCCTGGCCCACGGGAAATCATACGCGGGAGCGATGAGGGTGGATTCGAGTCTGGAACAGTCTCGCATTCGTTCCATCATCAGACCAAGTCTCCTATATCTGGGAAGGCTTTGCTCGCGGCGTACCTCATGTTGTGGCTGAAGAGGTGCGTGGTCCCCACTCATTCTTTTGAGGCACTTCCGGTGGAGGTCGAGTCCTTCGGCGACGTATCGACGGCGGACCACCACACCCTTCTTTCCTGCGGTGCTTTCCGATGGTTAGTGAACATCCGACCGGGGTACCACATCCTGCGGACGGGTTCTGTATGCTATCTTGAGCCGTACATCCCCTGTAGATTTTCCCGCTAAGGCGTTCCCACCAAAGAGGATCGATTGCTCGAGATGATGAACCCCTAGAAGTGACTATCAACATGGTCAACAAGGGAAAATCCCCAATCATTTCAAGTGATTCCGACCCTAATTCCTCTCCAGGAAGCAGGGTCAATTCGGGAACAGCTCAGCTTCAGCTAGAAGCCGACAGATATAACAACAATCGTGGGATCCATGAAGGAGTCCTTTCCGATGATGAATCCTCAGATTCTCACTCCGCGCTCGCCTCTGATGACACAACGTCTAGCATAGGGCAAGCTCGAGAGGTGCTCATGGTCAATACAGATCAGATAGCCAAAATCATTGAAGAGGCCCTGACTAAGCAGAAGGAAATCTTCAAGTTTGAAATGGAAGTGGCTATGCAAGAGATGAGACAAATGCACGATCAACGAATCCGAGCTTTGTCGAACCAGCTAGTTGAGTCCGACCGTCGCACCCAGAACGCTGCAGTCAACAGCGAGCCGGAGGTGGTCGAAATCGTCATGGCCAACGCACCACCCAAGAATACTGGGGGTGGCCCCACTAAAATTAACAGCGCTGGGGGTGGACCCACCAGTGATGATAGCGCTGGGGGTGGACCCACCAGTAGTGACAACACTGGGGGTGGCCGTATGATTCCTCTCGAAACTTATCCGAAACAGGATATGGGTGAGGCCGAAAAGATAAAGGAGCTCGAAAGAAAAATCGAAGCCCTGATGTCTGTTCGGGAGGTGAAGAGGACCGGCATTCCGTGTCCTTACCCGAGGAAGTGGGATTCGATCCCGTATCCGGCGAAGTTCAACCTGATCAACTTCACGCCGTTCGGTGGGAAAGGCTCCCCCACTCAGCATCTGATCTACTTCAAGTCCCACTTGGGGGTGATCTCTGGCAACGGACCCTTGATGGTTCGGTCATTCGTTGGCACCCTTCGCGGGCCTGCCTTCGATTGGTACCGCCGTCTCAAGCCCGGAAGCATCAACAGCTGGGAGGACTTGGAAGGCATGTTTCTCGCCCATTTCTTCGATGATGACACCGAGGTGTCGATCAGGACACTCTTCGACGAGAAACAAAAAGGCGGAGAGTCGGTGGATACCTTCATCAAACGCTTCCGCAATCAGGCAATGAACTGCAGGGATCCCGTCACGGAGGAATTCCTCTTGCAGACTTGTCAGAACAACTTGTCCATTGACATCTTGGACGTGATGGGAATAGAGCCACTCAATACCTGGAAAGAGTTGAAGGCTCGAGGAGAACAGGCTGAACGCTTCATCAGAAGGCGGAAGGTCGAGAGAAACCAACCAATGGTTAATCCTCTGAATTCGGATCTCGTACCTCATGATGAAGGGGACGAATTCGGACGAGGAGCTCCAAAACGAGTACTCGTTCAAAGACGAAGACGTTCCAGCTATTTTCGAGACCCTTCTCGAAAACAACAAAATCAAACTCCCGCCCATCACGCATCAGGAGGAAGATGACGATTCTGCGGATCCAACGTACTGCGAGTACCACAGAAGGATCCTCCATCCTACCAAGGATTGCTTTGCTCTCAAGAATAGCATCCAGACCTTGGTTGAAGCCGGCGTTATAACGCTAGGGTTAGCCAATTGAAAACGGCCTGACTCCAACGAGTATACGAGTATAAACTGCTTCTCAACACTCCGAAAAGTATACGAGTATAAACTGCTTCTTAACACTCCGATGAGTATACGAGTATAAACTGCTTCTCAACACTCCGATGAGTATACGAGTATAAACTGCTTCTCAAAACTCCGATAAGTATAAGAGTATAAACTGCTTCTCAAAGAGTACAAGAGTATAAACTGTTCCTCAATACTCCAAAGAGTACAAGAGTATAAACTGTTCCTCAATACTCCAAAGAGTACAAGAGTATAAACTGTTCCTCAATACTCCAAAGAGTACAAGAGTATAAACTGTTCCTCAATACTCCAAAGAAGTATAAGAGTATAAACTGCTTCTCACACTCCGACAAGTATAAGAGTATAAACTGCTTCTTGATACTCCAAAGAGTACAAGAGTATAAACTGTTTCTCAACACTCCAAAGAGTATACGAGTATAAACTGCTTCTCAACACTCCAAAGAGTATACGAGTATAAACTGCTTCTCAACAAGAGTATAAACTGTTCCTCAATACTCCGATAAGTATAAGAGTATAAACTGCTTCTTGATCCTCCGACCGGTATAAGAGGTTAAACTGCTCCCTGATACTCCAATAGGTATATGAGTCTAAACTATTTCCTACCATTAACGGGAAGTTCCTGGAGGATATTACACTAATATTCTTAAGGATAACCCGGCCAGATAACAAAGTCAAACCCAGTTCCAAGAGAGAAACTGGGGGTGGATAATCCAATGCATCGGGAAGTTCCCGAAAGAATACCACAGGGGTATTCTTAGGGATAACCCAATCATTGTGGAATTGGTGAACAAGAAATTCACATTCGAACTCTAAAAGTCAGAATGTCCCTTCTTATTCCCTAACTCTTATGAGTTATTTTTGTGAGAAGAGATCCAATCCTCTGATAGGTTAATCTTCCCTCACCAAACCACCCGCTGATCAAATCAAACGACAGTGGACCCACCAACATTTCCATCTGCCAGTCATTGGCATTTCTCAGATTTAACATGCTAGGTCCTAAACGCCTAGCGTTAAAATCTCCCTTTGAGTGATGACACGAGTTGGCACTTTCTTTGCTACCCGTATTCCACTCTCTTCGCTTTCTGGTCAAACCTATAAAAGTTAGGGCCAAAGCCAAAATCCCCTCTCGATTCCTCCAATGAACGAGAGGTCCACCTTCAAATTGAGCGATCAAACCTTCCGACAGTTAAGGTCGTCTCAAACTCCTGCTTGGTCAAACCTTCCTACAGTTAGGACCAAAATCACAATTCACTCTCGATAAACGAGAAATTCATCTTTAGTTCGGTAATCAAACCTTCCGACAGTTAGGGTTATCCGAATTGTTACGATTCTCGGAGTGGAGATCCCACTCTTAGTTTCATCCTTCCGGATTCTGGGGGTGGAGATCCCACCTCGAGTTTCCTTTCCAGCTGTAGATAGAATATAAAATTCTTCCTCTTCAGCACCGGGAGATAGAATATAAAATTCTTCCTCTCCTCGGACCTTTCCGATGCTCGGAGTGGAGAACCCACTCCCAGTTCATCATTCCGGATTCTGGGGGTGGGGGATCCCACCTCAAGTTCCCTTTCCAGCTGTAGATAGAATATAAAATTCTTCCTCTTCAGCACCGGGAGATAGAATATAAAATTCTTCCTCTCCCGATCCTCAATCTGTCTTTGCTTTTAGAAAAGACACGATTGTCAAATCCGGGCACTCGATGCACGGGGAATTTTATCCCGAAGCCTGAGTAGGGATAAGTCAACGCCTAACACGCGTTGCCGGGTAGTCTATTCCCGTGAGAAAGACGAAGTCTATGTATTCAAAATCATAGCAACTTTTCCTCTGTCTTTGCTTTCAGAAAAGACAGGGATGAAGTCAACGCCTAACACGCGTTGCCGGGTAGTCTATTCCCGTGAGAAAGACGAAGTCTATGTATTCAAAATCATAGCAACTTTTCCTCTGTCTTTGCTTTCAGAAAAGACAGGGATGAAGTCAACGCCTAACACGCGTTGCCGGGTAGTCTATTCCCGTGAGAAAGACGAAGTCTACGTATTCAATATCGTAGCACTAAAAGGGTTAACTCTTTTAGCTTAAACATAGGAGCGGACTTAAACAATCCGCATGCTAGCCCGACTCAAACGGTAGTCGGTAAAGGCTAATCAAATCCGTTGAAGGCTGGGGATTAGCCAAAAATCCTAAAGTCAACGCCTAACACGCGTCGCCGGGTAGTCTATTCCCGTGAGAAAGACGAAGTCTACGTATTCAATATCGTAGCACTAAAAGGGTTAACTCTTTTAGCTTAAACGTCACATAGGAGCGGACTTAAACAATCCGCATGCTAGCCCGACTCAAACGGTAGTCGGTAAAGGCTAATCAAATCCGTTGATGGCTGAGGATTTGCCAAAAATTCTATAAAATGCGAGTCATTGACGCATCAACTCCACTGGTTGGTCTCGTGACTCGAGCACCCAACAAATTCAGGACAAAATCCACACATGCAGATGAATCAACTTTAACAGTTGGTCCTGCAACCCCAACATTCGGGACCGCGATGCTCCAATACCTTAAGAGCTTAAACTGTGTATACTCCAGCAAACGTACGAGTATAAACTGTGTTAATGGCGATCCGTAAACCCTAGGGTCAGCGCCGGTCAACGCGTAACCCTAGGTCAACGCCAAGCAACGCGTTGCAACAAAAGTCAACGTTCGACGATTCAAACCCTAAGGGTCAACGCCGGTCAACACATAACCCCAGGTCAACGCCAAGCAACGCGTTGCAACGAAAGTCAACGTTCGACGATCCGAAACCCTAGGGTGGACGCCGGTCAACGCGTAGCCCTAGGTCAACGCCAAGCAACGCGTTGCAACAAAAGTCAACGTTCGACGATTCGAAACCCAAGGGTCAACGCCGGTCAACGCGTAGCCCTAGGTCAACGCCAGTCAACGCGTTGCAACCAAAGTCAACATTCGACGATTCGAAACCCTAGGGTGGACGCCGGTCAACGCGTAGCCCTAGGTCAACGCCAAGCAACACGTTGCAACAAAAGTCAACGTTCGACGATTTGAAACCCTAGGGTCAACGCCGGTCAACGCATAGCCCTAGGTCAACGCCAGTCAACGCGTTGCAACAAAAGTCAACGTTCGACGATTCGAAACCCCTAGGGTCAGCGCCGGTCACCGCGTAACTCTAGGTCAACGCCAATCAACGCGTTGCAATCAAAGTCAACGATTCGAAACCCTAGGGTGGACGCCGGTCAACGCGTAACCCTAGGTCAACGCCAGTCAACGCGTTGCAATCAAAGTCAACGTTCGACGATTCGAAACCCTCA
>NC_033801.1:52118076-52130756 GCF_001876935.1 Asparagus officinalis
TGAGGATAGAGAGATATGGACGGGTGAGTTAGGGGAGAGAGATAGGATGCACGGGACTAGTAGTCTCGTGCACCCTAACTAAAAAAATCTGGGTAGCAAAATCGACCTTTTTCAGTCGAAAAGGGTCGATTTTGCCGATTATTTTTCGAAACGGTCATTTTTGCCTATTAATTTTAAAAAATAGTTGTTTTTAAAAATTTGTCCATACTAAATACATGTTTCTTTTCTAACACCCATCACATTACCTCTCTAGGCACTCTATCATAAGCTTTTTTTACATCGATGAAAACCATATATAGATCCTTTCTCTTCTCTCTATATCTCTCCATCAACCGTCTCAAAATATGTATAGGTTCTATAGCTGACCTCCTAGGCATAAACCAAATTGATTTTCAGATATTTTATCTCTTTTCTCAGTCTTTGCTTAATTACCCTCTCCTAAAATTTCATAGTATGACTCATGAGTTTTGTACCTCGATAATTTGAACAACTTTGTATATCCCCTTTATTCTTATATATTGATATCAAAGTACTTATCTTCTACTCATCCGGTATTCTTTTTATCTTGATGATCTTATTAAATAGTTTAGTTAACCATATGAAAACGGCGAAGAAATTGTGAAAAACGTGAAAAATAACTCAAAACAGACTCCACCACACCCTGGTGTGGTGTCTACCATGGGTGTGGCAGAATCTGCCCTGCCACATCCTGGTGTGACAGAATCTGTCCTGTCTTCCATGGGTGTGATCTACGCCACACCCTGGTGTGACAGAATCTATCCTGTCTGCCATGGGTGTGGTCTACACCACACTCTGGTGTGACAGACTTGTTTTTAGAATCCTAATCTATTTGGGATTGTGTTTTGTTATAAATAGAATCACGTTTTTTAGGGCTTCAAAAAGGAGAAAAAAGGAGAGAATTAGTATTGTTTTGAGCACTTTGAGAGGGAGATATTGTGAGGGAGTTGAGAGCTTTGATTAGGGTTATATTTGAGTAATTTTGTGAGTTATAACTCATTGTATTTCTCCTCCATATAGTGAAATCTCCCCATCCTCTCCCCGTGGACATAGGCAATTGCCGAACCACGTAAATTCCTGTGTTTGTGTGTGATTTTGGTCGTTATTTTATGAATTGCGCTCGCGTTTGGTTTTAGTTTTCTTCTCTCATCGCTCACCGACTAGTTTGGTTGTCGAGCACGCTTCCTCACGGCGCGCGACAAGTGGTATCAGAGCTCAGATTTCAGATCTAGGATTTTAGATTAGGTGGAGGAAGATTCGGTTAGAAGCTTGGTTATTGGAGTTCTAGGCTTTGGTGGAGTTAGGGTTTGAAGTTGCCGTTGAAGATCTCGCTTTCCTCGTGTGGTTAGGAGTTCTATTTGGAATCCAATCTAGGGTTCAGTTGGGTAACTTCTAAATTCTATAAAGTTTGAATCTTTCTTTGCAATTTGGAGTTTGTGATTATGGGTGAAGAAGTTGGTGAAAGCAGCAAGATGATGGGTACAGTTCAAGTGGGTTTTCAGAACACTAAGATTAGTGTAGTGAAATATGACGGCAAAATCAATTTTGGTTGTGGATGAACGACGTACAGGATGCGCTCAATGCTCAAAATTTGGAGAAGACCATCATGATCGATGTGAGGCCACCTAAATATGAAGAGGTGATATAGAAAAAGATGAATAGGAACGCTTATGGGGTGATCAGGTCCTGTTTAGAACAGGAGTTGAAATATGATGTGATTGTGGTGACGTCTGCGATGAAGATGTGGGAAATTCTCAACAATAAGTATCTTACGAAGAGTGTTGAGAATAGGTTGCATTTGTTGTGTAGGTTATTCAGATTCCAGATGTCCCGAGGCACCTCACTAGCGGCTCATGTGAACAACTACACTAAGTATTCAGATTCCAGATGTCCCGAGGCACCTCACTAGCGGCTCATGTGAACAACTACACTAAGTTGTTGTCAGACTTGGCGAATGTGGATGAGAAGATCACAGATGAGTACAAGGCTATTATTCTTTTAGGCTCCTTACCGGATGAGGAGTATGATACCTTCGTGCTTACTTTGCTGAATGGAAGATCTTCTATCACTTATAGTGAAGTGACTAACGCATTAACGAACTACGATTTGAGGAGGAAGGATAAGGAGACTTCCCGCGCTAGTACTTCAGAAGAGACCTTGTCGATGAGAGGTAGAAGCCCATATCCGAAAGGTGGTAATAGAGGGAGGTCAAAGTTAAGAAGCCACCACCAATTAGCAAAGAACCAATGTGCATTCTGCAAGAAACAGGGACATTGGAAGAGAGACTGTCCGAAGCTCAAGGAGAAAGAGAATGGTAAGAAAAAGGGCCCGAAGGCCAATGAGGTGAATATTGCGAAAGGTGATGATTCCGATGATTCGTGCTTTTCTCTACTGATTACTCCGGAGGTGAACCATGTGGATGCATCAGATTGGATGCTTGATTCCGGTGCTACTTATCATGTAACCCCTAGGCGAGACTGGTTTGCATCTTTTGAGAAGCTCGATGAGGGTGTTATTGTCATGGGAAATGATCAATCCTGTGGCATTTGTGAGATAGGTACCGTGCGGATTTGGATGCATGATGAAGTAGTCCGTGAATTGAAGGAGATGAGATTTGTTCCTCAGCTAAAGAAGAATCTTATCTCAGTCGGAGCTTTGGAGACGAAGGGATTCAATATGACTTTCGAAAACGCTGTAGCGAAGGTTACTAAGGGATCATTGGTGGTGATGAAGGGAGTTCGCAATTGGAATTTGTATTATCTGAAGGGAATCACCGAGATTGGCCAGGTTGCTTCGGCTATTTCAGAAGCGGACATGAGCAGACTTTGGCACTATAGGTTAGGGTACACAGGTGAAAAGTTACTGCAGGCATTGTGCAAGCAGGGGCTATTGAAGGGAGCCAAGAGTGGAAAGATTGAGTTCTGTGAGCACTGTGTTCTTGGCAAGAAGACGAAGGTGAAGTTCGGGACTGCCATTCATCAGACGAGGGGCATCCTGGACTACGTGCACACAGATGTTTAGGGTCCCACCAAGACTGCATCACTTGGTGGTCGACATTGGTTCGTCACGTTTGTAGATAACTATTCTAGGCGTTGTTGGGTGTACACCATGACGAAGAAGAGTGAAGTCCTAGATATATTCGTGGAATAGAAGAAGAGATTGGAACTGCAGACTGGGAGAAAGATCAAGACGTTGAGATCCGACAACGGTGGTGAATATACTTCAGACCCCTTTTTGCAGCTATGTCGAGACGAGGGCATAGAGAGACACTTCACGGTTAGTCATACACCGCAGTAAAATAGGGTGGCAGAGAGGTTGAATCGGTCTTTACTGGAAAAGATCTGATGCTTATTGTCGCAGAGTGGTTTGGAGAAGATTTTTTGGGCTGAGGCACTTATATATGCGAGCCACCTCATTAATAGGCTGCCTTCATCTGCGATTGAGGGGAAGACCCCTATGGAGAAGTGGTCGGGAGAGCCAACACACGACTATGACCAGCTCAAGATATTCGGGTGCCCTGCATTTTATCATGTGAGAACTGATAAGTTGGAACCTCGAGCTAGGAAGGCCATTTTTGTAGGATTCAAGCGTGGTGTCAAGAGATACAAGCTTTGGGATCTAGTAGATAAGAAGATTGTGCTGAGTAGGGACGTCACGTTTGATAAGGCTTCTATCTTAAAGCTTCCCAGCTCTCATCAGGTGGAGAGCGACCCGACAGAGGAGATATCGCAGGTGGTGGAGATCGATGCAGCTCCACATTGTCCAGATGATACAGTATCCATTAGAGTGCCGACTGAGGTGACGCCAGGCGAGCACGACGATGACACGGGGGATACGAGTACTGATGTGCAGGATCAGGGACCGACGGCTCAGGTTCAGGATTCGATTGCGGTTCGGAGACAGAGGAGAAACATACATATGCCGGCATGGTATGCCGACACAGTTGCGTATGCACTTTCGGTGGAGAGTATCGATGAGTTTGTGCCTATTACATTCAGAGAGGCCGAGCAGAGTTCGGAGGCTGATTCGTGGCAGGTGGCTATGCAGGAGGAGATGGAATCTCTTCATAAGAACGATACATGGGAGCTTGTTGAGCTTCCAAAGGGGTGGAAGGCAATTGGTTGCAAGTGGGTATACACGAAGAAGGAGGACATTGAGGGCACTCCATTGAGGTTCAAAGCTAGGTTAGTTGCGAAGGGCTATGCACAGGAGGAAGGTATTGACTATAATGAGGTTTTTTTCTCCGGTGGTGAAGCATTCTTCGATTCAGATTTTGCTAGCTTTGGTAGCATAGTATGCTTTGGAGTTAGATCAGTTAAATGTGAAGACGGTATTTCTTCATGGTTATCTTCATGAAGAAATATATATGACTCAGCCATTAGGATTCCGAGTTGCAAGGAAAGATAAGTTGGTTTGTAAGTTGAAGAAATCGCTATACGGTTTGAAGCAGTCTCCTCGACAGTGGTATAGGCGATTTGATGGTTTTATGATTGGTCATTCGTACACTCAGAGCCAGTTTGATCCTTGCGTATATTTTTGCAAGTTGAAAGGAGGTGTGTACATCTATTTGTTGCTCTATGTCGATGACATGTTGGTTGCCTCTAGTTCCAGGTCGGCTATAGATGAGTTGAAAGTTCAGCTTTCAAATGAGTTTGAGATGAAGGACTTGGGCGAGGCGAAGCGCATTTTGAGAATGGAGATCGGCAGAGACAAGAAGAAGGGCAGAATTTGTTTGACACGGGTAGCTTATTTGAAGAAGGTTCTACAGTGATTCCATGTTAGCATGGATACGAAGCCAGTTAGTGTACCATTGGGAGCCCATTTGAAGCTTTCAGCTGGTCTTTCATCAAAGTCAGTTGAAGATCGAGAGTTGATGTCGAAGACTCCACATGCGAGCGCGGTTAGGAGCTTGATGTATGCGATGGTATGTACGAGGCCGGATTTGTCACAGGCGATGAGCATGGTTTCGAGATACATGCACGATCTAAGAGTGAGTCATTGGGACGCCGTGAGATGGATTTTGAGGTACATTCGAGGTACGCTCAATGTTGGTTTAGTTTATGAGCGGGACACTACAGGTGGGCAGCTATGCATTGGTTATGTTGATTCGGATTATGCCGGGGATTTGGATAAGCATCGGTCTACTACGGGGTATGTGTTTACTTTGACCCGTGCGCCGGTGTGTTGGAGATGCACCTTATAGTCTACGGTGGCTTTGTCTACGATGGAGGTAGAGTATATGGCGGTTACGGAGGCTGTGAAGGAGGCTATTTGGCTTCGAGGACTTTTGGAGGAACTTGGTATATCGCAGCGGGCCGTCACCAGATAGCATGAGTGCTATTTATTTGGCGAAGAATCATGTTTTTCATGCGAGAACGAAGCACATTGACGTTCGTTATCACTTCGTTCGGGATGTTCTTGAAGATGGCGATGTGGAGATTGTGAAAGTCCACACGAAGGATAATCCGGCGGATATGCTCACTAAGGTTGTTCCGAGTAACAAGTTTGATCATTGTCGAAACTTGTTACACATTCGAGATTGTTAAGGCCGTTGACGGCCATTTGGATGAACTACGGGCGACTTGATCCCTTAGGAGAGGGGGTACGTAGGTAACCACATTGGTACAGCCGAGTTTGGAGAGACGACACATTGGTGCTCATGTTGGTGTCGGCTCAGTATTGGGAACACTTCGCCGAGGTGGAGAATTGTGAAAACGGCGAAGAAATTGTGAAAAACGTGGAAAATAACCCAAAACAGACTCCACCACACCCTGGTGTGGTGTCTGCCATGGGTGTGGCAGAATCTGCCCTGTCTGCCATGGGTGTGGTCTGCGCCACACCCTGGTGTGACAGAATCTGTCCTGTCTGCCATGGGTGTGGTCTGCGCCACACCCTAGTGTGGCAGACTTGTTTTTAGAATCCTAATCTATTTGGGATTGTGTTTTGTTATAAATAGAACCACGTTTTTTAGGGTTTCAAAAAGGAGAGAAAAGGAGAGAATTAGCATTGTTTTGAACACTTTGAGAGGGAGATATTGTGAGGGAGTTGAGAGCTTTGGTTAGGGTATTTGAATAATGATTTTGTGAGTTGTAACCCATTGTATTTCTCCTCCATATAGTGAAATCTCCTCATCCTCTCCCCGTGGACGTAGGCAATTGCCAAACCACGTAAATTCCTGTGTTTGTGTGTGATTTTGGTCGTTATTTTGTGAATTGCACTCGTGTTTGGTTTTGGTTTTCTTCTCTCATCGCTCACCGACTCGTTTGGTTGTCGAGCATGCTTCCTCACGGCGCGCGACAAACCATCCTAAGCCTATATCTTCAAGACATTTACAAACTTTAATAGGAATATCATATGATCCTACGGCTCTTTCACTTTGTAATGAAAATCATATTCGGATTTTCTTATTTGGAAATTAACATTTTGATAATAATCATGCGACGTCTGATTAACGTCAACAACTGTTGTAGGCGCCCTCCCTTCATTATGGGAAACAAGACCCGGATTCAGAGGGTTAGTCATCGGTTGGTTTCTTTCGACCTTCCTCCTTCTGAGGAAGCGTTCGGCCTGTTCTCCGCGCACCTTCAACTCTTTCCAGGTATTGAGCGGCTCTACTCCCATAACGTCCAAGATGTTAACGGACAAGTTATTATGACAGGTTTGCAAGACAAATTCCTCCGTGACGGGATCCTTGCAGTTCATTGCCTGATTGCGAAAGCGTTTGATAAAGGTATCCACCGACTCTCTGTATTTTTGTTTCTCATCGAACAGTGTTCTGATCGACACTTCGGCGTCATCATCGAAGAAATGAGCGAGGAACATGCTCTCCAGGTCCTCCGCACTCGTGTTTGGTTTTGGTTTTCTTCTCTCATCGCTCACCGACTCGTTTGGTTGTCGAGCATGCTTCCTCACGGCGCGCGACAAACCATCCTAAGCCTATATCTTCAAGACATTTACAAACTTTAATAGGAATATCATATGATCCTACGGCTCTTTCACTTTGTAATGAAAATCATATTCGGATTTTCTTATTTGGAAATTAACATTTTGATAATAATCATATCTATCAACTTTTTTAGTGCTCAGATATCCATTTTTTGTCTTGGCACTGAAAAATCTAAACAATGGTGACGGTGGGAATTGATACTATGCCTTAATTTTCAATGTCAAAATTAACAAAATTGACACAAATTAAATAAGAATCTTCTCAATGTTGTCATCAACAACCAATTGATAAATTGGATGACACTAACACAGTAAAGAAACTTGATATACTAGATTATCATCCGTCACAGTGAAATCACCAAAAGTTGGCTAAATGGCATGTAAATAACCTATTGTTTCACCACTTTAATTATAAATATCCTAAGTTATAAAAAATAACATTTTGATATTTTTAGTCATAAAAAATTAGTGTTAGGACTCATATTTATGAAACTAATTTCTAATCTAGTTTTGATAATTAATAAACAATTTATAATCTTATTTTCTAGTATTTTTGTTTCATCAAATATGTATCGGGTTGGTTGGATTTGAGCATAATGATGTGTAGGGTGAATATTTGATTTCCCGAAAAAGGGAGTTTCGTTTGTATTTATAAGAAGGCTTATTACAAACTAATGATCAAATAGTTACAACAGAAGCAGAGGGAAGGCCCTCTTTGTTTTATGTGGGGACTTTTAGGTGGCTACAGGATGCTTCGCTCGATGCTCGTGTCGAGTCTGCTTCCCTTGGACCATTCGAATGAGGTTGCTGGAGAGCTTCAGTTCGCAGTAGAAGCTCAACTTGAGAGAGTTCGGGTCTGTTTAGTTCGCCGGCGATCGGAGCTCGGAACTAAGCAGTAGTGCTGCAATGCAAAGAAAGTTGTGCAGAGAGCTTGGTCTTAACTCTTTTTCCTAAGTTTTGCGACCTCCTCTCCAGTGTGCCGGAAGAGGCTTTTAAACGGGAGAAGGACAACTTGACTCCTCCTTGAATTGTGGGATGTGACCACATCTTCTTCAGAGACGTCTAGCTGTTCCTCGAAACCATGATCGGTCACTCCAGGGATTGTGCTTTATGTCCTGTCACCTACGATGGGAAGGCCCATTCTTGTATGTGAGGCAACAAACGACTACTATCTGAGTGGATTTGACCAGCATTAATGAACCGCATTTATGAGTCCGCAGATCGATGAGGCGTCTGTCCGATCACCAGTACTGTTCGTGACCGCCCGGCGTGCTTTGAGCACGACGTTTTCTCCTTTCCGGTCAGAAGAGGCGGTGAAGTAGGTGTACAGTACTCGAGTGAGTCTAGCCAGCTTGCCGAGTGCCGGCGGACCCAGCTCCAGACTCAGACAGCCGAGGTGAGTCGCATTTATGAATGCTCAGGTTGACTCGACACCTGTCCAGCTCCTTCGCGCTGTGCGCACTGTGGGCGGCCGTTTTGACGGCCCTGGGGTACTGTGCTCTCTCTCCCTTTGGGTCGAGAGAGGTGGGAAGGCCCACCTCAGCACGTGGGGTAGTGGATACCCAGCTGTACTGACGGTTTTGGGGCTTGCTGGCGGATTCGACTCCGAACTCGGGCAGGCGAGTTGAGCGAAGAGCAAATTTCCGCCATCCTGATCGCTCCTGACTCATGCTGGCGAGTCGACCGTTAGGCGAACCTGGACTGTCGGGTAGCCTATTCCCGTAACAATGACGAAGCCTATGTATTCGACATCATAGCACAAAGTCTCAGAGAATTCACTCTCTTAGCACAACGTTACATGCGGAACGGATTTAGGCAATCCGCATGCTAGACCGACTCAAACGGTAGTCGTAAAGGCTAATCAAATCCGTTGAAGGCTGGGGGTTAGCCAAAAATCCTAAAGTCAACACCTAACACGTGTCGCCGGGTAGCCTATTCCCGTAACAAATGGTAAAGCCTATGTATTCGACATCATAGCACAAAGTCTCAAAGAATTCATTCTCTTAGCACAACGTTACTAGCCCGACTAAAACGGTAGTCGGTAAAGGCTTATCAAACCCGTTGAAGGCTGAGGGTTTGCCAAAAATCCTGTGAGTATTATGGTCAATCATTCCAAACAGAATGAGGAATCATAATAAAGATAAAGATAAAACCATTTCCACTAAGAGGATCAAAAGTCAAAATATTCAGGAAATTAAATCATACATCAAGCCTATGGCTAAAAATCTGCTGACTAAACTTAGACAGCTTCTCATCATAAGCTTGCCTAAGCTCATACTGCAATTCAGCTCTGAGGGACTCTTCAGTGGTGGCTAAAGTCTTCACAGCAATCTCCTCCGTCTCGACCAGCTTCTGCTTTAAGGATTTCAACTCCTCAGATAAGGCAGTGTGAGCTTGTTGATCTTGTACCTTCGTCATCTGAAGGATACTCAAAGTCTCCTCTTCTTCACGAAGTCTTCTTCGCAACTGTACCTTCGTCATCATGAAGTCTATGTTGGTCACACAAGAGGCAATAGAAAGGTCGAGATCGTCAAGTGAAGATGATCTAACAGCAAGGTTGGCCTCAACTAGGTCTACCCGATCCCGCTGCACCTGAATCTCGAGCTCAGCAAGAACTCATCCTAGGATTCATCCTAGGAAGTTTATCCCGAATCCTAAGCAGGGATAAGTCTGCGCCTAACACGCGCTGCGCGCTGCCGGTTTAGTCTTTCTCCGAAGAAAAAGACACCAGAGTTCGATTCTGGGGTATTCTATCCTAAAACCTAAGCAGGGATAAGTCTGCGCGGGGTATTCTATCCTAAAACCTAAGCAGGGATAAGTCTGCGCTTAACCCGTGCTGCCGGTTAGTTCTTAATCGTTAAAAAGAACACATGCCCACATATTCAACATTATGGCAGGTTGTTATTAATAACACCAAAATCTGTGCCTTACACGCATGGGGAATTTTATCCTGAATCCAAAGAAAGGATATGCCGACGCCTAACAAGCGTCGCCGGTTTAGTATTTCTCCGTAGAAAAAGACACCAGAGTTCGATTCTGGGGTATTCTATCCCGAAGCCTATGTAGGGATAAGTCAGCGTCTAATACACGTTGCCGGGTGGCCTATTCCCGTAACAATGGTGAAGTCTACGTATTCGAAGTTGTAGCAGCGAGTCTCAAAGAATTCACTCTCTTAGCACAACGTTACATGCGAAACGGATTTAGACAATCCGCATGCTAGCCCGACTCAAACGGTAGTCGGTAAAGGCTAATCAAACCCGTTGAAGGCTAGGGGTTAGCTAAAAATCCTAAAGTCAACACCTAACACGTGTCGTTGGGTAGCCTATTCCCGTAACAATGGCGAAACCTATGTATTCGACATCATAGCACGAAGTCTCAGAGAATTCACTCTCTTAGCACAACGTTACATGCGGAACAGATTTAGACAATCCGCATGCTAGCCCGACTCAAACGGTAGTCAGTAAAGGCTTATCAAACCCGTTGAAGGCTGAGGGTTTGCCAAAAATCCTATGAGTATTATGGTTAATCATTCCAAACAGAATGAGGAATCATAATAAAGATAAAGATAAAACCAGTTCCACTAAGAAGATCAAAAGTCAAAATATTCAGTAAATGAAATCATACATCAAGCCTATGGCTAAAAATCTGCTGACTAAACTTAGACAGCTTCTCATCATAAGCTTGCCTAAGCTCATCTTGTAATTCAGCTCTGAGGGATTCTTTAGTGGTGGCTAAAGTCTTCACAGCAATCTCCTCCGTCTCGGCCAGCTTCTGCTTCAAGGATTTCAACTCCTCAGATAAGGCAGTGTGGGCTTGCTGATCCTGTACCTTCATCATCTGAAGGATACTCAAAGTCTCCTCTTCTTCACGAAGCCCTCTTCTGAACCGTTCTATCTTGGTCTCGCAAGAGGCAATAGATAAGTCAAGATCGTCAAGTGAAGATGATCTAACAGCAAGGTTGGCCTCAACTCGGTCTACCCGATCCCGCTGCACCTGAATCTCGAGCTCAGTAAGAACTCAAGTATCACGCCATGTCTGTAAACGAGTATCCAAATTGGCAGCAATGAATGAAGAGGCACCTGCATCCCAGAGCTCACGTAACATCTGAAGCTCGTGCTCCAGGCAATGAAGGTCATCAAATATAGCCTTCGCCAGATCCGAATATCCTGCATCACTTATTGAATTTATTCTGGGATCAAGGAAAGGTTTAAATTGGCGAAGGAAAAGTCCGTCATGGAAGAGTTTACCAATCATAGTATTCACGAAGGAGAAGAAGGAGCAGACTTCTATACAAATGACGATCTTTTCAGGATCGTTGTCTGATAACAACTTTTTCACTAGGACATGAAGCCGAGAAGAAGGCCCTACAAAAAAAAAAAAGGAGAAATCCATCAAAAGCCTTAATGAGGAAATAAATGACATTTCTCAGTTGCTTAATTTATACCTTCTTACCCTTGAGTCACTGGGGGTAGTGGAGGTGTAACTGCTATGGATGTATCAGCTGATGTAGTTGGTCTCACAGCCGGTTCAACAGGATGAATTAGTCTGAACCAGGCTAAACCCTTCTTGAACCAGTCTTGAACCAGGTTGAACCAGTCTTGAACCGGGTTGAACCAGTTTGAACCAGATTTGGACCAAAATTCAAATTAGAACTGAACCGAGTGTCGAAATGACTTTAAATCGACCGACGGTTCAGTCCCTTATTTATTCATTCCTCTCCCATATATTCGGAAGGGTCGAAGGATTTTTTGAGCCTAATTACTACCTTTTTTGGGTCATTATCAGGCCGGTTCAGCTAATTCTTAATAGTATAAACTATTCCCTATTTTTGTTGAGAAGTTTCTGGAGAGTATTTTTTCTAAAAATATTCTTAAGGATAACTCAACAACACTCCAAAAAGTATAAGAGTATAAACTACTTCTCAAGACTCCAGCAGACATACGAGTATAAACTGTGTCAAACGCCGGACAACGTGTAACAAATGAAGACTCAACGCCAACAATCAATGGTCGTTTCTATGTTGAAACAGTAAACACGAGCTAAAGATCAGAAAATCAAGAATTGACATCAAGTTCAAAATTCCGACAACGATCAGACAATAAATGCAGCGCCGGAACCCTTGCAGACATTCGACAAAGCACCGAATAGCCTGAAGGATTGAAGGAATCAAGAATAGAAGCCATTCCAAAGTCCCGTCATACCGATTGAAGGTTGAGATAATCATATCAAAAGTATTATAGACTCTTCTATAAAAGAATGAGACTGAAATACTTTGGAGGGGGTATCTGTAGGCGTATAAAAACTGCTTATAGGTCCCTTAACACAGCTCGGCATGGTGATTCGACAAACCAACGAACCATCGAGCGGTATATCAAAGCATGGTCGTTAGACCACAATACCGAAGCCAAGTGACACGTGACGAAGCGGATTAATGAGGCGACGAGTTTAACGAACCGCACGCAAACAACGGAATACATCCAATCGCATGCCCAATCAAGCTAACGGGTCGATGAATCAACGAGTCATCCAACCGTGGAGTCCACCACATCAAACAAGATCGGGAGCGGACTCGAACTCGAATACCAAAGCGGATTTATTGCCAAATCAGGATCCGTACTGCCAAATCAAGATCCGGACTGCCAATGAAGTTCGGATAAACCACGAGACCGAAAAAATAGCAAAACCAAACACCAAGGGAGAGCTCGGCCAAAACTGAG
>NC_033801.1:52130884-52131291 GCF_001876935.1 Asparagus officinalis
CCACCAAGGTGGCTCGGTGGTCGAGCCACCAAGGTGGCTCGGTGGCCGAGCCACCTAGGTGGCCGGCCGAGCCACCTCTTGGTGGCTCGGTGGCCGAGCCACCTAGGTGGCCGAGCCACCTGGGCCGAGCCACCAGATCTGGGCCCAAATCTGAGCCCAGATCTGATTTGAGGAGCCTATAAATAGACCCCTAGGCTCATTGTTTGAAAGGTTGGAACTTTTTGAGGTGAAACTCTACTGGATTGAGAGCTCAACTTTGGAGTTTTGAAGCTTTGAAGACTCGGACCTTTTCAGATCTGGTTCTTGTTCGCGGGGAAAATCGTTGCTTTCTTTGTTACTGATTCCATTGCACTCTTAAATAACAACTTTTTGCGTTACAAAGATCCGGTCTTTTTATAAGATCCGGT
>NC_033801.1:52132291-52147258 GCF_001876935.1 Asparagus officinalis
AACCGGACAACGGACGCAACGGCGAGCACCCGGCCAAAAACCAAGCCACCTAAGGGTGGCTCGGTGGCCGAGCCACCCCATGGGGTGGCCGAGCCACCCCATGGTGGCTCGGTTGCCGAGCCACCTATGGGTGGCCGGCCACCCATGGGTGGCCATCCTCTGACACGTGCACGCGGGCACAGTAAAGGTGGCCTATAAATAGGAGAGGGGGTTGTTCATTTGAGAAGGTTGGAAATTTTGGAGAGAGGCGAAGCCCTGCTGGATTGGAGACTCGGAACTTAAAAAAGATTGAAACTTTGGGACTTCGGGGACTCACTCCTTCAGATCTGGTGCTCGGCGATCATCAACGTCAAATAAGGTAGGTGTTCGAGAGGACCGGATCTCAGATCTACGCAGACGTACTCCGGATCTAAGCTTGGTCTTAGATCCCGAGACTTGGACGATTGTTTCCTTGGTGAATCAATCCTCCCCGGCTATTATTTCCTTCGTGGAATAATACCCGTCGTGCTGCTTAGATCTGATCGGATCTAGATCTCGCGGTGGTCCACGGATAAACCCCGGCGCAGGCAAAGAACCCACACAAAGCAAGAGACCGCAAAACAGGATCTTGCGATTCGTTCGACAAATAAGGAGAAAGTTGTAATTTTCTTTATTTCTTGTGTTATTTGATTTTCGTTGTAACCGGATCTAAAAAAGACCGGATCTTTTGTAACCACAAAAAGTTGTTATTTTGAGATCACAATGACATCAATGAAGAAAACGATTTTCCCCGCGAACAATCTGGCGACCACAGTGGGAGCCACCGATCTCGCTGCCGAGATCGTTGCGTCGCAGCCGCGGATCTCGATCCCGGTCGAGGAGGAGGTCGAGTATGAGTTCGACCAAGCCAAGTTCGAGGAGTACGTGTCCTCGTCCGGATCTACCTCCCCCCGCAAGTCCAAGAAATCCCAGAAGTTCTCCTCCAGGAGAAAGGTTCGTTGGTATGAAGAAGTCGAAGCCACCAACGAAGATCTCGCCCCGTTTGATGCCAAAGTCGCATCGGGTGAGATTCCTCCAGTTTCCAACCAGGTCAGATCTGCTCTGGCCAACTCTTCTGCCATAGAGGGCGTGGTGACTCTCTCGAAGAGAGCCCGCCAAAGGCAACGTCAACGCCTTGCGAAACGATTCGCAAAAGCCATGGAGTCAGTTGACGGGATCCGCTACAACATGGATCTGAAGAACAAAAGAGGCAAGCAGTCTCGACAATCAACGAATGGTGGTTCCTCCAAGCCGCCAACAATGGAATGGGTCCGTGTCAAACGGAACCGATCAACGCTGGAGGAGCGCATTCGCAAGCGCCGCGCACTATCAGCGCAGGCACGGGCTCAAGCTGAAGAAGCCCGTAGAAAGCTGCAGAAAGAGGTAGCTAAGAAGCTGCCACCAACTCGCAAAGTTTGGAGGCCGAAGTCTGAAGCGGCGGTTCAGACCAAAAAGCAGCAACTGCAGCCTCCAACCAAAATTCAGAAAAGGAAGTCAGTCTTGGAGCGCCTCGGTCCACTTCCCGAGGAGCGAAGCAAAACTCCAATCCAAGAACGTTTGGGCCCACTAAGAAATCCCCAAACGACGCAACATGCTGGGGGTCGCCGCAACCCTCAACATGACAAAGAAATCATGGCACCTAAGCGCACTATGCTGCGCATTGAAGTTCAGGAGCCCGCTGAGAATTCACGCCCAAAAAGGCAGGTCTCAAGGCGCGTGACTCTTGAAAGTCCAAAGAAGGCAGTTCTCCCTCAGAAGGAAACGTTGTCGTCTGATGATGATTAGGTCTCAATGCGCGTGACTCTTGAAAGTCCAAAGAAGGCAGTTCTCCCTCAGAAGGAAACGTTGTCGTCTGATGATGATTACGTTATACCTGAGAAATCGTGCCAACACACGATAGGTTGCTCTGACTTTCAAACAGACGAGCTGTACTATCGTGCTGGGAGTACGAGCGAAGCCAGAAAGAGAAGTCCTCGAAGACTAGAAACTCAGTGCCCTTGTTCAAAGCTCATTCGGGCGGTACTGTCTGAGTGCAACTGCATCAAGGTAGTCCCAGAGAGAATCTCAGTGTTCGAAAGGCTTAATACCGAAACGCCAAAACCAAGGCATAGGCGTTTCCGACAAAGAAGAACGGCGGTTAAAGACGGAGAATTTCCGAGGGTCACCGCCAACATGACCAGCAAAGAGACATCGACACAGATTGATCTCAAATCGTTTCTGGAAGCGTCCCGGCGTGTAACCCGTCTGCAGTCCGGAGCCATCGCACGAGGAACTTATGGTAGAATTCGGACAAGACTTCCTTCGGAAGGCGAAGAATCGGATGCCTGCTCTGCGGTCGCATCGGATAATACAGTGTCCAGCGAAGGACAACCCCGCGAGTCATTCATGATAAGCGCGGAAGAAGTGGCCAAGATGCTCGAAGATGCCATAGCCAAACAACAGGAAAGCTTTAGGTTCGAGATGCAGATGGCCATGCAGACTATGAGAGAGATGCATGAGCAACAAATCCAGGCATTCAGGAACCAACAAGGTGAACCAAGTCACCGTAACCAGGTTGTTCAGGAAGAGGAGCACACGGATAGGGATGGAGCTCACAATGCCAATAACCCTCCCGTCAATGCAGGGGGTGGTAACGAGGATGCCAACGAGGATACAAGTGAAGACTTGAAGATCAAAGATCTCGAGAGCAAAATCAACACATTGATCTCCGCTCAAGAGACGAAGAAAACAGGCATTCCCTGTCCATACCCAAGAGAGTGGGAATCGATCCCATATCCGGCGAAGTTCAATCTAATCAACTTCACGCCGTTCGATGGGAAGGGTTCCCCCACTCAGCATTTGATTTATTTCAAATCGCACCTGGGTATTATTTCCGGCAATGAGCCTCTGATGGTGCGGTCATTCGTCGGCACTCTTCGCGGAGCCGCCTTCGATTGGTATCGCCGCCTCAAGCCAGGAAGCGTAAATAGCTAGGACGACATGGAGACAAAATTCCTCGCTAACTTCTTCGACGACGACACCGAGATATCTATCGGATCATTGCTCGATGAGAAGCAGAAGGACGGGGAGTTAGTCGACACCTTCGTCAAAAGGTTCCGGAACAAGGCGATGAATTGCCGGGACCCGATCACAGAGGAATTCATCCTCCAAACTTGCCACAACAACCTTGCGTTGGACGTGTTGGAAGCAATGGGAACAGCACCGTCTGACACTTGGAAGGATCTGAAGGTGCGCGGTGAACAAGCCGAACGTTTCCTCCGAAGGAAGAAGGCCGAGAGGAACCTACCGACGGCTAATCCTCTGGACTCAAACTTCGCCTCTCGTGGTAAGGGCAAAACACCTGCAGCTACTGGTGGTGCTAATCAAGCGTCACAACAGCAATCCCGAAGGCAGCAAAAGACTTCGGGTCCGAGACTCCAAAGAGAGTATTCCTTCAAGGACGAAGACGTTCCAGCCATCTTCGAATCCCTCCTTGAAGGTAACAAGATCAAGCTACCACCTATCACAAATCAGGAGGAAGCTGACAACACTACGGACCCAAAGTACTGTGCATACCACAGGAGGGTCGTTCATCCCACCAAGGATTGCTTTGCTCTCAAGAATAGCATTCAGACCTTGGTTGAAGCCGGCGTCATAACGCTGAGGTAAGCCAATTGAGAATGGCACGACTCCGATAAGTATAAGAGTATAAACTGCTTCTCAAAACTCCAAAGAGTATACGAGTATAAACTGTTTCTCAATCCTCCGACCGGTATAAGAGGTTAAACTACTCCCTGATACTCCAATAGGTATATGAGTCTAAACTGTTTCCCCACTTTTGACGGGAAGTTCCTGGAGAATATTAAGCTAATATTCTTAAGGATAACCCGGTTAGTTAACTGATAATAATGTCCGAACCAGTTCCGCAGAGGAAACTGGGGGTGGACGATTTATGTAACGGGAAGTTCCCAAAACCACAGCAATGTAATGAATAAGAACTCCCATTCTCACCATGTCTATGCACTCAACACTCTCTCTGTTAGAGTCTGGACGTAAAGTACCCACTTGGTCAAACCTTCTTACAGTTAGGACCACAGTCAAAATCCCCTCTCGATTCCCCCAATGAACGAGAGGTCCACAAATTGAGCGATCAAACCTTCCTACAGTTAGGATTGTCTCAAAACACCCACTTGGTCAAACCTTCTTACAGTTAGGACCACAGTCAAAATCCCCTCTCGATTCCCCCAATGAACGAGAGGTCCACAAATTGAGCGATCAAACCTTCCTACAGTTAGGATTGTCTCAAAACACCCACTTGGTCAAACCTTCTTACAGTTAGGACCACAGTCAAAATCCCCTCTCGATTCCCCCAATGAACGAGAGGTCCACAAATTGAGCGATCAAACCTTCCTACAGTTAGGATTGTCTCAAAACACCCACTTGGTCAAACCTTCTTACAGTTAGGACCACAGTCAAAATCCCCTCTCGATTCCCCCAATGAACGAGAGGTCCACAAATTGAGCGATCAAACCTTCCTACAGTTAGGATTGTCTCAAAACACCCACTTGGTCAAACCTTCTTACAGTTAGGACCACAGTCAAAATCCCCTCTCGATTCCCCCAATGAACGAGAGGTCCACAAATTGAGCGATCAAACCTTCCTACAGTTAGGATTGTCTCAAAACACCCACTTGGTCAAACCTTCTTACAGTTAGGACCACAGTCAAAATCCCCTCTCGATTCCCCCAATGAACGAGAGGTCCACAAATTGAGCGATCAAACCTTCCTACAGTTAGGATTGTCTCAAAACACCCACTTGGTCAAACCTTCTTACAGTTAGGACCACAGTCAAAATCCCCTCTCGATTCCCCCAATGAACGAGAGGTCCACAAATTGAGCGATCAAACCTTCCTACAGTTAGGATTGTCTCAAAACACCCACTTGGTCAAACCTTCTTACAGTTAGGACCACAGTCAAAATCCCCTCTCGATTCCCCCAATGAACGAGAGGTCCACAAATTGAGCGATCAAACCTTCCTACAGTTAGGATTGTCTCAAAACACCCACTTGGTCAAACCTTCTTACAGTTAGGACCACAGTCAAAATCCCCTCTCGATTCCCCCAATGAACGAGAGGTCCACAAATTGAGCGATCAAACCTTCCTACAGTTAGGATTGTCTCAAAACACCCACTTGGTCAAACCTTCTTACAGTTAGGACCACAGTCAAAATCCCCTCTCGATTCCCCCAATGAACGAGAGGTCCACAAATTGAGCGATCAAACCTTCCTACAGTTAGGATTGTCTCAAAACACCCACTTGGTCAAACCTTCTTACAGTTAGGACCACAGTCAAAATCCCCTCTCGATTCCCCCAATGAACGAGAGGTCCACAAATTGAGCGATCAAACCTTCCTACAGTTAGGATTGTCTCAAAACACCCACTTGGTCAAACCTTCTTACAGTTAGGACCACAGTCAAAATCCCCTCTCGATTCCCCCAATGAACGAGAGGTCCACAAATTGAGCGATCAAACCTTCCTACAGTTAGGATTGTCTCAAAACACCCACTTGGTCAAACCTTCTTACAGTTAGGACCACAGTCAAAATCCCCTCTCGATTCCCCCAATGAACGAGAGGTCCACAAATTGAGCGATCAAACCTTCCTACAGTTAGGATTGTCTCAAAACACCCACTTGGTCAAACCTTCTTACAGTTAGGACCACAGTCAAAATCCCCTCTCGATTCCCCCAATGAACGAGAGGTCCACAAATTGAGCGATCAAACCTTCCTACAGTTAGGATTGTCTCAAAACACCCACTTGGTCAAACCTTCTTACAGTTAGGACCACAGTCAAAATCCCCTCTCGATTCCCCCAATGAACGAGAGGTCCACAAATTGAGCGATCAAACCTTCCTACAGTTAGGATTGTCTCAAAACACCCACTTGGTCAAACCTTCTTACAGTTAGGACCACAGTCAAAATCCCCTCTCGATTCCCCCAATGAACGAGAGGTCCACAAATTGAGCGATCAAACCTTCCTACAGTTAGGATTGTCTCAAAACACCCACTTGGTCAAACCTTCTTACAGTTAGGACCACAGTCAAAATCCCCTCTCGATTCCCCCAATGAACGAGAGGTCCACAAATTGAGCGATCAAACCTTCCTACAGTTAGGATTGTCTCAAAACACCCACTTGGTCAAACCTTCTTACAGTTAGGACCACAGTCAAAATCCCCTCTCGATTCCCCCAATGAACGAGAGGTCCACAAATTGAGCGATCAAACCTTCCTACAGTTAGGATTGTCTCAAAACACCCACTTGGTCAAACCTTCTTACAGTTAGGACCACAGTCAAAATCCCCTCTCGATTCCCCCAATGAACGAGAGGTCCACAAATTGAGCGATCAAACCTTCCTACAGTTAGGATTGTCTCAAAACACCCACTTGGTCAAACCTTCTTACAGTTAGGACCACAGTCAAAATCCCCTCTCGATTCCCCCAATGAACGAGAGGTCCACAAATTGAGCGATCAAACCTTCCTACAGTTAGGATTGTCTCAAAACACCCACTTGGAGCAAGAGACCGCAAAACAGGATCTTGCGATTCGTTCGACAAATAAGGAAACAAAGTTGTAATTTTTCATTTCTTTTTATTTGATTTTCGTTGTAATCGGATCTTATAAAAAGACCGGATCTTTGTAATCGATAAACTGTTACAAGAGTGTACAATGGAATCAATGATGAAAGCTACAATTTTTCCCGCGAACACCCCCAGTGACTCAAGGGGAAGAAGGTATAAATTGTGCAACTAAAAAATGTTATTTATTTCCTCATCAAGGCTTTTGACGGATTTTTCCTTTTTGTGTAGGGCTTTCTTCTCGGCTTCATGTCCTTGTGAAGGAGTTATTATTAGACAGCGACCTGGAGAAGATCGTCATCTGTATAGAAGTCCGCTCTTTCTTCTCGTTCGTGAATGCTATGATTGGCAAACTCTTCCACAGCGGACTTTTCCTTCACCAGTTTAAGCCTTTCCTTGATTCTAGAATAAGCTCAATAGGGGATGCATGATACCCGGATCTGGCGAAGGCTATAGTTGATGACCTTGATTGCCTAGAGCATGAGCTTCAGACGTTTCGCGAGCTCCGAGATGCAGGTGCCTCTTCATTCATTGTTGCCAATTTGGATGCTCACTTATAGACATGGCGCGATACTCGGATTTTTGCTGAGCTCGAGATTCAGGTGCAGCGGGACTGGGTAGACCGAGTTGAGGCTAACCTCGCTATTAGATCATCTTCACTCGACAAGCTTGATTTTTCCATTACCTCTTGTGAGACCAGGATAGTCCAGCTCAGGAGAGAACTCCGTGAAGAAGAGGAGACTTTGAGCATTCTTCAGATGACAAAGGTACAGGATCAACAAGCCTACACTGCTTTATCTGATGAGTTAAAATCTTTGAAGCAGAAGCTGGTTGAGACGGAGGAGATTGCTGTGAAGACTTTAGCCGCAACTGAAGAGTCCAACAGAGCTGAGTTACAGGAGGAGCTTAGGCAAGCTTATGATGAGAAGTTGTCTAAGTTTAGTCAGCAGATTTTTAGCCATGGGCTTGATGTATGATTTTATTTGCTGAATATTTTGACTTTTGATTCTCTTAGTGGAACTGGTTTTTATCTTTATCTTTATTATGATTCCTCATTCTGTTTGAAATGATTGACCATAATACTCATAGGATTTTTAGCAAACCCTCAGCCCTCAACGGGTTTGATAAGCCTTTACCGATTACCGTTTGAATCGGGCTAGTATGCGGATTGTCTAAATCCGTTCCGCATGTAACGTTGTGCTAAGAGAGTGAACTCTCTAAGACTTTGTGCTATGATGTTGAATACATAGGCTTTACCATTTGTTACGAGAATAGGCTACCCGGCGACACGTGTTAGGTGTTAACTTTAGGATTTTTGGCTAACCCCCAGCCTTCAACGGGTTTGATAAGCCTTTACCGACTACCGTTTGAGTCGGGCTAGCATGCAGATTGTCTAAATCCGTTCCGCATGTAACGTTATGCTAAGAGAGTGAATTCTCTGAGACTCTGCTGCTACGACTTCGAATACGTAGATTTTGCCGTTGTTATGGGAATAGGCTACCCAGCAACGTGTATTAGACGCTGACTTATCCCTACTTAGGTTTCGGGATAAAATACCCCAGAATCGAACTCTGGTGTCTTTTTCTACGGAGAAAGACTAAACCGGCGACGCATGTTAGGCGTCGGCATATCCTTTCTTAGGATTCAGGATGAAATTCCCCATGCGTGTAAGGCATGGATTTTGGTGTTATTAATAACAACCTGCCACAATGTTGAATATGTGGGCGGGTGTTCTTTTTAACAGTTAAGAACTAACAGGCAGCGCGGGTTGAGTGCAAAATTATCCCTGCTTAGGTTTCAGGATAAAATACCCCAGAATCGAACTCAAGTGTCTTTTTATATGGGGAAAGACTAAACCGGCAGCGCGTGTTAGTCGCAGACTTATCCCTACTTAGGATTCGGGATAAACTTCCTAGGATGAATCCTAGATTGACAAATTCTTGAAAAGACCGGTGCGGGAAAGGAAGAATTTTATATTCTATTTCCCGGTCTTCTTTTAGGGCGAAGGCGAACCCGAATACAAGGAATGAAGAATTTTATATTCTATTCCTTGATTCTGGAAAGGAAGAATTTTATATTCTATTTCCAGCGCAAAAGAAACTAGACTGGAAGATCTAGATAAACTTACCTTTTATAGGATTGGTTATCTAATCTGAAGATGAGTTCCTCGTTTACCGAAGTGGAATTTCAAGTTAGGCTATAACCATGGGAAGGCTTAACCAAAGAGAAAAAGAAGGGAGTTCTTTCGTTTATCGAAAGGGGACTCTGAACGAAAAATGGATCTCTTGTTCATAAAAAGAGCCAAGAGGGGAAATTGCTGGTGGTTTGGACCAGGGAGACACTTTTGGTGGACTCACTGTCAATTGAAATTGATCAGTGAGGGATTTTGGTGATGAAAATAATTTTGGGTTATCCTCTAGGATATTAAGTGTAATATTCTTCAAGGAACTTCCCGGTAAATGGGTTATCCTGAATGTACTAAGGATAGTACTTTTTCAGGAACTTCCTATTTATTGGCATTAATTGCCTGGCGCCCTCTTGAGTAATCAGGCGATATGCGCCGTTTGAGTAGACTGTGTCTATCACAAACGGTCCTTCCCATTTGGGTTCAAATTTACCTTTCTTCTTAGAATTGAGGATTATCGGTCGACGAGCAGCGGGGACCATTTGGGGCTATGTGTGGCACAAGTCCTTTTTGGCGCTGTCCATATGGGTCGTCGTTCACTGTCTTCATCCCTACTTTGGTGATGCGTTCTGGTTCAAACCATGCTGTGGGCACCGATCCAAAGCTAATTGATACTGCATTCGCTGCGACATTCTTGGCCGGCTTCGGGGTTATGACGCCTACATCAATTAACGCCTGGATTTTATCCTTGAGATGATAGCATGACTTTGGTGATGGACCGCTCTATGGTATGCGTAATACTTTGGATCCGTCACTTTGCTAGCCCCTTCTTGATCCACAATCGACGGCAGCTGGATTTTGTTATTCTCCAATAGGTACTTGAAGATGCCGGGAACTTCGTCATCTTTGAAGGAGTACACTTTAGGGAATCTTGGCTCCGAAGATTTCTTCTTCTGAGGCCGTTGCTGCCATTGCGACTGCGACTACTGTGGTGCTCGTTGCTGCGGCTGTTGCTGAGGTTGCAGTTGGAAAGTTTGATTAGCATCAACTGCATTAACATGTGCCTTACCTTTCCCTCGTGGGATGAAATTCTGTTGCGGAGCATTCGTCCCCTGTTGGTCTCTTTCCGCCTTCTTCCTTCTAAGGAATCGCTCGGCTTGCTCTCCTCAGACCTTCAGATCCTTCCATGTTTTGGATGGAGCTGCCCCCATTGCTTCCAACACATCCAATGCGAGGTTGTTGTGGTAAGTCTGGAGAATGAACTCTTCAGTGATCGGGTCCCGACAATTCATTGCCTTGTTCCGGAACCTTTTGACGAAGGTATTGTAGGCAATAAAAATTGCCTTTAAATCCTAATCAGAGAAGTTCAGAACAAAACTGCTAAAACCTCACCTGAAATAGCAGAAAAAGGGGGAAAACACTGATAAAAAGGGGAAAACGCAGATATCTCCCAAACCGTAAGGAATTTGGCGAAACGGAGGAAGCGAACCAAAGCTTTTGGCTTGGTTCGAATGGCTCCATCTCGTCGAGATAGGTGATTTTCATATATAATTCGTCCAATTCCGACTTACGGTTTGAAAGTTACGGCCTATTCTTCAATCCATGCTCAGGAGCTCGCCTGCAACTCAAATTCGCCTGCAGTCCTCGTCTGCAGTCCCCAGCTTCGCCTGCACCTGCAAATCCGCCTGCAGACCCAAGTCTGCCTGCAGTCCCCAGCTTCGCCTGCATGTGCAAATCCGCTTGTAGACCCAAGTCTGCCTGCAGTCCCAAGCTCGCCTGCAGACCCAAGCTGCAGACTCACCAGCTCACTGTCAACTGCCCACTTGGAGTATGGGAACAGTTACATCAGTGTTCAAATCCCACAAATCAAGGGAAAGGGCACAGTACTCCAAGACCGTCAAGTGGCCGCTCACAGTACGAATGACTGGGCAGGTGTCGAGTCGGCCTGAACATTAATAAATGCAGCTCACCTCGGCTGTCTGAGTCAAGAGCCGAATTCGCCAGCATTCGGCGAAGCTGGCCAAGCCCACTCGAGTACCAGGAACACGCTTTCCCACCTCTCTCGACCAGAGGAGAGAAGACATGGTACTCCAGGCCCGTCGGATAGCCGCTCACGGTACAAGTGGTCAGACAAACGCCAAATCAACCTGCACCCTCATAAATGCGACTCACCTCAGTTGTCCAAGCGAAGGGTGAAAGCCACCGGCACTCGGTGGTTGGTCAGATCCACTCGAGTATCTGACAGCCATTGTCACATATACGAGGAGGGGCCTTCCCATCCCTATGTGATATGACATAAAGCACAATCCCTCGAATGACCATTCATATTGCTAGGGCGGCTGGCTCTCTCACCTCCATCAGTGGTCAAATCCCACGAATCAAGGGATGGCCCATGCCATCCCTTGCCTATTAAAACCCATCTTCAGCCAGCATGAAAGGGGGATTGGCTGCTGCATATTCTGCTGGCTAATCTCCCAAAGGTTGAACCTGGACCTTTCCCAAAGGCTCCCTCATTTGAGAACTGAAGCTCCGGCAGCAACTTCGATCGGATCGTCCAAGGGAAGCAGACTCGGCACGAGCACCGAGCGAGGCGTCCTATCGCCACCGAGGAACCCACGTTAAACAAAGAGGGCTTTCCCTCCGCTTCTGTTGTAAACATTTGATTATTAGTTTGTAATAAGCTTTCTTATCAATACAAACGAAGTTCCCTATTTTTGGGAGATCAAAGTTTTCACCCTACAGAAGATGGCGACCACAGTGGGAGAATCCGTTCATTCAGATGAATTGGTGGTGGCGCAGTTTGACGAAGTTGCTGCAGGGACTACTGTTGAGTCCCTTGTGATCAAATTCGAGGGGTACTTGCAATCGTCCTCTTCTGGCGGCAATACATCTCGCGATAACTGCATAGTCGTGCGGGTGGCCCAGCCCCAAGAGGCCGAGGCAACCAAGCCTGAGGGATCTACCCAAGCCGAGGCAGGGGGTTCTTTTCCCCCCTTGACTCCAACGGGTATACGAGTATAAACTGTTCCCTTCACTCCAACTGGTGCATGAGTTTGGAATCAACCTCTTGAGCCAGGTTCCCATTTTTGGCGAACCGCTCAAATCGGGCGAGCCTAGCAGTTTAGGCGAGCCCCACTCTGTGAGTAAGGTGCTCGATTTTGGCGAACCAAGCGTGCCTGGCGAATTCTGCAGTTCAAGAGGGCTTCGTCAAACAAACGGACTTCACCAAGCTTGCCTGACGGCCCAAGTTCGCCAGAAAGGCGAAGCAGCAGCTCGCCAGACAGGCACAGGCACGCTGTACCAATCTCGCCTGACGGGCGAACCTCACCAGCCTGAACCTCGCCAACACGCTCACGCCCAAATGGGTTGCCGGCACGGGTCTGACGTCCGTCTATGACAACGACGATGACGATTGCTCGGCAACAGCAACGTCGCAGACTTCAAGCTCAATTCGAGGCAGGCACGTGAGTGTGCACATGACCGATATCCCTGATGAGATATCCAGGAGACTCGACGAGCAACAAGCAACCATCGACTACCTAAAGGAGATGTTGGAGCAGCTCCTGAGCGAGAAGAAGAGGAAGAGAGAGAGGACTTCATGGGCTTCGCATAAATCCTTGAAGCATAAGGAGCAGGTGCCTACTCCTTCTCACTCCTCATCCGAGTCATCTAGAGGAGCGTCATCTTCGGGCCATAACCCAAGATACAAGAGGTTTGACGATCTCCAAAGTCAACTCGACGCCTTGAAGCTCCAGAAGCATGTGAGCAAACTGGGGGTTGTCAGACCGTATCCGATTGAATGGGATACGGTCTCCTACCCGGCAAAGTTCGAGCCGGTGGACCTCTTGCAGTTCAATGGCAAGGGTTCTCCTACCCAGCACATCTACTACTTCCAAGCGCAAACTGGACACATAGTGGGAAACAATCCCATTATGACTCGACTGTTCATTGAGACCCTCAAGGGGGTCGCTTTTGAATGGTTTCGCAGATTGGAGCCCGGGTCCATCACCTGCTGGAAGGACATGGAAAGGCTCTTCATGGCCAGATTCTTCGACGATGACACAGAAGTATCTATGGCCACCCTGCTAACTGTGAAGCAGAGGAAGACAGAGTCTGTAAGCAACTTTGTCAAGAGATTCAGAAACCGATCGCTGCATTCCCGCGATCGAGTTTCCGAGGCCACACTCATCGAGATGTGCCGGAACAATCTCTCCATCAGCATTCTGTCCAATATGGGCACTGTTGAAGCTCGCTCGTGGAGAGACTTACTCCGCCAAGGAGAACAAGTCGAGAGCATGCTCAAGCATATGGATGACGAAGAGCCGCATGAATTTCAAGGAGATGACGACCAAGATGCCTTGGTAGTGGAGACCGTTTCCTCATATCCTCCAAATTTTCCCCGTTGATCCTCTTCAATAGGACAACGGGCCCACAAAACTATCAAGTTAACTATTACCTCTGATAGTCTCCTCCAAATTTCCTCCGTTGATCCTCTTCAATAGGACGGTAGGCCCACAAAACTATCAAGTTAACTATTACCTCTGATAGTCTCCTCCAAATTTCCCCCGTTAGTCCTCTTCAATAGGACGGCGGGCCCACAAAGCTATCACGTTAACAATCACCTCTGATAGTTCCCTTATACTCCAAATGGTGCATGAGTTTAAACTGCCCCCTTAACACTCCGACCAGTACACGAGTATAAACTGCTTCTTCTGATCCTCCAACCGGTGCACGAGGCTAAACTGTTCCCTTTACTCCAACTGGTGCATGAGTTTAAACTGCCCCCTTAACACTCCGACCAGTACACGAGTATAAACTGCTTCTTCTGATCCTCCAACCGGTGCACGAGGCTAAACTGTTCCCTTTACTCCAACTGGTGCATGAGTTTAAACTACCCCTTTAACACTCCGACCAGTACACGAGTATAAACTGCTTCTTCTGATCCTCCAACCGGTGCACGAGGCTAAACTGTTCCCTTTACTCCAACTGGTGCATGAGTTTAAACTGCCCCCTTAACACTCCGACCAGTACACGAGTATAAACTGCTTCTTCTGATCCTCCAACTGGTATAAGAGGTTAAACTATTCCGTACACTTCTACTTCTTGAGCCAGGTTCCCAGTTTCGACGAACCGCTCAAATCAGGCGAGCCTAACAGTTTAGGCGAACCCATCTCTTTGAGCCAGGTTCCCAGTTTCGGCAAACCGTTCAAATCAGGCGAGCCTAACAGTTTAGGCGAGCCCATCTCTTTGAGCCAGGTTCCCAGTTTCGGCGAACCGCTCAAATCAGGCGAGCCTAACAGTTTAGGCGAGCCCATCTCTTCGAGCCAGGTTCCCAGTTTCGGCAAACCGCTCAAATCAGGCGAGCATAGCAGTTTAGGCGAGCTCCGCTTTTTGAGCCAGGTTCCCGGTTATGGCGAACCGCTCAAAACAGGCGAGACTGGCAGTTCAGGTGGGATGCATCAAACTCCCACTTGGTCAAACCTTCAGATAGTTAGGACCAAAGCCATAATCCCCCGCCAATCCTCTTCAATAGGATGGCGGGACCCCCACTGTCATGTTAACGGTCACCTCTGACAAATCAACTTACCAATCCTCTTCAAAAGGATGGTAGGTCCCAAAGATCCGGTCGTTTTATAAGACCCGGTTACAACGAAAATCAAATTGAAAAGAAATGAAAATTACAACTTTGTTTCCTTGTTTGTCGAACGAATCGCGAGCTCCTGTTTTGCGGTCGCTCGCTTTGTGGGTTCTTTGCCTGCGCCGGGGTTGTTTGCCGTGGACCACCGCACGATCTAGATCCGGTCGGATCTACGCAGTACAACGGGTATTATTTCACCAAGGAAATAATAGCCGGGGAGGATTGATTCACCAAGGAAACAATCGTCCAAGTCTCGGGATCTAAGACCAAGCTTAGATCCGGAGTGTAGCAACGTAGATCTGAGATCCGATCCTCTCGAACACCTGCCTTATTTGACGTTGATGATCGCCGAGCACCAGATCTGGATGAGCAAGTCCTTGATGTCCCAAAGTTGAGATCTTTTTTAGATCTGAGTCTCCAATCCTGCAGGGCTTCGCCTCCTCCAAAATCCAACCTTCTCAAATGAACAAGGGGGTGGCCTATTTATAGGCTACCCTCACTGTGCCTTGGGCACAGGGTGGCCGGCCACAAGTGGCTCGGCGGCCACCGAGCCACCTATAGGTGGCTCGGCCACC
>NC_033801.1:52148258-52190254 GCF_001876935.1 Asparagus officinalis
ATCGGAATTTGATTGATTTGTAGGTTGGTGAGGATGAGGATGTTGGTTTGGAAAAGGTGGGTTAGAAAAGTTGTTCGGTGCGTTGAATGGAACAGTGTTTCCCCTAGGGAATTGTTGGTTTGATGCGGGAATAAAGTTTTGGTTTCCATGAGAATTTCCTTGGTTCCAAGCAAAATTGGGATGATTTCTCCAACCTGGATTGTAGGTTGGAGAAAATGGATCATTTCTATGACGCTGGAATACAGCGTTCATCTGTTCTAATGCATGGTTGTTTCCTAGAAGAGGACATTCTTCTAAAACGTGGGTAGGAGACTGACAGTTATGACATCCCGGGGCAGAAATATGATTGATTTGAGCCGGAGCTCGTTCCTTAACTTCTAAGGCTTCTAACCTCCGCAGAATCGTCGCCATCTTCGCTTCAGATGCAATGTTTGACTCCAGGGAAAGACCACTAGACTTAGATTGGGAAACAGATGAAACCCTGTCATCACAGTTTTCCCACTGTATTGTTTTCTCGGATAGACTCTCTAGGAATTCCCAAGCTTCATCGGCATTTTTTCTCATAAAATCTCTGACACATCGATTCTAAAGATGTTTTTGAAGAATAGTCCAATCCTTCATATATGACTTGGCACAATCGCCATTTTTCTAGACCATGATGAGGACATTGGATTAAAAGATCTTTAAATCGGTCAAAGTATTTCCAGAATGGCTCTCCCGGGACAATTTTGAAATTCTGAATGCTGTTCCTAAGCTTTACCGTTTTGTGAATAGGGAAAAATTTCTTGAGAAAAACGGTGACAAATTCCTCCCAAGTTGAGATGGAATTTATCGGTAAGCTGTACAGCCATTTTTTAGCTTTGTCCTTTAGAGCAAATGGAATAAATCTAAGCTTAATCGCATCTTCGGTTAATTCTCTCATTTTTATCATAATACATACTTCCTCAAATTCCGAGATAAATATATATGCATCTTCTGTTTCATTACCTAGGAATTTGGGAAGCATGTTAATGAAATGCGGTCTAAGCTCGAAATTTGCTCCATTTACTTCGGGGAGTCTTATGCAAGATGGAATTGCATTTCTGGTGGGGTAACACATATCCTGAAGAACTGCTGATTTGCCATTTCTTGGATTGGTTTCAACACGGATTAAACGATGAAAATTATCCCGAACCCAAATTTGCATACACCAAAACAAATATTTTTTTTTTAAAGAAAGAAAGAAAATTAGTTTTTTTTTTATGAAAAGATAAAGAAAAATCCTAACTAAAACAAATCAAGGCAGTCACTTTTCAATCAATTCTAACTCTAGGGTTTAGCCTAACTCCACTAGACCAGCTCCTAACCAAAAATTCCTACAGTGAAAAGATCAAAGTTTTACCCAGGTAGTTAGCCAGGTAAGGATAGTACTAGAGGGTGATCAAAGATCAATTAAGTACCTCTTTCCTTGCGGAGCGCTTTACGCAACCCCTAAACCTTGCCTTAGACACCAACTATTCTGAGAAAACTTAAACCGTTCACTTAAGGATTTCTTGTTCCTTATTGAGCTCGAATCCTTAGGGGCCAACGTCTAATAAGTTTTAGAAGGCTTGGATTTGTGAAGTGAGGAATTAGTGATTTGTGGGCTAAGGAAAGGGTGATGAAATCCCTTACCTTATCTTGATTGGGGTTTTGCCCTTAAGAATGATTTAAGTGTGTGCCAAATCAAGTGCTACAATCACTTTGGTGAATTCCTACACTATATGAAATGCAACCCTAGAAATTAAAAGCGACTAAAAAGGATGGTAAAAAGAAAATCTTTATATTTTTTAATTATGGTCAACAATAATCAAAAGTGAGAAGGGGAAAATTGTTTGAGTTTATTATCTTGTTAGTTAATATCTAAGTGAAAGATGGATTTTATTATGGTCAACAAAAATAAATTTTTTTTTTAAAATCCTAATTGTCTCTAATTGTGAAGCTAGCTAAAGAGGGTGGAATTAAAAACTAGAAAGAAGACTTACCCGAAAGCAATGCTCCAAATTCTTGATCTTCAATCCAAGATTTTCAAGCTCCAAGCGGTTCCTTCACAAGAAAAATACACAAGTTAAAGAATCAAGTTAATAAAATCCTATTTTAGCACCTTCCCCGGCAACGGCGCCAAAAACTTGATGCGGCATAATTATGTACCAAAATTGCAAGTGCACAATTTATCAAGTTATAGTATAAAAAGTTTTGAATATATGCAAAAGATAATAAATTGAATTTTAGAGGAGAGAAGGAAGAATTAAAGAATAAATGAAATCACAAGGCAAGAAATATGAATTAATAAAATCAAGAAATAAAACCAAAAATGAAAAGAAAATTTAAGAAAGTTAAGATGAAGGATTCAAAAGAGGTAAGAAATCTAGAATATAATCCACTAACCAATTTCAATTACAAAATATAAACTATTCTCTTTTTATCATATTTCAACTTAGATTTATTAAGCATAGATTATCAAACCATTTAAGGAAAGTGTAACCTATCAAATTATCATCTAAGCTAAAATTACTATTCATGATAAGAACAACAACATGATAATAATCCTAGAATTCATAAGCATAACCTATCAAACCATTTAAGATAAGCATAGATTATCAAATTCTTCTTCTACCGATTAGTTCTCTAGTTGATTATCCTAAACATGAACATTTTAAGTACAAGAGAATAATTCATACAATATAAAAGAAATTAGACTAGTTTCATACAATTCTAAGATTCCTACAAGAATTAAATTCACATCTTAAGAAATAAAAACAAGAAAAAGAAGACTAATTACAAAATTAAAAAGAAAAGAAAAATCTAAACTATGAACAAGAAATAAATCTAATTACAAAGAAAATAAAAATCTAAACTACAAAATAAATTGCAGAAATTAAATGCAAGAAAAATAAATCTACTCTACAAATTAAAGTGCAAAAAGAAAATAAAAAAGACAAGAAAGTAAATCTATACTACAAGCATGAATTTAAATCTAACTAATAAGCAATAATAAAGAAATTACTAAAAAGAAATAAAAGAGAAAAGAAATGCAAACCTTCAAATTGCTCTTCATCTCCATCCTCATCATTCAACAAAGAGGAGAAAGAACAAATTTAAAGAGGAAAAAATTATTTTTATTAATTGCAACTAAAGTTACAATTTTTGGAAGGCCTTCTCAATTAAGAGTAGCCCTCCTCTCCAAAAGGAGTTTACAAAATTTTCACCCTCTAACCCCTCACTCTCTACCCCTATTTATAGTAAACATCAGTGAATGAGAGCCATTGGATTCAAATCTTATCCAAAACCAACAAAAATCAGCCATTGGATTGTAACTGCCTGGACGTCCGTATCGATACCCGCATCGATAGGGGTATCGATGCGGGCATCGATACAGGCATCGATGCGGGCATCGATGCCCCCATCGATGCAGGCATCGATGCCTGCTCTTCTCCTGTTGCTGTCCGCAGAACTCTTGTATTTTGCTTTTGGGCTTGTGTCTTGGGCTTTGGCTTGGACTTTTGGGCTTGGCATTTTCTCTTGATTTTCCATTGGGCTTTGAATTATTTGAAAGAATTCCTTTGGCTTCATGGGCTTCATTTCTTCATTAAATCAAGGGGTTTTTGTTGAGATATTGGAGTTTGAGATTTATTCATCATTAACCTGCAATTAACACATAAAAGTAATTATTAGTGGTATATTTATTCATATAAAATAGATAATGAGGGTATAAAAATTGTAATAAAATGTGATTATCAAGGAGCCAGTTTAATCCTTGCGTGTACTATCGTAAGTTGCATGGAGGTGTATACATTTACTTATTATTTTAGGTCGATGATATGTTAGTTGCTTCTATTTTCAAATCCACCATAGATAGATTGAAGATTCAGATTTCGAGCGAGTTTAAGATGAAGGATTTGGGTGAAGCGAAGATTATTTTGGGAATAGAGATCGGCAAAGACAGAGATAAGGGTAGAATTTATTTGACACATATGGCTTATTTGAAGAAGGTTCTACAGTGATTTAATATGAGTACGGAGACGAAACCAGTTAGTGTACCATTAGGAGCCCATTTGAAGTTTTCAACTGACCTTTTACCGAAGATAGTTGAAGATAGAGAGTTAATATCAAAGACTCCATATACGAGCGTAGTTGGAAGATTGATGTACGCCACGGTTTGTACGAGGTAGGATTTGTCACAAATAGTGAGCATGGTTTTGAGATACATGCACGACCCGAATTCGGGTCATTAGGATGTCGTGAGATGGATTTTGAGGTACATACGAGGTACTCTCAATGTTAGATTGGTTTTTGAGCGGGACACTAGCGGTGGGCAGCTATATATTGGATACATAGATTCGGACTACGCTGGAGATTTGTATAAACGCCGATCGACGATAGGGTATGCGTTCACTTTGACCCGTGTGCCGGTGTGTTGGAGATGCACTTTGCAGTCTACGGTAGCTTTGTCAATGACGGAGGCAGAGTATATGATGATTATGGAGGCTGTTAAGGAGGCAATTTGGCTTCAAGGATTTTTGGAGGATCTTGGTGTTTCACAGCGATCCGTCACCATTTATTATGATAGCATGAGTGTTATTTATTTGGCGAAGAATCAGGTTTTCCATGCACAGATGAAGCATATCGACATTCGTTATCACTTCGTTAGAGATATTCTTGAAGATGGGGATGTGGAGATCGTGAAGGTCCACACAAAAGATAATCCAGCGGATATGTTCACAAAGGTGGTTCCAAGCAATAAGTTCGATCATTATAGAAACTTATTACAAATTCATGATCGTTGAGGCCGTTCGTGGCCATTTGGATGAACTACGGGTGGTTTGATCCCTTTGGAGAGGGGGTAAATAGGCAACCACATTGGTGCAGGCGAATTTGGCGAGACGATGCATTAGTGCTCACGTTGGTATCGGCTCAGTTTTGGGAACACTTCGCCGAGGTGGAGAATTGTAGAAAATAGTGAAGGATTTTAGAAAATCATGTAAAAACACGAGTACAGGAAATCCCTTGGGTCGGTCAACCAACGACATAGGCCCGATCGATCGACAGATTGTTGAATTACAGGATTTAAAACCCGTTTCTGGTCGGTCGACCAAACGGGTATGGCCGGTCGACCGAAAACGTGCACATTATAAGGTTCAGAATTCGGGTCTCTGGCCGATCGACCGCAAAGCGGTTACGGGCCAGATTTGGTTTCTCAGACTGTTTTGGATTGATGTTTGATATAAATAGCAACATCATTTCTTAGGGTTTAAGGAGAGTTTTTAAACCAGAGAATTAGCATTGTTTTGAGCACTTTGAGAGAGAGATATTATGAGGGAGTTGAGAACTTTGGTTAGGGTTATATTTGAGTGATTTTGTGAGTTGTGACCCATTGTATTTCTCTTCCATGTAGTGAAATCTACCCATCCTCTCTCCGTGGACGTAGGCAATTGCCGAACCATGTAAATCTCTATACTTAGTTTGATTTTTGTCGTATTTTGATGAATTACACATGTGTTTGTTTTGGTTCTCTTCTCTCATCGCTTGCGGACTTGTTTGGTTGTCGAGCACATCTTAAAAAGCAAGGAACAGAAGCTTCTGAGTGTGCATTCTGGTACTTAGAAATAACATCTATTCATATATCTTCTAGAACAATTAACAATTAATTGTGATATTTAAATCAATAATTATAGTTATATAAAGAATATGTGACAAAATAGATAAAATAATTTTAATTATTTTCTCTCATAAAAAAATAAAAAATTGGCGCAGACATCTCTCAAGATAAAATATGTACCCATAAAATTTAACTTCCTCTTTGTAGTATATTTATCGTTGATGCAAAGCTTGGATGCATATAAGGGGGGACAAACAGATGTTTTAGGCACATAACATACATTACATTCGTATGAAAATTTCTTAGGGAGCATTTGACAATCGTGGCGTTTTTACTGTTTTTGTTTTTTTCAACAAAAATAAAGAAACGTGTTCGGCAACCGGGATGTTTTTTTGACTTGTCCCTTTATAAAATCTAAAAATTAAACAATTTTCTCAAAACACCAAAAATGTGTTTAAGATTTCGTTTTTCATCTAAGCCACCGCAGCCCGCGTTGCACGCAGCTGCCGGACGTTCCGCCCGCCGCCACCCTGCCCGCCGCACTGCCGTTCGTCGCCCTTGCCCGCCACCAGCGCCCGTCCCACGCCCGCCCCGTTTCCCGGCCACGCCGCGCCGTCCGTTAACCGCCGCTAGCCACCTTTCACTCGCCGTCACCACCGCCATCGCACTGCCCGCCGGCTGTCGCCGCCGGCCACTTTAGTTGGCTGCCATCGCGCCGCGCGCGGCCACCCGCCGCAAGCCCAGTCGCGCCTTCGCGCCTGTCCCGCCGCCCGCCGCCACTCACACCCGTCCACCCGTCGACCCCACCGTCGGCCTGCGTCGCCGCTCGCCGTCCCACCGCCGCCACCAGCCCATTTACCACCGCCGCCGCCAACCCGCCCGCGCCGCGTGCCGTTCCGTCGGCTGACCACTGGCCACGCGACCGCCCTGCCCCCGCCCACCCGTTATCCACCCACGCCGGCGCCGCCCGCCGTCGGCCGGCTCGATCACTCACCGCTACCCGTCGGCAGCCGCCAGTCGTCTTTCGCCGTACACTCCCACTCCATGGCCACTCCCACCCAACCCCGCCGCTGCCACCCATACCCGCTATTAATGCAAACTAATTGACCAAAAGGTGTTTTAAACACATTTGAAAGAAATACATGCATTGTTTTTCAAACACAAAAACACATTCATCAAAACAATCAATGATCTAACGGCTACTCTAGCCAATCAAATTGTGATACGTGGGCATTATATCTCTTTACACCTTCTTTTTAATACTCTATAACCCAATTTGAACATGGTTATTTGATCTATGGCAGCCTACCGCCACGCCTCCCACCCTACCTACCCTCCCCCACCCCACTTCATAATTACGCCTCGCCCGCAACCCGCCCCGCCCACCCCCACTCGTCCCACCCGGCACTAAAACCATGCTCCATCGCACCTTTCCCTGTTCTCTCACTAACTGCCACCATCTCCTCCTCTATTAAAACGGAATCATGAGTTATATCACAAAGAGTAATTTTGATGATCTATAAGATAATAACAAGTTGTTACATGGTTGGTGTTGATGTTAATAATCACACAGATAATATGATGGGGTGAGGTTGATTAGGGGCCACTAACTTGTAAGGACCATGAATTTTTAATACTAGTTAAAATAAATTTTCGGGTATTTAAAATATTAAATTATTATTTTCAAAATAGTATTTATGTTTTACTTGATTTCCTAGAATTTTCTATGATTTAATAATACCATTTTATGTTTTACTAATTATAATTTAATTATTGAGGTAAAAACTTTTTAAATAAATATATGTCATCCATTATTATTGTTATTCATTATTATTATTATTATCATTATTATTTGTATTGTATTAATATTCACCTTAGCTTTGTACTTTAGCATATATATAAATATTTGGTTGTTAATATTTTGTTAGTAATATTATTTGATTAATTGTTATTATAATTATCATGATTACGCATATTATATTTGATTTGTATTATTAATCGTGATTGATATTATTTTTTCCACGTGCATGCGTATCTATGTGTATATACCCCTAAACCTAACCCTAATCATCTCCTACCTCTGGCCACAAATCTCTCTCCTTCCATATTCTCTCATTTTCAAATTTCAAAACCAATCAATCAAATATACCCCTAAAATCACGTTGATACTTACCATATCTCTCCCGTACTCAATCTTTTCTCTCCATATATTTTCTCATCTTTTTCTCTCTCTAAATCACAACAAATCCTATCTCTCCCGTACTCCCTCTATCAAAATACACATATAATATTTAAATCATCATCTCTCCCCTCTTCTCACATCAATTCTCTCTCTCTCTCTCTCTTCCCAATAATTCTCCCTCTCTCCTCCATTTCCCAAAAGCTTCAGCCAGCTCCCCACCCTCTCCTCCAAGTTCGCCGCTACCTCTCCATCGCCGTTGCGCCGCCGCTCAGTCTCTCCCCTCCACGTCCAACTCCCCTGCGCTGCCTCCTCGTCGGCCTTCTCTGCTCGACCGCCTCCGCCTTCGCGCTCAACCCGCCGCCTTCACTCGACAACCCAACACTCCGCCGCCTCCAGTCACCGCCCTCAACAACCCAGACCCGAGTTTCCTCTTCGCCGGCAGCCGCTCGACAGACCCAAGCCGTCGCCGTGCCGTCCAGATCCCCGCGAGAGCCTCCCAAGATCCGCTCTCATCCTCACCATCTTCTTCCCGTCGACCGGAGATCCACGCCGACAGCACCACCGTCGCCGTTCGTCGTACTCCTTCGTCTACAACCCACCTCGTCTCCTTCAACCTCAGCGCCTGACCCCCTCTCCGTCAACCTCTAGAGGCGCCGCCCCTCCCTCGTCGTCGACAACTCGCCGTCAACCACCCCAGCTCCTCCTTCCTCCAGCCGAGCTCCGTTCGCCTCCGATTATTTTAGATTAATTATAATGAGAAAAGAAATTATTTTGAAAGGGAGAATATTAAAAAGAATATTTAAAAAAATATTTTTAGAATTATTTAAAAGGAGTTTATTTTGGAAAATGAATTTATGAATTATCTATTCTTATATTTGTCATACGTGCGGAATTCCATTTTATTGGTCATTTATTAGAATTTTAGATCTATAATGAATTTCATGCATAGATTAAACTGTGATATGTTATTACATGCGTGGGATTTGTTGATGAATGATGGTATGGAACTTGTTGTTTATCACCTAGTTGTTATCCAGTAGGAGAGACTGTACATGAAGACGACTCCTGTTAAAAGTATGAATTATAAGCGTGCTTTCAAGGCATGGCTGTACCCTTGATATCGATATCCCGGTATGAGGTTTTCTTGATTATTATTATTATTATAGCATTGACTAGACGATGCACTCTTGATCGGACGTGTTATGGATCACGTATTTCATGTACAGTTACTTAATTAAACTGACAAACATGGGGATATAAAGGGGAATTGGACGAAGAATATAACATTTATATAAACGGGCATATGCGCTTTCTTGATATTGTGAGTTATATATATACTTGGGCCGGAGAGCCAAACTTGACTTGAGGGCGGCCCCCGGACGACTTTACGGGGACCCGATTATATATATGAAAATATTCTTCCCCAATTCAAATAACATGTAAAACAAGAATAATCTGCTTGTGTGCTTTATGGTGGACTTTGTTAGTTTTGTTGAGATGTAGATCAGTGTTGTTCTTTTCATACATAGATCCGGGATTAATATTTAATTATCTGCAATTTGAGACATATGTTAATATTTAATTATCTACAATTTGAGACATATGGTATATACATGAGAGTTTCCTTGTTTGGATTATTTCGCTCGACGTACTACGTCTCAAGTTATAGGTATTTAAGTATTAATTTCATCTAGTTGTATGATTTGGATACCTGGATGATTACCCTGTTGGCTAGCTGCGTGATCTTGACACTTGGATAGTTTTCTTAGATTCTTCTGATGATTTTATTCCAGCGATAGATTGCATTTAGATTATTAATAATTCATTTGCATGTTATTATTATTATTATCGCTGTTTTGCTTTGGTCGTTCGATCGTTCCCATGTTGTGGGATCTTGCCGTGTGTCGCACACGCTGACGTACACCTGTTTTTCTCTGGTGTACGTCAGATTTAGGAGACGGACAGCCTCAGTTCGGGATAGTACAGGAGCCAGAGGATTTGCAGCAGTAAGGTCTTCCAGATGGATCAGAAGAACAATCTGAAGCTTAGACTTTTCTTTCTATAGTAGTTGATGAACGCTAGATCTCTTTTACAGAACCTTACTTCAGTCTGGTGTTGGATTTAGTTATTTTAGCAGTACTTTCCTTTTATTTTCTGTTGGACTATGTATTTATATTTTTGTTGGACCGTTTTGTAATAAGGGCGTGTTTGACCCATATTTTTATGTCTGGGATGATTTACCATTGATGATATGTCTATTCCTTATTCTGGGTTGTCATTATATTCTTGCTATGTGTGATCGGGGACCTGTGACTTCGTATATTATATTTTTGACGCTTAGCGTATTGGATTGAGAAGAAAAGAAAAAAGGAAAAGAAAAGAAAATGGTAGTGTATATTTCTTCTCAATCTAATACGTTGCGGGCTTGTTCACGTTCCGGTTCCCGTGTATTTTGGGAAGCGGGGCGTGACATCTCCGAATATCTGGTTTTGAGTTGAATAGCTTCTGTTTGCACAAATAGCAACTTGTAAGAGGACAGGGACTAGGTCCCCCATTGTTCATCCGATGATCGAGTCAGTGATGGACTTGAGTGGAAAAATGATGAACTGTGTGAGTTGTTAAGTATAGTGCAGTGGAGAAGAATTCTGAGAGATTGCTTACTTACCCTGGTATTGGAATAGTACCCCTATTTATAGTGATGGTAAAAGGGTAGAATGATAATTTCGGTCGAGTATGGGATGGCAGATACGTCTGCATCTGCTTTACAGGTGTCGATCGACAAGTGGAGGAGAGGTCACATCAGTATTTAATACGAAGTGATTGGGGGAAAGCGCTCCCGACGTGGTCCGATTTGTCATGAAGACCATCAGGGCTAGAGGAATAATGGCACCTGCCAAGCATTTAATGTGGCGCCGACGTGCTGTTAGCGGGGGAGACTCAAGATTGAAGTCATCCTTTGGCTTATAGCGAGGGGTGTCGAAAAGGAATGCCTTTCAAGTTGACATCATAAGATGTCGAATAACTGGTTGAGTGGGCTCGTAGCGAGTCGTCTTCGACAAGAGGACCGATAAGTACTGCCCTTCGAGTCGATCTAAGGAGATGTCGACTCGGCGAGTAGGTTAAGTTGGGGTTCTTGCTGGTCCTGACTGTCACTTCGATTTGAGCGGTGCATGTAGGGGAACACCTATCTGTTACTGGCAAATGGTTACACTTTGACGACTAAAAACACCATAACAGTTGGATTTCTAAATTTTTATTATATTTAAGGGGACTGCGGAATGAAAATACTGATAATACTAAATTGTCAAGTTTCTTAAAAGACCAAATTTTGCTAGGGGTTTGGACCTGTCTCGTTGTTGAAGCCAAAATCCACCGAGTGATTGATCCAGTCGCCAAGCTCTGTTGGAATCTCGAATCACTTTTCTGGAGCCAAATGTTCTAGATTTGATCATTTGTATTTTATTAAACAACTATGATTTCTTTTGAGTGCCATATGATTATAGCAAGCTTGGAGTGACTTCTAATTGTTGTGATTGCTTGTGGGTTAAATTTATAAGACATTGTTGAGATGTGTTAATTATGATAATGGTAACAATATTGGTGGTTGAAGTTGCTCGTAATGTGACAGAATGACTAAACTGTGACATTTTGATTGTTCGCTAGCTATTTGTAGAAATACCTGTGAGAAGGCCTGCTGTTGATAATGTCGTTACAACTTGTCAAAGGTTTTGCTGTTCCATTTGACGCTATTGTTAAATGCATTTCCAGAAGCCTTCATTGACCTTTGTTTATCGTAAAATGAGATCTCAAAATTTGTATTAATTGAATTGTTTATTACAAATCGAAATCGCTTTTACACAGAAGCAGAGAGAACTGATTCGATCTCTCTTTGTTTAACGTGGGTTCTTTGGGGCGATAGGATGTTTCCCTCGATGCTCGTGTCGAGTTTGCTTCCCTTTGACGATTCGAACAAGGTTGCGAACAAACTTCAGTGCGTGGTAGAAGTTTGGTTGGATGAGTTCGAAGGCCGAACAAGTGCTCGATTGCTTGTAGGCCAGTATGCCGAGTGTTTGGTGGGAAATTTGTAAGAAGACAATTGAGAATATGATTTATTGTATTATCTCTCTAACTAGCTTAGACAAAGAATGAATTCTAACTAACTTAGAAAAAATTACAATCTTCTTGTATCGGAATCCCAATTTACAAAAAAGAAGAAAAGATCGACGGAGATCCTCCCCTTTGTTTAAAACTGGGTTTTTCACGGTAGCGATGAGATGCCTCCCTCGAAACTCGTGTCGAGTTTGCTTCTCATTAACAATCCAATGTTTCACCTCGCTGGATTGAAGTCGATAAAACTTGCGTGGCAAGTTTAAAAATAACTCTTAATGAGTTTAAGAACTCTGTGCGAGTTTAAACTCTGTAGAAGAATTGATTTAAACCGAAATTCGGTTAATAAACCAAGTGCCAAGACTCCACAGAGTTCTATTGCCGAGGAATGCTTCCAGATCGGATGATGGAAGAAGCCCTTTGCTTATCTCTAGATCCAAAAATGCTTAAAAGATATAAAGATCCGAACTACGCTGATTTTTCAGCTATTTATACGCGATTAAGGGGTGTAACCACCCCTAAAATTGCTCCTTTGTGAGGCTTACAGGATGTAACCGCCACTTAAATCACTCCTGAGTGGAGTTGTGATCCCCTCACATCATAGAAAACAGTTTTGAAACCGTTCAGCTCGTGTTTGAACAATTCAAACGCAAGAATTACATTCTGGTATGAATTCTGTGTTCAAACATAGCATTTGGAAGCTCGAACGTAGCGTCTGGAAGCTCGGACTCAACGTCTGGAAGCTGCATTTGCAACGGTTTGGAAGCTGCGTTTGGCAGCGCTTGGAAGCTACATTGGCAGCTTGGAAACTACGTTTGGTAGTGCTTAGAAGCTGCATTAGCAGCTTGGAAGCTGCGTTTGGTAGCGCATGGAAGCTGTGTTGGCAGCTGAATCTGAGCTGCGTCTGTAGCATTCAAAGACTGCGTTTGCGGCTGAACATGAGCTGCATTGACAGCTGGATCTGAGCTACATTTGCAGCATTTGAAGCTAAATGTGAACCGTGTTTGCGGCCAGGTTTGAGCTGCATTTGCATTGCTTTGACTCTGGGACGAGGCTACTTGCGTTTTGATTTGAAGAGCCCGTCAATTTGTAGTCTCTTTTGCTAGAGCGTTGCAAAGAACGTTATCTTGTAACCTTCGTCTTGGATCCTTGAAAATATGAGAGTCGTCAGATTGTAACTCCAGATGTTGATTGTGAATGCTATTGAATTAGAGCTTTCATCGGTTGTTATGAAGGTTATCAGATTGTAACCTTCATCGATCTACGTAAAAGTTTTTAAATTGTAGCCTTCTGAAAGTCGTCAAATTATAACTTCCATCCTTGATGTTTGACGGGGATCAGCTATTTATAGTAATTTTAGACAGCCTACAGATCCCCCTCTAAAGTTTTTAAAAGTTCGTGGTTGACTGGGACGAATTTTCGGAATACTTTGGATCTCAACTCTGATCTTAACTCCAGATGTTGATTGTGAATGCTATTGAATTAGAGCTTTCATCGGTTGTTATGAAGGTTATCAGATTGTAACCTTCATCGATCTACGTAAAAGTTTTTAAATTGTAGCCTTCTGAAAGTCGTCAAATTATAACTTCCATCCTTGATGTTTGACGGGGATCAGCTATTTATAGTAATTTTAGACAGCCTACAGATCCCCCTCTAAAGTTTTTAAAAGTTCGTGGTTGACTGGGACGAATTTTCGGAATACTTTGGATCTCAACTCTGATCTTAGAGCTATTGATTCCTTGTCATAAAAGAGTTGTTCTCTGCACCCGCTTTGAAGGCATCTTAGTTGAAGAGATTTGCCACACAGGACCTGCGTGAGGATGAGCTTTGAAGAGAAACTGTAGCTATGGTACAAGCTACTCATGAGCAGAAGCTCTCAAACGTCACGTCATGGTTCATATTCATTCAGCTGATGGGCCCGCAAACAATCATAGGATTTTTGACAAACCTTTAGCCATCAACGGATTTAATAAACCTTTACCGACTACCGTTTGAGTCAGGCTAGCATGTGGATTATCTAAGTCTGTTTTACATGTAACGTTGTGCTAAAAGAATGAACTCTCTTAAATTTAGTGCTATGATGCCGAATACATAGACTTGGTCAATTTTACGGGAATGGACTACCCTGCAATGCGTGTTAGGCATAGACTTATCTCTAATTAGGGATCGAGATAAAGTCCTCCAGACATCGATTCTGGTGTCTTTTTCGTGGTAAAAGACTAATCGACAACGCGTGTTAGGCGTAGGCTTTGTCGCTGTTTTTTCTTGTGTTATGTTTTCACTTAAAATACTAAAAGAAAGTTAAAAGTACCAGAGGTGTAGTATTAACTTGGCATGAATTTTCACTTAGAGTGAAATTCAGAATTTTTTTTTCATTATCACTAGGATAATTCCAGAAAATTTTTAATCCGCTGGGGATTTTATAATGATCTCTTACTATTTTTGTTGAAAAAGGATTAACAAGTTCAATGAGAGGTTTGACTATTAGAAGTATGATGTTAACCTAACAGTATTTTATGGGTCTATCGCTCTATTGAAGAGAGTCGATAAGTTTCGCCAGAGGTGTGATATTAACTTGACAGGTATTTGTTGCGATCGGAGCAACTTTGAGGACTTATCACTCTATTGGAGAGAGTCGATAAGTTGATTTGGTCGCAAGAGGTTCGATATTAACTTGACGGGTATTTGTTATGATCGGAGTAACTTTGAGAACTTATCGCTCTATTGGAGAGAGTCGATAAGTTGATTGTCAGAGACGTGATATTAACGTGATGTCATCAGAGGTGTAATATTAACGTGATAAAAGGATTGGTTATCAGAGGTGTGATATTAACGCGACAATATTACGTTGCGATGAGAGCAACTTTGTGGACTTATTATCCTATTAAAGAATTGATAAGTGGATTGTCAGAGGTGTTTTATTAACGTGACAGGAATTTATTATGATCGGAGCAACTTTGTGGACTTATCATCCTATTGAAAAGGGTTGATAAGTGGATTGCCACATGTGTAATGTTAACGTGATAGAAATTTGTTACAATCGGAGCAATTTTGAGGACCTATCGCTCAATTAGAGAGAGTCGATAAGTTTATTTTGTCACCAGAGGTGTGATATTAACATGACAGGGATGATTGTCAGAGGTGTGATATTAACGTGACAAGAATTTGTTACGATCGGGGTAACTTTGAGGACCTATCGCTCTATTAGAGAGAGTCGATAAGTTAATTTTGTCAGATGTATGATATTAATATAAACATGAATTTGTACTTGTGATTTGATCATGTTTTTGAAGATTTAGCATCTTGTTAGGGAAGATTGCGATTTAAACAATTTTGAGGACCTATCATCCTATTGACAATGTGTTTGTTGGAAAATTTGTAATAAGTAAATGAAAGAATTGAATTTGATTTATTCTTTCTAACTGCTTAGAAAAAAATGTTTATAACTCTCTCAACCTTAATTACAATTTGAATTTCCTGATTACAAAAGAGAAGAGAATTGATAAGAATTCTCTCCTTTGTTTAATTCTGGGTTCTTCACGGTGGCGATAGAGTACCTCCCTCGAATGTTCACGTCGAGTTTGCTCTTCGCTGACGATCCGAATATCTTGTTTCACTAGAACCTGGTTAATTCTTCTTGATTGACGTCGAGAATAACTTGTGTGGCAAGTTTGAAAATAACTCTTAATGAGTTTAAGAACTCAGTGCAAGTTTAAACTCTATAACAGAGTTAATTTGAACCAAAAATTGGTTTATAAGCCAAGTAGGAAAGCTCCAAGAATGGCTCCTGATGATGCTCCAAGCCTTCCAAGATCCGATGATGCTCTAAGAGATAATTACCGATCTTAATTCTTCAGCAATTCCCTAAAAAGCCAGCCCCAAACTCAGTTGAGTTTACCCGTATTTATAGGGAGATTAAGGGGTGTAACTGCCCTCTTAATCCGCTCCTAAGTGGGGCGGAAATCCCTCTAATCATGGGGGAAAATGGTTTCTGGAATCGTTCAGCTCGAGCTTGAACGAGTCAAACGTCGAAAATGACGTTCTGGGCCCGAACTCTGCGTTTTAGACTTGAAACTCAGAGTTGCGCCTGTTTTAGGCTGAAAATGTTGTGTTCGCATAGCGTTGTAAATATGAAATGCAGAGTTAGGATGTAGAGATAAACTTTGCATTTTGAGTCCACGAACTATGTGTTTTCAACTGGAACGCTAGGGATGAACCTTGCGTTTTGAATCTGAAACGCGAGCATGACCTCTCCATTGTGATGTTACAACGCAGGACCGACCGACCTCTACATTTTGATATTGCAATGTAGGAAGGACCTCCATATTTTATTCTAGGAACATGGCTATGAGCTCTGCGTCTGGACTTGAACGCTGTGGATGAACCCTGTGTTTTGAACTTGAACGCTAGGGATGAACCCTACATTTTGCATCTGGAACGCGAGCATGAGCTCTGTGTTTTGACTCTGGAACATAGAGGTGAGCCTTAGGCGAGCTTGATGAGCTTCAGGCTAAGTTCAATGTTCAGGTGAAGTCCAGTCTTGTAGACGGACTTTGGAACATAACTTGCTACGAAGAACATATCATAACTTTCAAACCGTAAGTCGGAATTAGACAAATTATATATGAAAATCGACTATCTCGATGAGACGGAACCAAGAAAACCTACCCTAAAGGGTTTAGTTTGCTCCTATCTATTTCACTAAATTTCTTACGGTTTGAGAGATATCCGTGTTTTGATTTGAAGAGACCGTCAATTTATAGTCTCTTTTGCTAGAGTGTTACAAAGATCATCATTTTGTAACCTTCGTATTGGCTCCTTAAAAATGTGAGAGTCGTCAGATTATAACTTCCACCATCGCTGTTTGATAGGGATCAGTTATCTGTAGTAATTTTTAGACAGCCTACAGAACCCCCTCCAAAGTTTTTGAAAGTTCGCGGTTGACTCGGATGAATTTTTGAAATACTTTGGATCTTAACTCTGATCTTGGAGCTGTTGATTCCTTGTCATAAACGAGTTATTTTCTGTACCCACTTTGAAAGCATAGTGGTTGAAGGCATTTGCCACGTAGAACCTGTGTGAATATGAGCTTCAAGAAGAAACTGTAGTGACGGTACAAGCTACTCATGAGCAGAAGCTCTCAAACGCCACGTCACGGCTCACATTCATTCAGTTGATGAGCCCATAAATATTCATAGGATTTTTGGCAAACCCTCAGCCATCAACGGATTTGATAATCCATTACCGACTACCGTTTGAGTCGGGCTAGCATTTGGATTGTCTAAATCTGTTTCACATGTAATGTTGTGTTAAAAGAATAAACTCTCTTAGACTTAATGTTATGATATCGAATATATTGACTTTATTATTTTTACAGAAAAAGACTAACCGATAACGCGTATTAAGTGTAAACTTATCTCTAATTATGGATTGAGATAAAGTCCCCCAGATGTGGATTCTGGTGTCTTTTTTGCTGTAAAAGACTCATCGGCAATGCTTGTTAGGTGTAGACAAATCTCTAATTAGGGATCAAGATAAAGTCCCCCATACGTGTAAGGCATGGATTCCGGTGTTATTAATAATAACCTACCGCGATGTTGAATACGTGGGCTTTACCATTTTCACGGGAATGCGCTATCCGGTGACGCGAGTTAGGCGTAGGCTTATCTCTATTTAGGAATCGAGATAAAGCCTCCCATGCATGAAAGACATATATTTTAGTGCTACGTGTAGGGGTTAAAAATTGCCTATAAGTCCTTAAACACAGTTCAAGACAAGGAAAAGACGATAAACGTTATTATCCAAGTCAAGGGAATTTATCCAACATCAGTAAGTGTATGAAATGGATCAGTAGAATGCACAAGCTATCGAAGCGATAAAGTGTACGCAAAACAAGGAAACTGGAAGAGTCACAAATCGCCAAAGTATCAAAAAAGCGAACGAAACACCACTTGGAGGCCCGTGTAGGCGCGAGTCACCAATTGGTGGCTCGCACCTATGCGAGCCACCAAATGGTGGCTCACATCTATGATCCTGAAACCTAAGCAAGGATAAGTCTGCGCCTGACACGCGCTGCCGGTCAGTTCTTAACCGTTTAAAAAGAACACCCGTTCACATATTCAACATTGTGACAGGTTGTTATTAATAACACCAAAATCCATGCCTTACACGCATGGGGAATGTCATCCTGAATCCTAAGAAAGGATATGTCGACACCTAACACGTGTCGCCGGTTTAGTCTTTTACCGATTGAAAAAGACACCAGAATACCAGTCTGGGGTATTTTTATCCCGAAGCCTAAGTAGGGATAAGTCAACGTCTAATACACGTTGCCGGGTAGCCTATTCCCGTAACAATGGCGAAGCCTATGTATTCAACATCATAGCACAAAGTCTAAGAGAATTCACTCTCTTAGCACAACGTTACATGCGGAACGGATTTCGTCAATCCGCATGCTAGCCCGACTCAAACGGTAGTCGGTAAAGGCTAATCAAATCCGTTAAAGGCTTGGGGTTAGCCAAAAATCCTAAAGTCAACGCCTAACACGCGTCGCCGGGTAGTCTATTCCCGTGAGAAAGACGAAGTCTACGTATTCGAAGTCGTAGCATCAAGTCTAAGGGAGTTCATTCCTTTAGCACAACGTCACATGCGGAACGGACTTAAGACAATCCGCATGTAAGCCCGATTCAAACGGTAATCGGTAAAAGCATGACAAATCCGTTGAGGGCTGAGGATTTGCCAAAAATCCTAAGTCAACGTCTGATACACGTTGCTGTTTAGTCTTTTCACAGGAGAAAGACGAAGTCTACGTATTCAATATCGTAGCACTAAAAGAGTTAACTCTTTTAGCATAACGTCACATGCGGAACGGACTTAAACAATCCGCATGCTAGCCCGACTCAAACGGTAGTCGGTAAAGGCTCATCAAACCCGTTAATGGCTGAGGGTTTGCCAAAAATCCTATAAATACGAGAGTCACTGACGCATCAGCTTCATTAGTTGGTCTCGTGACCTGAGCATCCAACGACATTCGAAACTCTAGGGTCAACGCCGGTCAACGCGTAACCCTAGGTCAACGCCAGTCAATGCGTTGCGATCAAAAAATCAACGTACGACGTTCAAAACCCTAGGTCAACGCCGGACAACGCGTAACCCTAGGTCAACGCCTATCAATGCGTTGCAATGAAAGAATCACCACTCCGAAAAGTACACGAGTATAAACTGCTTCTTAACACTCCGAAAAGTATACGAGTATAAACTGTTTCTTAATACTCCAATAAGGTATACGAGTATAAACTATTCCCTATTGTTGGTTGAGAAGTTCCTGGAGAATATTTTCATTCTTAAGGATAACTCAACAACACTACGCCGGACAACGCGTCGCAAACAAAGACTCAACGCCGACAGTCGAGGGTCAGTTCTGTGTTCAACCAACAAGCACGAGCTAAAAATCAGAAAACCAGGAATTGACTTCAAGTTCGAATTTCCGACAACGGTCAGACAATAAATGCAGCACCGGAACTCTTGCAGACATTCGACAAAGCACCGAATAGCCTGGAAGATTGAAGGAATCAAGAACGGAAGTCATTCCAAGGTCCCATTACACCGACTGAAGGTGGGGACAATCATATCCAAAGTATTCCAGACTCTTCTATAAAAGAACGAGACTGAAATACTTTGGAGGGGGTATCTGTAGGCATATAAAATTGCTTATAGGTCCTTTAGCTCAGCTCGGCACAAACCGACGAACCAACGAGGCGACGAGATCGACGAATCGCACGCAAGCAACGGAATACATCCATTCGCGTGCGGGATCAAGCCAAGTGTTCGAAGAGTCAACGAGTCATCCAACCGAGAGCGGACTCGAACGAATCACGATCGAATCAAGATCGGTTTCGGACTCGAACTCAGAAGTGGATTTACTGCCAAATCAGGAATCCGACTTACTGCCAAATCAGGTCAACAAATCGAATCCGAACCAATCAACCGCAGAACCGGAAAACGGGCACAAAGAGGCAAAACGACAGAGCCACCTGTGGCCGGCCACACTGTGCCCAAGGCACAGTGAGGGTAGCCTATAAATAGGCCACCCCCTTGTTCATTTGAGAAGGGTGGAAATTTTGGAGAGGAGACTCAGAACTTAACAAGATTCAAACTTTAGGACTTCAAGGACTTGCTCATCCAGATCTGGTGCTCGGCGACCGTCAACGCCAAATAAGGCAGGTATTCGAGAGGACCAGATCTCAGATCTACGCGTACGAACTCCGGATCTAAGCTTGGTCTTAGATCCCGAGACTTGAGCGATTGTTTCCTTGGTGAATCAATCCCTCCCGGCTATTATTTCCTTCGTGGAATAATACCCGTCGTACTGCGTAGATCCGACCGGATCCAGATCGCGCGGTGGTCCACGGCAAACAACCCCGGCGCAGGCAAAGAACCCACAAAGCAAGAGACCGCAAAACAGGATCTTGCGATTCGTTCGACAAACAAGGAAATAAAGTTGTAATCTTTCTTTACTTTTATTTGATTTTCATTGTAACCGGATCTTATAAAAAGACCGGATCTTTTGTAACCGATAAACTGTTGTAAAAGAGAACAATGAATTCAACAAAGAAAGACACGATTTTTCCCGCGAACACCACCAAATGGTGACTCGCACAGTTCCGAGCTACCAGGACTCTTATTGAGTACAAAACCTCCCCAAACACGGATTTTGATGATTTTTAAGGATTCTTTCGTCCCAGAACTTCTCGAACTGTTTTGAGGTTATCTCTAAACACGTTTAGACGGTTATAAACTGCAGATGACGTTTAAACACAAATTCTTATTCAAAAGGATATCTCCAAAGCCTATAAATAGAAGCCTAGGGTCTTCTTTAAAGAGGATCTGAGATTGAGAAGGCGAGGTGCTGTCACATTGTCCAGTTAACCATGAATTTCAGAGGAGAATCATCAGAGCTTAGCGAACACTTTCATAAAGAAAGCCTCTTCGAAAGGTTTGTGATTCTCTCCCCTTCTTTCCTCCGGATTAAACTTAGTTTTAATCTCGAGAAGAGCCACAATCTCGCTTGGTCGTGATTGTCGCTTCCGCAATTGTTTCCTTCGTGAAATAAGAGCGTAATTATATTGTCTATCGGGTTGATTTGCGGTGGTCCACGGACTAACGCGTCCCCGGCACAGGCAAAGATCTCACGTAAAGCAGCGGGAGATAAACTACTGCCGCGTTTTGTTTGATAAAGTTGTAATCTTTATTTTTTTTCGTTGTAAGAGGATCTTATAAAAAGATCAACTTTTCTTTCAGTTTGAACTTGTAATCGATAAACGGTGTAACAGGTTTTGAAAACAATGGAAAAGGTAACTTTTGACACAAACAAACTGGCGACCACAGTGGGAGCCGATAGCTTTTCTGCCAAAGCTGTAGTGTCGCAACCGAAGATCATCATCCCGATCAGCGAGGAGGTCGAATACGAATTTGATCAAGCAAAATATGAAGAATACTTATCCTCCTCTTCCCGATCATCCTCCCCTCGTAGGAATAGGAGAAATTCCACAAGGAAAAGTCGAGGACACTTGGATTTGAAGGTTCAAAACCAAGAACCTCATCTCGCAGCGGCTCAAGGCACACCTTGCAAAGCTGAAGATGCTACTGAAAACGAGCCGACCTTATCCAAGAGGGCGCGTCAAAGACGGCGCCAACGCCTTGCACGCCAATTGGCCAAAGCCTCCGTGTAAGTGGATGGAATCCGCTATGAAGCGGATCTAAAGTCTAGAAGACGACAACCGCCACGGTAGCAAGCTGGTAACTGGTCCAAACCAACGACGAATGAATGAGTCCCCGTTAAGAGGACACGTTCAACTCTTGAAGAACGGATCAAGAAGCGCCACGCTTTACTCGCGAATGCAAGAATCCTGGTGCAAGAGGCCAAGAAACTACAAGCAAATGGTGCAGACGATAAACTGACGAAACCACGTCAAATCTGGAGACCAAAATCCAAAACAAGGCCCGAAAGAAACAAGTTACTGGTTGCTGGCTCGGCCAGGGCCGAGTCATCACTATGCTCGGCCAAGGCCGAGCCAACAAAATCTGGCTCGCCAAAGCCATAGGCCACTAAACGCTGGCTCGGCCAAGGTCGAGCCACCAAACACTGGCTCGGCCAAGACCGAGCTACCTTTTGCTGGCCTACGTCACCGCCAAGCCGGTTCACCTTCGTTTGCAGAAATTTCGCCTCCCGCGACCAGTTTTGAGTCCCCGACAGCTCCTGTTTCTGTTCCGGCGACTTCCTCACCTTCTGTAGAACCCCACGGCAGTGTGGACTTGTCCCGATTTAAAATGAACATTACGGATCGTCTTGGTCCTTTGCATAAAGATGAACCCCGTATAGTTCGTCAGACTGGGGGTCGTACGCAATTCTCCAATAAGTCAAAGACCCCTCTTAGGAGAAGGTACCAGCAACTACTCGCCTTGGACTGCGGGTAGAAGTCCAAGAACCTGTTGAGTCCTCACGCGCACGAAGGCGTGTTTTCAAATGAGCGACTCTTGAAAATAACGACAAGGCATTATATCCTCAAAGAGAGCCTTATTCGTCAGAAGACGACGATACTAGAATGAGAGGATTATGCCAACACAAGATAGGTTGCTCCGATAGTCATATCGATGAGTTGTACTATCAGACTGGGGGTATGAATAGATCTCGGAAGAGAAATACCCGAGAAATGGATTCTCGTTATCCATGTACCAAACTTATTAGGGCGGTATTGTCAGAATGTAACTGTTCCAAGACTGCCTCGCAAAGGACTTCAGTGTTTGACAGGCTTTCTACAGAAACGCCAAGACCCAAATCAAGACGTTTCCGTAAAAGAAAGCCGACCGTTCAAGAACGTGAATTCCCAGAATTCACGATTAACATGGCAGAAAAAGAAAAATCCACGCGACGCTATAGTCCTGAACCTTTTCCGTAAATATCACAACGATTGACTCGGCTGCGAACTGGGGCTATTAGGCCTAGGGATTACAACAGAATTCAGAGAGGATAGTCCTCGGACGATGAGGCGTCGGATGCCAACTCCGCAATTGCTTCGGATGCCATTGTGTTCAGTACGGGACAGACTCGAGAGTCGTTCATGATCACCACCGAACAGATGGCTCAACTTCTTCAAGAAGCTTTGGCAAAGCAGAAAGAGGATTTTAAAATTGAAATGGAGATGGCAGTGCAACGTGTTAAAGATTTACATGCCCAACAACTCCAGCAATTGACAAATCAACGCGGTGAATCTAGCCGTCGTCCAACTACTAATCAGATAGATAGCGACTCAGAAGTGGAAGAAAATATCAATGCTGATGACCCTCCCGTTGACCAGAACACTGGTGGTGGCGCCAATATCCATCCTCAAAATCGCCAGAAGAGAGAGGTAGGCGAAGACCTTAAAATGAAAGACTTGGAAAGCAAAATCAATGCTTTGATGTCTGCCCAAGAAGTAAAAAAGACTGGCATTCTGTGTCCCTACCCGAGAGAGTGGGACTCCATTCCATACCCGCCAAAGTTCAGTTTAATTAACTTCACGTCGTTCGATGGGAGGGCTCCCCTACCCAACACTTGATTTACTTCAAGTCCCACCTGGGGATCATTTCGGGCAATGAACCTCTCATGGTGCGATCGTTCGTAGGAACCCTTCGCGCAGCTGCATTTGATTGGTACCGCCGGCTTAAACCAGGAAGTATCAATACATGGGACGATATGGAAGGCATGTTTCTCGCTAATTTCTTCGACGATGACACAGAGGTATCGATCGGAACGCTCTTTGAAGAGAAGCAGAAAGATGGAGAGCTCATGGAGAACTTTGTTAAGCGCTTTCGAAACAAGGCAATGAACTGTCGAGACCCGGTCACGGAGGAGTTCATCCTCCAAACGTGCCACAATAACCTTTCCATAGATGTGTTGGAAGCTATGGGCACTGCACTATCTAAGACATGGAAGGAATTGAAGGTGCGAGGAGAGCAGGCTGAACGCTTCCTCAAAAGGAAGAAAGCTGAAAGGGGACAACCGGCAAATAATACCCAAAAACATAACTTTACCCCCCGTGGTAAAGGGAAAGGACCGGCGAACGCGGTGGACGCAAATCAGACATTTGAATTACAACCCCAACAGCAGCCGCAGCAACAGCAGCCGCAGCAACAAGCGCCAAAACAACAAATGCCTCAATGGCAACAACGACCTCCAAGGCAACAGAAAACTTCTGAGCCAAAATTCCCAAAGGAATACTCCTTCAAGGAAGATGAAGTCCCTGGTATCTTCAAGTATTTGATGGAAAATAACAAAATTAAGCTGCCTCCGATCACTGATCATGAAGGAGCTAAGAAAATCACGGATCCGCGGTATTGTGCATTTCACAGAACAGTCCATCATCCTACGAAGTCGTGCTACGCTCTCAAGGACAAGATTCAGGCCTTGATCGATGTCGGAATCATCACTCCGAAGCAGCCTAAGGAAAAGAAGGTGGGCGCAAATGCCGTTTCTGTTAGCTTTGGCTCAGTCCTTCTGGCATGGTTTCAACCAGAGCCCGTATACAAGGTGCAAATGAAGACTGTCAACGATGATCCTTATGGACAACGTCAAAAAGGACTCGTACAACACGTAACTTCTACCGGCGAAATTCTTTGGGTCCATCCGGACTTGTTAGGAGATGAGCAGTGGGTAGGATCCTCATCTAAGAAAAAGCACACGGGTAAAGGCAAAACCTTCTGTCCCACCACAGCAATTCCCGAAAAAGATGATGAAAGTATCCCCACCTTATCACTCTCCGAAGACGAACAAGAGGTTTTTGCCACTAGGGGTGTGAATGAATATCATTACAAATACCCCGAGACTTCTGACGCAAATGCCAAGACATTAGCCGAACTGAGGGTGGTTACAACTCCCCCTGCACCGGTTGAAAAAGCTCAACAGAAGACAGCTAATAAGAAAAAAGAGAAAGAGCCTCGACCCCAGGAGGCTCAGAACCCGAAGCAGTCTCGATTCAATCGTTCGATTGGGAGAGATAAATCGGGAAGTTCAAACACTCCTTACCTCTTTGATGTCATGGCTCAGCTAGCTAACATCCCAGCAAGGATAACTTTGTATGAGTTGTTGCGCCTCTCCAAGGATACTAGAGAAGCATTGCGAGAAGCTTTAGCCGATTCTGACGCGTTCCTTACTCAAGTCAAACCGGCCCGTGAAGAAATGGAATCACAAGTGCAGCTTTGTAATTTATCGGCCAAACAATTCCCTCATATCACGTTCACTAAGGACGACATGCAAGTGAGGAATTCAAAGCATGACAGGCCTTTATATTTCACTGGATACATTAGCTCCAGCGTAGTTAACCGGGTCCAAGTCGACCCGGGGTCCGTTGTTAGCATCATGCCGCTCCGATTGATGCACAATCTCGGAATCCCAGCAAGCAAGCTGGCTTCCACAGGTATCGTTATATACGGGTTCAATACCAGTGGATCCAGACCTTTGGGTAAAATCCGGATAAAATGTCAACTTGGGGATCTAAAATCCGAAGTTACGTGCTACGTAATCGACGCAGAGACCTCCTATAACTTACTATTGGGTCGACCATGGATCCATGGTAATCTTATAGTTCCCTCTACTCTTCATCAGTGTCTAAAATACGTAGATGCCAATAACGAAGTCAAGACGGTGGTCGCAGATAAGCAACCGTTTAAGGGATTAGAAAATTACTTTACCGATTCCCTCCTTTACGGTGCTGAATCTGATACTGAATCATCGGCTCAAGGCACGGATAGTGGGGAAGAAGCTGACACAGAAGCAGGATTTGATTACAATGGTAGTTTTGTACTAAATGACATTGTACCCTTTGTAATCGGTCATGACGATGGCGAATCGTCAGACGGTAGTTGTAATTGGCAGCTTGCCGAAGAAATAATAAATAACGATTTAGAGTACTTACCGTGTTTGGCTAATGTAATGCAGGGGTTGTACAATAATCCCGACGTGCATATGCCGCTTCAGTCATCTTGCTTCACGAAAAAACGCTTCCAAGACTCGTTAGGAACAACCTTTGTCATTCCTACTAAAGCAGGGGGTGAAGAAGAGTTAGTGTTCGGCAAAGGGGAAATATCCCCGCTATCGTATTTCTCTCCAAGTGAAGATAAAAATGAAGAGAGATCTGGCCTTCACTCATCCCGATATAGTCATCAAGCGCGTGATTACATGGAAAAATGGGGATATAATTTTGCGCTTGAAGAAGGACTTTGTTTTGGTCGGGGCCCACGAGTTCCACCTCGTATGGCCTATGTACCGGAAGGAAAGTCTTATAACTATTATAGTTATAAAGGGGTCTGGGTTATACTTCTGATGACGAGTGTTGTTGGCAAATCGTAGACCATTTAACGAATCAAGATGGATACTCATCTGACTCTTCCAGTTGGGATTCAGATGTCAGCCTGGGAGAGGTATTCAAAGGCTTGATGTCGAATATGACCACAGTCGATCCTTCCACGATTCAAGAGGATGATCAACTACCGTCTTAACATCAAACCGGATGCAAAACCTATCAAACAATAGCAAAGACGATTTCGCCCACAAATCATGGAAGCGATTGAAGAAGAGGTCAAAAAACTAATTGATTCCGGTTTTATTCGGGAAGAACAACATCCGGATTGGCTCGCGAATATTGTTCCGGTCCTCAAGAAGATTGGAAAAATAAGGATATGCATTGACTTCAGAGACTTGAATAATGCGTGTCCGAAAGACAATTTCCCTCTCCCTATCACTGATGTTATTATCGATAACACATGTGGGTTTGAGAGAATGTCCTTTATGGACGGGTTCTCGGGTTACAACCAAATCAAGATGTACCCGGATGATGAAAAACATACTTCATTCAGGACGCCTCTCGGAGTGTTCTGCTATACAGTGATGCCTTTTGGGTTAAAGAACGCGGGCGCCACATATCAACGGGCTATGTCTAAGATTTTTCAAGAACATCTCCGTAAAACTGTCGAATGCTATGTCGACGATTTGGTAGTGAAGAGCCGTAATAAAAACGATCATATCAATGATCTAAGGACCATGTTCGAGCTCATGCGAACTCACCAGTTGAAGATGAACCCCACCAAGTCTTTCCTTGGAATGTCCAGTGGTAAGTTTCTGGGATTTGTCGTCACTACAACGGGTATCCGCATTGACCCTGATAAAGTAAAGGCAATTAATGAGTTACAACCTTCGAGAAATCTCAAGGAGCTCAGAGGATTGCAAGGACGGTTAGCTTATATCCGTCGGTTCATCTCGAACCTTTTAGGAAAATGTCAACCATTCTCCAAACTCACAAAGAAGGGCGTGTCGTTTGTGTGGGACGACGCTTGTCAAAAGGCGTTCGAGAGTATTAAAGAATATCTCTCAAAGTCGCCTGTACTCGTTGCACCGAAATCAGGCAAACTGTTTTTGATTTATATCAAGGCGACGAGCCACTCATTAAGTGCATTACTTGCACAAGATAACGATAACAGTCATGAACAGGCAGTATATTATCTAAGTCGGACCTTAGTAGGTGCAGAATCCCGATATCCCATGATCGAAAGGGAATGTCTTGCCTTGGTATTCGCAATTCAAAAGATGCGGCATTACCTGGTAGGACAGACTATTTATGTTATCTCCAAAGTTAACCCAGTTCGAGTATTCATGACACAACCAGCTTTCATGAATTGGTGTTTAGCAAAATGGGTCTTGCTCTTGTCCCAATATGACTTGCACTTTAAACAACATAAGTTAGTAAAAGGGCAGGCCATCTGTGACCTCTTGGCAGCTAATCCAACTACGGATACCGCCGAGATATATGACGATCTACCCGATGAAACCCACGAAGTCAACGCAACTTCATACCAACAAGTACGACGTTTGTACTTCGATGATGCTTCTCGAGCAACCAATGTAGCAAGTGCTCCTGGACCTTCTAAGGTTTCCTCTGGAGTTGGAGTCGTCTTAGTTTCCCCAGGAAAACATGTGATGCCTCGAGCTTACTCGCTAACCAAGCCGTGTTTAAATAACGTAGCTGAGTATAATGCACTGCTCATTGGACTCAGGTTTGATAAAGAGCTGGGGGTTGAGTATCTCGAAGCCTTCGGTGATTCTCAACTAATAGTTAAACAAGTTCAGGGAGAGTATGAGGTCAGAAATCAAGATTTAATACCATACCACAAGATGGCCATCGAGATGGCAGAATCGTTTGAGGGATTCTTCATCGAATACATTCCACGCTTACAAAACACGTACGCAGATGCGTTGGCAGCATTAGCCGTGTCCCTGGCGCAGCCGCCCGAAATGGAACAATCCGTTACAGTGAGAACTCACCAACTCTTCGTGCCAATTCACGACGAAGATGACAAGGAAGAGGATGTTCAAGAAGTACATTCCACTCAACTCGAGCTCGAACCCCGAGATTGGCGTTTCCCTATCATCGATTACGTCTTGCATGGAATTTTACCAGAAGATGTGAAAGAAAGGGATTCAATCCGACAAAGAAGAGTCGAACGCTATATCGCAGGGGGTACGATGGTTTGCTACTACGCTGTTTATCTATTAAAGAGGCGAAGGAAGTCCTCAAGGAAGCACACGAAGGGGTTTGTGGCGCACACCAACCTGGCCCCAAACTTTATGACCGCATCAGAAGAATGAGATACTTCTGGCCCTCTATAATGAGCGACGTAATCACGTATGCCCGAAGATGTCATGAGTGTCAAATACACGCGAACTATATGCACCAACCGTCGGAGTATTTACATCCTTCGGTCACATCATGGCCATTCGAAACCTGGGGAATGGACATTGTCGGTCCTATAAATCCCCCGTCAATCAAAGGCGACTGATTCATCTTAGCAATTACTGACTACTTCTCCAAATGGGCTGAAGCGGTCCCACTCAGAGAAGTTAAGACAAGCAACATCATCGCATTCATCAAACACCATATTATCTACCGGCATGGTGTCCCAAGACGAATCATACATGACAATGGTCCTTAATTTGTCAGCAACATCTTCATCAGGTTTTGCGAGAAGTTCAAAATTCAGGACGTCTCCTCAACAGCTTACAATCCCACAGCGAATGGATTGGCTGAAGCTTTCAATAAGACTATCATAAAACTATTGTCAAAACTCGTAAAGACCAATAAACGAGATTGGGATGACAAGCTCGACGCGGCCCTATGGGCCTATCGTACCACGGTGCGTACACCTATGGGAGCAACCCCGTATTCTTTAGTGTACGGATGCGAAGCCGTCCTTCTGTTGGAGATACAAATTCCGTCTCTTCGAATCGCTCTCGCAACACAGATGACGACCGAAGAACAACATTAGAAACATCTCGAAGAACTCGAGATGCTTGACGAAAAATGCTTAGAAGCTCAACAGCATATTGAGTTCTACCAAGCCAGAATCTCTCGAGCTTTCGACAAGAAGGTTCGACACCGGAGTTTTAAAGAAGGAGATTTGGTCTTAACTGAAAGACGGCCTATGATCCTTAACTCCAAGAAGAAGGGTAAATTTGAATCCAAATAGGAGGGACCATTCATAGTAGAGACAGTCTACTCGAGTGGCGCATATCGCCTGGTTACCAAGGACGGCGACCGGCTTATGATGCCAATAAATGGCAAGTTTCTGAAGAAGTACTACCTTTAGTACCCTCAGAAAAAATTATTAAACGGGAAGTTCCTGGAGAATACCATGTACGATATTCTTAAGGATAACCCAACCAGCTGTTCTCTAAACAATTCAAGTTTGGTTATAGAGAACCCCTGCTGTAATCTTCTAAATACTCTCTTGTTGAGATGAGATTTGATTACTCTTTAGAATCAATCTTTCCTCACGAAAGAATTCTCAGTGCCCCCTCACTGTCAGATCAGTTCACGACAAGCCTAACTAAGTTCCTTGGGCCAGCTCTGACTTCCACTATGATTTGTATTCACATTCCTACTTTCAAGTTTCCTTCTCCTTCTTTTTTAAACGAAGGCCTTCACTCTGCCTGAACGACCAAACCTATAAAAGTTAGGGTCGTCTCAATATCCCCTTTTGGTCCAACCGACAAGTCACTCTGACCAGAATCAGATTTCTCTTCGATAAACGAAAACATTTTATGTCTGTCCCTCCAGCCAAACCTATAAAAGTTAGGGTTGGAGTTTGAATTTCATCTTGATAAACAAGAAAGATTATTTCCAGATCAGATAACCTAGACTATAAAAGTTGGGGTTAACTGAATCCTCTCGATTCTCAGGATGGAGATCCCATTCTTAGTTTCATCTTACCGATTCTTGAAGTGGAGATCCCACTTTTAGTTTCTTCTATATACCAAGGATAGAATATAAAATTCTACTTCTTTGGTATCAGGTTCACTTCTCCCTTAAAAGAAGGACTGAAGAAAGAATATAAAATTCATCCTCTTCAGTATCCGGTTCGTTCTTATCCTATAAAAGGATGCTACATTTTAATAACTCCATAATCCATTCCTACGGGTCTGGGGAATTTTATCCCAATCCTAAGCAGGGATAAGTCAACGCCTAACATGCGTTGCCAGTTTAGTCTTTCACCGATTAAAAAAGATACCAGATCCAAACTCTGGGGAATTTTATCCCGAATCCTAAGCAGGGATAAGTCAACGCCTAACACGCGTTGCCGGTTTAGTCTTTCACCGATTGAAAAAAAATACCAGATTCAAAGTCTGGGGAATTTTATCCTGAATCCTAAGCAGGGATAAGTCAACGTCTAACACGTGTTGCCGGTTTAGTCTTTCACCGATTGAAAAAGATACCAGATTCAAAGTCTGGGGAATTTTATCCCGAATCCTAAGCAGGGATAAGTCAACACCTAACACGCGTTGCCGGTTTGTCCTTTGCCGTAAAAAGTAACCAAGTCTACGCATTCAAATTCGTAGCATCAAGTCTAAAGGGGTTCATCCCTTTAGCACAACGTTACTTGTGAAACAGACTCAGATAATTCACAGGCTAGCCCGATTCAAACGGTGGTCGGTAAAGGCATATCAAATCCGTTGACGGCTGAGGATTTGCCAAAAATCCTATAAGTGTTATGGTTGTTTGTTCTAAACGAAATGAGAAATCATAATGAGAATCAAAAAGCCACGAAACAAAACATACGTATCATTAACAAAAAAAAAGTGTTCAGACACAACAGCCACAATCACTTTACATTGTATTTTTGACTAATGATTTCCTGCTCAAGCTGGATTAACTCTTCAACATAAGCACGTTCAAGCTCATGCTACAGCTCAATTCTGAAGGAGTCCTCAGAAGCAGATAAGAGTTGGGCGGCTTCTTCTTCCATCTTGACTAACCTTTCTCTCGAGAGCATCACCTTGCTGGATATCACGGCCTTGCTATGCTCCTCCCCGGCCTTGGTCACCTCCAAAATAGTTTTTCGCTGTTTTGCTTCCACCAGTTTCTGCTCGAGCTCCGCTATTTCAACGTCAACAGAGGCTAACGACGAGTCGATTTCACGCAAATGAGCCAATCTTTCGGAAAGAACTCCCTCCGCTTGGTCGACACGTCTTCTCTGCGCCTGGATCCCAAGTCCGATAGATTCTCGAGATTCACGCCATGACTGCATACGAGCCTCCATTCGTGCATCAACGTAGCCAGAAACACCAACAGATGGAAGCTCTTGTAGTTTCACAAATCTACACTCAAATTGATTTACGTTGTCGATCAAAGCTTTAGCTATATCGGGGGAAACATCATCCTTTATCAAGGCTATTTTACGCTCGAGGACCGGCCGAAAGTGGCTAAAAGGGATCCTCTTCTCCAGAAGCTTGCCAATCAGTGACTGTACAAAATTAAGAAAATTACTGACTTCCAAGCAGAGGAGGAGTTTATCGGGGTCGTTATCAGACAATAAGGCATCAACGCGCGCGCACAGGTGAGAGGACGATCCTAGAAAAATAAAGCGCAAAACGATGAATGTCCAGAAATGATAAGTCAGAAAAAATAAAAGGAAAAGATAGCACACGGGATTTACCAGTTCCCGAAGAGCTTTCTGTGACCGAATGCACCACACCCGCTTCCCGCCGCTCAACTTCATGGGTCGCAGGGAGCGTCATAGGTGTAGTAACCATTAAAGCATCAACTCCTGCAGTTAGTCCCATGGGCAAACTCTCGCTAATAGTTGCGGCAGGCACGGTAGTCAGCATTCCTAAAGAAACCGAGAGTTTGATGACCGAGCATCAATAACAACTCCTGCCAAAAGCAAGAAATCAAGACCCTCAGATTCACCAGATTTTCCGTTAGGAGTAGTTGTATCAGTCTTTATGACTGGTCCTACGATTTGAACCCTCCGATGAGTAACAAAAAAATCACGAATAAATCAGTGAAATATGGGATTAAGAATCTTACTTGTGGGAGAGTCAGCAGTGATGATCGGGTCGGCGGCCTCTTGTTGGGCTTGTTCCCGCAACATATCGTCCAGCAGCATATCGTCAGAAGCCGATACCGGATCACGAGAACCTATATCCTCTCCTTCAAAAGGCGCGTCTTGGGAATCCCCATCGTCACCTTGACCCTCTGTTACTGCATCTAAAAGAAAGTGCAAGAGTTAAAAATCGCCTCAACTCATCAGACTTACGGCAAGAAAAAAAAGGTCAAGTAAAAATTTACCTTTAACGGCAACGCTGGACTCCTGCACCCGCTCGCTTAGATCCACCTCTTGCAGCTTTTGTAACAGAGTAAGAAGCATAGAAACAGTTAGCAGGGATACGAATTGTCTGTCGTTCAGTGCCCGCCATCCGAAAGAGGTGCTACTGGTTTTAAGAATACCTGGATTCTCAGCCTGTTCGGTTAAACCTGTCTCAACATCGTGACCCGCTTCGGTCCCGCCAGGAATATTAATCTCAGCGTCTGCATGATCTTCCGGCCTGATTCCCGGAGTTGGTGCCGAGAAATCAAGATCAGGCGAAGAGGCGTCAAAGGCGAAGGTTGGTGCCGAGAAATCAAGATCAGGCGAAGAGGCGTCAAAGGCGAAGTCGCTTGTAAAATCCTCCTCTACAAAGTGCGAAAATTGTTTAAGTCCGAAAACCCAACATATATCGGAAGAAGCTATACAAAGAAATACTCACCCCTTTCAGCTGCAATTCCTTGAGTCGTTGGTTCCATTTCGAGGCTGCCCCGCCGCTTAGTAGCCAGCTTCTTGCGTTTAGTCGGACGTCCCTCTTCTGGATCAGCAGGCCTGTCCTCAGAAAATTTAGAACATAATTCGTGCCATGAAGTAGCCTGAGTTGCGGACCGGGATCGCATCCGAGGAATAAGGCTGGGTTCCTCTCTCTCTTCTTCAGAAAATTCACCTGGGATTTCAACTGACATCTTGTTAGGATAGGTGAACAAGACTTGCATCTTTGGCCTCTTTACAGGAGGTGAAGGTTTGCACGGTTGAAAGCGGCGAGTTCTTTCAGCGATTGCTAATTCAAATAACTCTAAAGAGAGGGGATCTAACACACTTGTTTCCGGTGCCTCTTCTCCAGCATCGCCACCAATTCCTACGCCACCCCCAAAATGAGGTTCTGTAGTTGGCTCCTCCTGCTTTGAATGACTAGAAGGACCCGTCGATTCCCTACTTCTCCTCTTTCCAAGTTTGGATTCATGCACCATTCGAGTAGCAACCCGAGACGCTTCTTCGTCGGTTGACTCAGTGATCGTTTGAACTGGCACATGTTCATTGGCCGCCAAAAGCCATCGGCATTGTAGGAAAGTCAGCTCTAACTTGCGCTCGACGCCCGGAAGATTAAATTTGACACCGGTACAACCAGTAATGTTCCAAAGCCACACACGAGCCCCATCCACTAAACCTTCACAGGTCCGGAGCTATTGGTTTGGGTTCCCGATGTAAATTTGATCGTAACCAAATTGGTGAGCGAACCGACATGGCAAGTAGGGTTCTATGTAACAATAATTTCGGACGCGGAAGATCACATAGCCCGGCCGAATGTTAACCAACCAATTGAAGCAGCCAGAATCAAGGAAAGTCCGACCTATACCCGGCTTCTCTACATCTATCAATGAGTCGCCGTACTGACCTGAAAACCGTGGGAAGCAAGTAGGGAAGACCCAGCATTTGTGATTCTGAAGCTGCTTCCTAACATCTGTGAAACCTCTTCCCTTCCACTTACAGTTTTCTATTATTTGAAGAAAGGGAAGGGAGGGATCCACCGAGGTCAGCACCCACATTATATCGGATAGATGAAGTACTAGCCAAGCCATTAAATAAGTATAAGGGAGCTCCACCTTTGTAAGAGGAATCTGAGTGGGCGGCGGGTTCTCTTGACTAAATCTGCTTACAATCTGATGTAGCCCTCTGTAAATACCCACGGTCATTGCCGGAAGAAGACATAAGTTTTTCCGGTGAGCAAGTAGAACCGCTGGGAACAACACTTCTTAGGAAAGTACGTCAGAAGATTGGTATGGCACTACACACTTTTTCAGCCAAATAGCGAGATACCCGGCAAGTAATGTCGTAGGCCGGATTGGTTTGACTCCATGCCGCAAGAAAGTTTGAAATTTTGTTCCGGCAGCAAAACCATCCTCAATACCAGCCGTGGTGTAAGATTGAGCATTGGATCTCTTGATTAGCTCATTCACTTCGGAGGTGGTTAGCGGCGACAACTCGCAAATCGGTTCATCCAGAACGCTGTCTATATTCTTAAAAAGATAATCCGCAAACTTCTTTAAACTGATTTGTGGTCACGATTTTTTCGATAAAGGATCAATACCTGCAAGAGCTATGTGATAATGGCAGGCAAGGTCCCAAAAGGTGTTGTAACGATTGGGAGTCCGCGATTTCAGTTGTTGCAGCTCCTTATTAGAAGGAAAGTACTCCTGATAAATCATGTTCCCTATCGAAAGACCCGAGATTTTATACATCTCGTGCAGCGCTAAACCTAACTCCTCGTGCTTGGTCAGAAACGTGTTGGCCTTAGGGTTGTAAAGTTCCAGCAGTGCCAAGAAATGGGGAACGCTCATGGTCAGTCCGTAGGTGGTGGCACGAACGGCTGCATATAGACCACCAGCCTTCAAATCCTCGCCAAATCGATCCAAGATGTAGTGGCTCAAACGGGTCCACCATAGTTTATCTGACGAGTGTATCCAGCTATAACATCGATGACAGCCATAACATCGATGACCGGTCACTGGCATTTCTCGGCCCAAAGCCGCAAGCCGATTCTTCACAGTGTTTGCGACAGTGAAGATCTCGCCTTTGGGTGGGTCATTCAATCCTGTAATCCCTGGATGTAGCCCCGTTATCCGATTCCGATTACTTGAGCCAACCGTGCCACGAGTATTGTAGCCGCAGTGAATGCGCTCATGTTCTTCCGTTAATCTCCATGACATCTCCCGAGGGACAGCTTGACACCGGAGCTCGGTAAGTGAACGGTGGTGAGGAACCGGAGGAAGGTAGAGATGACCACCGTCGTCGTGATGCAGCCACTGCTCCATTCCAAGAAAAACAGCAGCGGGATCTTCTATGGAATCCCCAAACAAATAATCTGGCTTTCATAGCGGGTGCGTAGAACTTGGGTCCTTCACCAACAGTGCATCCGTGATAAGTTGTCGTAAACTAGGGCGCTCTCCTTTCCGTATTAATCGTGAAAGCTCTTCGGGGACACCCGAAGCAAACTGAGGAGCCACCGGAACAGGGATTGGCTCATCAGTAGAGGCATAAGCCTCACTGCAACGGCCCTCTACTGAATGAGCGCTAAACTCCCTCGAAAGAAATTCAACTAAAAAAATAGGTGATTATCAAGTTTAACCATAAATGCCTATGTGAAAAAAAAAAGTATAGGTGTCGAACTCGACTCACAAATTGTGAGATAGAGTCACGGCCTTCGCCCCGCAAAAGAGAGCAAAACGAGGAAGTTATACCAACGACATATTCACGATGGATTATCTAGGCGAGACGATTAAGTGCCGCACTATACACACGAAGTATGAAATATATCATCGCACGAATAATGCAACAATATACCTATCCTTCGGAGTATAGTATGACAAGAAATCGCCCCGAGATAATTCAGTCATGTCTTGACCAAGCAAAACACGACTTGTAAAGCGTCCACCCCCACGAAGGAGGGTGGCGGCTCTTCCCAATTGTCTCATCAAGGAGAACAAAGCGGGGATGCAACATGCAGTATGATATCTCGATATTTAACTCAGGAGTAAAAGAGGCGGTTATGATATACCTGTGCAGCTGAACGGTGCCGGCTCGGGCGACTGAGCCACCGAATGGCCTCGAACTACGCGAGATCTCTTGGGTGACATATCTGCAAAGAATTAACAGGTCAATTACAATGAAAATGGAGAAATATCAGATTAATGCAAGGGAAGATGGTGCTCCGGTCAGATTTAAGTAGTAGGCTCGATACCGATACAGTTTCAACCCACGACACATCATGCAACAAATTAAGCCAGAATTTTAGGGATTTGGCTAAAGTCATCTACGGGGCCAACAATAAACCACGACGTGCCTATAAGTCCGGTATAACAGTTACTGTATACAATTAAAAGTCCAAAGGTGTTAAACCTTAGCTTGACCAAATCCGTGCATGCAAACAGAACAAAATCTACAGCCATGACTACACGTGAAATTATGATTCCGGATTAAAGTCTGGAATCAGTCACAGCTCAGCACTAGGTATTCGGTCATTACCCAAGTTTGAAACCTACATTTTGGGTTTTCATCCACAACCGAATTCAAAGATCAAGATTCAAGAACCCGAAGTCAAGAATTAATGTCGGCCACACATATGAATTATTAGAGCAGGTAAACCCAAAACTGAACCCCCAAATGGTCGGCCATCACACAAGAACTTGAAATCGGTCTTGGTGTTTCCCCCCAAATCACAAAAGCTAGGGTTTTGGGTATATGCTTAAAACCATAGTTCAATTAAGTACGGGGATTCGAATTAAAGCTCCAAGGGCTGAAACATACCTGAGACCTGATCGAAAACAGAGACGATGAACCCACGTCGCAAATCCTCTTCAAGAATCAAATGAAGAACCCTAAATCCCTAAATTAAAGCTTCAAAGTTCTAGCCTGGCTCCCAAGAACTTGTGAAAAGGGCTTGAAGAGGTCGAGGAAGACTTAAAGAGAAAAAAGGAGGGAAGAGAGGAATTTTCGAACAGAGGAAAATATCGAAACGACTGAAGAAGAAGAACAGTCGGTTTTTTTAAAGTACCGCCCGAAGCTGGCTCGCAAAACCTGAGTCACCACCAGCTGACTCGCAAAACCCGAGTCACCACCAGCTGACTCGCAAAAACCCGAGCCACCATTAGCTGTCTCGTAACACCTCAACCCCCATTTGCTGACTCGCACACATGCGAGCCACCATTTGCTGGCTCGCACACATGCGAGCCACCATTCGCTGGCTCGCATGTATAACGAGCTGTTTGGGCCAAATTTTGGGTGTTTTGGTCCCTCAGTGATTATTTCCAACATATATGGTATCCGTATTCATACTCCAATGGGTATACGAGTTTAAACTGTTTCCCCACCCTTGACGGGAAGTTTCTGGAGAATATTGTGCAAAATATTCTTAAGGATAACCCGGTGAACTCCTAAGAGTATACGAGTATAAACTGGTTCTCTCCGCTTCAATGCGTCGTCGAATATGAATTCCCAACAAAGATAGTCAGCTCAACGTTAAATCAATGACACCATTTGGTTTCAATTCAAGACTTCAACAGCGGTCAGACGATAAACGCAGAACCGTTAAAACTTTATCTATCCGATAGAACGCTGAATAGATTGAAGGATGAAGGAGTCAAGAGATGAAGCCCATTACAGGTCTTTCTGCAGATAGGGCCTATCACATCCAAAGTATTTCAGGCTCTTCTATAAAAGAAACGAGACTGAAACACTTTGGAGGGGGTATCTGTAGGGGTTAAAAATTGCCTATAAGTCCTTAAACATAGTTCAAGATAAGGAAAAGACGATAAACGTTATTATCCAAGTCAAGGGAATTTATCCAACATCAGTAAGTGTATGAAATGGATCAGTAGAATGCACAAGCTATCGAAGCGATGAAGTGTATGCAAAACAAGGGAACTGGAAGAGTCACAAATCACCAAAGTATCAAAAAAGCAAACAAAACACCACTTGGAGGCCCGTGTAGGCGCGAGTCACCAATTGGTGGCTCGCACCTATGCGAGCCACCAAATGGTGGCTCACATCTATGCGAGTCCACCAAATGGTGACTCGCATAGTTCCGAGCCACCAAATGGTGACTCGCATAGTTCCGAGCCACCAAATGGTGACTCGCATAGTTCCGAGCCACCAAATGGTGACTCGCATAGTTCCGAGCCACCAAATGGTGACTCGCACAGTTCCGAGCCACCAGGACTCTTATTGAGTACAAAACCTCCCCAAACACGGATTTCGATGATTTTTAAGGATTCTTTCATCCCAGAACTTCTCGAACTGCTTTGAGGTTATCTCTAAACACGTTTAGACGGTTATAAACTGCAGATAACATTTAAACACAAATTCTTATTCAAAAGGATATCTCCAAAGCCTATAAATAGAAGCCTAGGGTCTTCTTTAAAGAGGATCTGAGATTGAGAAGGCGAGGTGCTGTCACATTGTCCAGTTAACCATGAATTTCAGAGGAGAATCATCAGAGCTTAGCGAACACTTTTATAAATAAGCCCCTTCGAAAGGTTTGTGATTCTCTCCCCTTCTTTCCTCCGGATTAAACTTGGTTTTAATCTCGAGAAGAGCCACAATCTCGCTTGGTCGTGATTGTCACTTCCGCAATTGTTTCCTTCGTGAAACAAGAGCGTAATTATATTGTCTATCGGGTTGATCTGCGGTGGTCCACGGACTAACGCGTCCCCGGCACAGGCAAAGATCCCATGCAAAGCAGCGGGAGATAAACTACTGCTGCGTTTTGTTTGATAAAGTTGTAATCTTTATTTTTTTCGTTGTAAGAGGATCTTATAAAAAGATCAACTTTTCTTTCAGTTTGAACTTGTAATCGATAAATGGTGTAACAGGTTTTGAAAACAATGGAAAAGGCAACTTTTGACACAAACACTACGATGTTGAATACGTAGGCTTTGTCGTTATTTCTTCTTGTGTTATGTTTTCACTTGAAACACTGAAGGAAAAGTCAGAAGTACCAGAGGTGTAGTATTAACTTGGTATGAATTTTTATTTTGAGTGCAATTCAGAAATTTTCTTCATTATCACTAGGATAATTTCAGAAAACTTTTAATCCGCTGGGGATTTATAATGAAAACTTGCTATTCTTATTAAAAAAGGATTAATAAGTTCATTGGGGGTTTGACTGTTAGAGGTGTGATGTTAAACTAATAGTATTTTATAGGCCTATCGCTCTATTAAAGAAAGTCGATAAGTTGATTTGGTCGTCAGAGGTGTGATATTAACTTGACGGGTATATAGACTTATCGTTCTATTGAAGAGAGTCGATAAGTTAATTGTCAGAGGTGTTTTCTTAACGTGATAAGATTGTGGACCTATTGCTTTATTAAAGAGAGTCGATATGTTGATCGGGTCATCAGAGGTGTTTTGTTAACGTGATAAGATTGTGGACCTATCGATCTATTGAAGAGAGATGATAACTTAATTGTCAGAGGTTTGGTGTTAACATGATGGGAGTTTATTACGATCGGAGCAACTTTGTGGACTTATCATCCTATTGAAGAGGTTTGATAAGTTGTGCGATATTAACATGACAGGAATTTATTAGGATCGGAGCAACTTTGTGGACTTATCATCCTATTGAAGATGATTGACAAGTTAATTTGTCAGAGGTGTAATATTAACGTGACAGGAATTTTGTACTTATGATTTCAACAAGATTTTGAAGACTTATCGTCTATCTAGGGAAGATTGCGATTTGAGCAATTTTGAGGACCTATCATCCTATTGATAAGGATTGATAAGTTGATTATTAGAGGTAAATTGTTAACGTGACAAATTAGGAGTGATGCAAGACGAATTCGTACTCCATGGGGATGTTAATCATCAGAAGTATAATGTTAACTCGACGACTTTTTGTGAATTTTGTAGTTGACAGAGGTATTCTATTGAACATGACAACTCAGAAACTTTATTACTCATAACCCAGTGGACTACAAATAAGCCAACCCCTAGTCTTGAACAAGTGCAAGGGGAAAAAAGGGTAAACAGAGTACATCGCCTAGTGGGCCACTATCTGTCAAGTCGTTCAGTGACATTAGAGTATAACGACTATGTTTAGAATAGAGGCACTATATACGGCAGGCCGCTATCTGAAGAGTTTGGCTATCAGAGGTAACTGTTAACGTGATAATTTTGATGGACCCGGCATCCTATTAAAGAGGATTGGTAGGGAAAAATTTAGAGAAAATTGACTATCAGAGGTAATCATTAATGTTATAGTTTTGGTGGAACCTCTATCCTATTAAAGAGGATTGATTTTAGTGGTCGTAGTATCTTCCCCTTCTGATTGTGAAGATTGGGCTTGGCCCAATTGCTCAAGTTGATCTTGCTCATTTTGTTCTTCAGCTTTGACCCTGGCAATAATTTTTTGAGCCTGTTCGTCTTGATAGATTAGTTATCTCCAAGAATGGTATTCTGCAACTCCCATTCAGGCCAGGAGTTTGGTTTGCAAGTTATGTCGACAGGTCTCCACTAAGGTAGACTATGTCATACCTGACGAACATCGGAGAGCCATGTTTTGGAACCTCTTGACGAAGAGGGCTTTGATGGGCTCCCTCTTCTTCTGCTTAATGGTGAGAAGGGTATGAATGGAGACTTTTGTGTCCTCTTTAAAAAATATTAACAAGAAGAGTCTCTCTATATCCGCCCACTTTTGGATACATCTGGCATGTAGTTTTCTGAACCATTTAAAGGCAACTCCTTTAAGGGTGCTAATGAATAATCGAGCCAGTATAGCATCGTTTGATATCACATTCCCAGTCTGTAACTTGAAATGATAGATGTGATGGTTCGGTGATCCTATACCGTCAAAGTTTGCAGTGTCAGGACCTCAAACTTTAGAGGATAAGGGGCTGCATCCTAATTAACAGGATAAGGCTATAGGCGTATAAAACTGCCTGAAGGTCCCATAACACAGCTCGGCGTGGTGATTCGACAAACCAACGAACCATCGAGCGATATATCCAAGCATGTTTGTTAAACCACAACACTAAAGCCAAGTGAGACGCGACGAAGCGGATTAACGAGGCGACGAGGTTAACGAACCGCACGTAAACAATGGAATACATCCAATCGCGTGTCCAATCAAGCTAACGGGTCGATGAATCAACGAGTCATCCAACCATAGAGTCCACCACATCAAACAAGATCGGGAGCGGACTCGAACGAATCAAGATCAAATCAAGATCGAATCCGGACTCAAACTCGAACACCGAAGCGGATTTACTGCCAAATCAGGATCCGGACTGTCAAATCAGAGTCCAGATCAACAATGAAGTTCGGATAAACCGCGAAACCAGAAAACGGGCACAAAACCAAACACCTGGAGGGCTCGGCCGAAACCGAGCCACCTCTAGGTGGCGGTGAGCCACCAAGGTGGCTCGGTAGCCGAGCCACCTAGGTGGCCGGCCGAGCCACCTTTTGGGTGGCTCGATGGCCGAGCCACCTAGGTGGCCGAGCCACCTGGCCGAGACACCCAGATCTGGGCCCAGATCTGAGCCCAGATCTGGATTGAGATGCCTATAAATAGAGAAGGAGGGCTTATTTTTGAGAGGTTGGACTTTTGAGAGGTTGAAGGCTAAAGAGAGGAGAACTTTTGAGGGGGAACTCTGCTGGATTAAAGGCTCAAGACTAAAAAAGGTTGGAGCTTTGGAGCTTTGAAGACTCGGACTTTTCAGATCTGGTTCTTGACGATCATCCACACCAAATAAGGTAGGAGTTCGAGAGAGATCAGATCTGAGATTTTTGAGGGGGAACTCTGCTGGGTTAAAGGCTCAAGACTAAAAAAAGGTTGGAGCTTTGAAGACTCGGACTTTTCAGATCTGGTTCTTGGCGATCATCCACGCCAAATAAGGCAGGAGTTCGAGAGAGATCAGATCT
>NC_033801.1:52199096-52256525 GCF_001876935.1 Asparagus officinalis
CAAAGCAGCGGGAGATAAACTACTGCTGCGTTTTGTTTGATAAAGTTGTAATCTTTATTTTTTTCGTTGTAAGAGGATCTTATAAAAAGATCAACTTTTCTTTCAGTTTGAACTTGTAATCGATAAATGGTGTAACAGGTTTTGAAAACAATGGAAAAGGCAACTTTTGACACAAACACTACGATGTTGAATACGTAGGCTTTGTCGTTATTTCTTCTTGTGTTATGTTTTCACTTGAAACACTGAAGGAAAAGTCAGAAGTACCAGAGGTGTAGTATTAACTTGGTATGAATTTTTATTTTGAGTGCAATTCAGAAATTTTCTTCATTATCACTAGGATAATTTCAGAAAACTTTTAATCCGCTGGGGATTTATAATGAAAACTTGCTATTCTTATTAAAAAAGGATTAATAAGTTCATTGGGGGTTTGACTGTTAGAGGTGTGATGTTAAACTAATAGTATTTTATAGGCCTATCGCTCTATTAAAGAAAGTCGATAAGTTGATTTGGTCGTCAGAGGTGTGATATTAACTTGACGGGTATATAGACTTATCGTTCTATTGAAGAGAGTCGATAAGTTAATTGTCAGAGGTGTTTTCTTAACGTGATAAGATTGTGGACCTATTGCTTTATTAAAGAGAGTCGATATGTTGATCGGGTCATCAGAGGTGTTTTGTTAACGTGATAAGATTGTGGACCTATCGATCTATTGAAGAGAGATGATAACTTAATTGTCAGAGGTTTGGTGTTAACATGATGGGAGTTTATTACGATCGGAGCAACTTTGTGGACTTATCATCCTATTGAAGAGGTTTGATAAGTTGTGCGATATTAACATGACAGGAATTTATTAGGATCGGAGCAACTTTGTGGACTTATCATCCTATTGAAGATGATTGACAAGTTAATTTGTCAGAGGTGTAATATTAACGTGACAGGAATTTTGTACTTATGATTTCAACAAGATTTTGAAGACTTATCGTCTATCTAGGGAAGATTGCGATTTGAGCAATTTTGAGGACCTATCATCCTATTGATAAGGATTGATAAGTTGATTATTAGAGGTAAATTGTTAACGTGACAAATTAGGAGTGATGCAAGACGAATTCGTACTCCATGGGGATGTTAATCATCAGAAGTATAATGTTAACTCGACGACTTTTTGTGAATTTTGTAGTTGACAGAGGTATTCTATTGAACATGACAACTCAGAAACTTTATTACTCATAACCCAGTGGACTACAAATAAGCCAACCCCTAGTCTTGAACAAGTGCAAGGGGAAAAAAGGGTAAACAGAGTACATCGCCTAGTGGGCCACTATCTGTCAAGTCGTTCAGTGACATTAGAGTATAACGACTATGTTTAGAATAGAGGCACTATATACGGCAGGCCGCTATCTGAAGAGTTTGGCTATCAGAGGTAACTGTTAACGTGATAATTTTGATGGACCCGGCATCCTATTAAAGAGGATTGGTAGGGAAAAATTTAGAGAAAATTGACTATCAGAGGTAATCATTAATGTTATAGTTTTGGTGGAACCTCTATCCTATTAAAGAGGATTGATTTTAGTGGTCGTAGTATCTTCCCCTTCTGATTGTGAAGATTGGGCTTGGCCCAATTGCTCAAGTTGATCTTGCTCATTTTGTTCTTCAGCTTTGACCCTGGCAATAATTTTTTGAGCCTGTTCGTCTTGATAGATTAGTTATCTCCAAGAATGGTATTCTGCAACTCCCATTCAGGCCAGGAGTTTGGTTTGCAAGTTATGTCGACAGGTCTCCACTAAGGTAGACTATGTCATACCTGACGAACATCGGAGAGCCATGTTTTGGAACCTCTTGACGAAGAGGGCTTTGATGGGCTCCCTCTTCTTCTGCTTAATGGTGAGAAGGGTATGAATGGAGACTTTTGTGTCCTCTTTAAAAAATATTAACAAGAAGAGTCTCTCTATATCCGCCCACTTTTGGATACATCTGGCATGTAGTTTTCTGAACCATTTAAAGGCAACTCCTTTAAGGGTGCTAATGAATAATCGAGCCAGTATAGCATCGTTTGATATCACATTCCCAGTCTGTAACTTGAAATGATAGATGTGATGGTTCGGTGATCCTATACCGTCAAAGTTTGCAGTGTCAGGACCTCAAACTTTAGAGGATAAGGGGCTGCATCCTAATTAACAGGATAAGGCTATAGGCGTATAAAACTGCCTGAAGGTCCCATAACACAGCTCGGCACGGTGATTCGACAAACCAACGAACCATCGAGCGATATATCCAAGCATGTTTGTTAAACCACAACACTAAAGCCAAGTGAGACGCGACGAAGCGGATTAACGAGGCGACGAGGCTAACGAACCGCACGTAAACAATGGAATACATCCAATCGCGTGTCCAATCAAGCTAACGGGTCGATGAATCAACGAGTCATCCAACCATAGAGTCCACCACATCAAACAAGATCGGGAGCGGACTCGAACGAATCAAGATCAAATCAAGATCGAATCCGGACTCAAACTCGAACACCGAAGCGGATTTACTGCCAAATCAGGATCCGGACTGTCAAATCAGAGTCCAGATCAACAATGAAGTTCGGATAAACCGCGAAACCAGAAAACGGGTGCAAAACCAAACACCTGGAGGGCTAGGCCGAAACCGAGCCACCTCTAGGTGGCTCGGTGGCCGAGCCATCACTTGGTGGCTCGGCCAAAACCGAGCCACCACTTGGGGGCTCGGCCAAAGCCGAGCCACCTTTTGGGTGGCTCGATGGCCGAGCCACCTAGGTGGCCGAGCCACCTGGCCGAGCTACCCAGATCTGGGCCCAGATCTGAGCCCCGATCTGGATTGAGATGCCTATAAATAGAGAAGGAGGGCTTATTTTTGAGAGGCTGGCCGAGCCACCTTTTGGGTGGCTCGATGGCCGAGCCACCTAGGTGGCCGAGCCACCTGGCCGAGCTACCCAGATCTGGGCCCAGATCTGAGCCCAGATCTGGATTGAGATGCCTATAAATAGAGAAGGAGGGCTTATTTTTGAGAGGTTGGACTTTTGAGAGGTTGAAGGCTAAAGAGAGGAGAACTTTTGAGGGGGAACTCTGCTGGGTTAAAGGCTCAAGACTAAAAAAAGGTTGGAGCTTTGAAGACTCGGACTTTTCAGATCTGGTTCTTGGCGATCATCCACGCCAAATAAGGCAGGAGTTCGAGAGAGATCAGATCTAAGATCTACACGGTCATCCTCCGGATCAAAACTTGGTTTTTGATCCCGAGAAGAGTATCGATTTCGCTTGGTCGATTTCGATTAATTAGGGCTATTATTTCCTTGGTGAAATAATCCCCTCAGCTGTTATTTCCTTTGTGAAATAACACCCGTCATACCGTGTAGATCCGACCGGATCAAGATCGCGCGGTGGTCCACGGATTAACCCCGGCGCAGGCAAAGAACCCACACAAGCGAGAGACCGCAAAACAGGATCTTGCGATTTGTTCCAAAAAAGGAAAGTTGTAATCTTTTAAGATTTTTTGATTTTGTTGTAACCGGATCTTATAAAAAGACCGGATCTTTTGTAACCGATAAACTGTTGCTCAAGGAAACAATGACTTTAACAAAAACAATTTTTCCCACGAACAATCTGGCGACCACAGTGGGAGCCACCGATCTCACTGCCGAGATCGTTGCGTCGCAGCCGCGGATCTCGATCCCGGTCGGGGAGGAGGTCGAGTATGAATTCGACCAACAAAAGTTCGAGGAGTATCTGTCATCTTCGTCCGGATCCACCTCCCCCCTTAAGTCCAAGAAGTTCTCCTCCAGGAGAAAAGTCCGTTGGTATAGAGAAGTGCAGAATACCAACGAAGATCTCACCCTAATTGATGCCAAAGTTGCATTGGGTGAAGCTCCACCGACCTCCAACCAGGTCAAATCTGTTCTCGCCAATTCCTCCGCCGCTGAGGGCGTAGTGACTCTCTCAAAGAGAGCCCGCCAGAGACGACGTCAACGCCTGGCGCGGCAATTCGCAAAGGCAATGGAGTCCACTGATGGAATCCGCTATAACGCGGATCTGAAGAACAGGAGAGGTAAACAGCCTCAACAACCAATAAACGGAATCGTTCGACACTTGAGGAGCGCATTCGCAAGCGCCGCGCACTGTCAGCGCAGGCACGGGCTAAAGTTCAAGAAGCTCGCAGAAGACTGCAGAAGGAAGTGGCCAAAAAGCCGCCACCAACCCGCCAAGTATGGAGGCCGAAGTCTGAAGCGGCGATCCAGGCTAAAGAGCAACCATTGCAGCCTTCAGCAAAAGTTCAACCTCCAGTGAACCAACCTAAATCGTCGATAATTCCCATAACTGCTCTGGGAGATCGCGCAGGACCATCTCGAAGAAGGAGGTCAGTTTTGGAGCGCCTCGGTCCACTTTTCGATGAGCGATGCAAAACTCCAGTTCAAGAACGTTTGGGCCCGATAAAGAAGCCCCGAACGACTCAACATGCTGGGGGTCACCGCCACCCTCAACATGACAAAGAGATCATGGCAGCTAGGCGCACCAATTTGCACATTGAAGTCCAGGAGCCAACTGAGAATTCACGCCCACAAAGGCATGTTTCGAGGCGCGTGACTCTTGAAAGCCCAAGGAAGGCAGTTCGCCCTCAGAAGGAAACATTGTCGTCTAATGACGATAGCGTTATACCTGAGAAGTCGTGCCAACACACGATTGGTTACTCCGACCTTCAAACCGACGAGTTGTACTATCGTGTTGGGGGTACAAGTAAAACCATGAAAAGGAGTCCTCGAGAACTAAAGACTCAATGCCCCTGTTCCAAACTCATTCGGGCAGTATTGTCAGAGTGCAACTGCATCAAGACAGTCCCCGAAAGAATTTCGATTTTCGAAAGGCTCAGTACCAAAACGCCAAAACCAAGGCCTAGGCATTTCCTACAAAGAAGAACGGTAGTTGAAGATGGAGAATTTCTGAGGGTCATCACTAATATGACCAGCAAAGGGACATCGACACAGGATAATCCTGAGTTGATTCCGGAAGCACCCCGGCGTGTAACCCGTCTGCAGTCTGGAGCCATCATACGAGGAACTTATGGTAGGATTCGGACAAGATTACCTTCAGAAGATGAAGAATCAGATGCCTGCTCTGCAGTCGCATCAGATAATACAGTATCCAGCGAAGGACAACCCCGCGAGTCACTTATGATAAGCGCAGAACAAGTAGCCAAGATGCTCGAAGAAGCCATGGCTAAACAACAGGAGAGCTTCAGGTTCGAAATGCAGATGGCCATGCAGAATATGAGAGAAATGCATGACCAACAAATCCAAGCGCTGACAAACCAGCAAGGCGAACCAAATAATCGTAACCAGGTCAATCAAGAAGATGAGGACACGGGTGCAGATGAAGCTCATAATGCCAATAATCCTCCCGTCAATGCAGGCGGTGGTATCGAGAATGCTAGTCATAACGCCACACTTCCACCTCAGAATCGTGCTAACGAAAATACAGGTGAAAGTTTAAAGATTAAAAACCTCGAGAGCAAAATCAATACGTTGATTTCCGCTCAAGAGAGGAAGAAGACGGGCATTCCTTGTCCATACCCAAGAGAATGGGAATCAATCCCGTATCCGGCGAAGTTCAATCTAATTAACTTCACGCCGTTTGATGGGGAGGGTTCACCCACTCAGCATTTGATTTACTTCAAATCACACCTAGGGGTTATCTCTGGTAATGAGCCTCTGATGGTACGGTCATTCGTTGGCACTCTTCGTGGAGCCGCCTTCGATTGGTATCGCCGCCTTAAGCCAGGAAGTGTGAATAGCTGGGACGACATGGAGACTAAATTCCTCACCAACTTCTTCGACGATGACACTGAGATATCCATCGGGTCATTGCTTGACGAGAAACAGAAAGACGGAGAATTAGTTGATACCTTCATCAAAAGGTTCCGGAACAAGGCGATGAACTGTCGGGACCCGATCACTGAGGAGTTCATTCTCTAGACTTGCCACAATAACCTCGCATTGGACGTGTTGGAAGCAATGGGGACAGTACCGTCCAAAACATGGAAGGATTTGAAGGTCCGAGGAGAGCAAGCCGAGCAATTCCTCAAAAGGAAGAAGGCCGAAAGGAGCCAACCGATGGCTAATCCTCCGAACTCGAACTTCGCCTCTCGTGGTAGGGGCAAGGCACTTGCAGCGGCTGTTGATCAAACGTCGCAACAGCAGCCCCGGAGACAGCAGAAGACTTCGGATCAGAGTCTCCAAAAAGATTACTCATTCAAGGACGAAGATGTTCCAGCCATCTTCGAGACCCTTCTCGAAAGCAACAAGATCAAGCTGCCACCCATCACAAATCAGGAGGAAGCTGACAATACTGCGGATCCGAAGTACTGCGCGTACCACAGGAGGATCCTTCATCCCACCAAGGCGTGCTTTACTTTAAAGAACAGCATCTAAACCTTGGTTGAAGCCGGTGTTATAACGCTAGGGTAAGCCAATTGAGAACGTCAAGACTCCGACAAGTATAAGAGTATAAACTGCTTCTCAATCCTCCGACCGGTATAAGAGGTTAAACTGCTCCCTGATACTCCAACATGTATATGAGTCTAAACTGTTTCATTTCTTTCACGGGAAGTTCCTGGAAAATTTTTATATGTAATATTCTTAAGGATAACCCGGTCATGTAACTGAGTACAATGTCGGACCCAGTTCCACAAGGGAAGCTAGGGGTGGATTATTCATGTATCAGGAAGTTCCCGAAAGAATACCACGGGTGATATTCTTAGGGATAACCCAATCACTATAAAAGTGATAAGTAAAACATCCACATTTAAACTCTAAATGTTAGAATGTTTTCCATTATTGTTATCAAATTCACTAATTCTCATGAGTTATCTTGTTGAGACGAGATTCGATCCTTTTGACAGATTAATCTTTCCTCACAAAAATCCCCCACTGATCAAGTCAATTGACGGTGGGTCCACTAAATTTTCTGTCCGCCAATTCATGGCAATTTCCAAAGCTTGACGTGTTAAGTCCTGATTACTTAACGTCAAAACCCTTCATCGAGTGGCCAGTACAAACCAGTATTTCTACTGCTACTTGTATTCCACTCCCTTTGCTTTCAGGTCAAACCTATAAAAGTTAGGGCCACAACCAAAATCCCCTCTCGATTCCTTCAATGAACGAGAGGCCCATAAATTGAGCAATCAAACCTTCCTACAGTTAGGATCGTCTTAAACCTCCCATTCGGTCAAACCTTCCTACAGTTAGGACCAAAACCAAAATCCCCTCTCGGGTCCTCCAATGAACGAGAGGTCCACTTTTAAATCGAGTGATCAAACCTTCCTATAGTTAGGATCACCTCAAACTCCCGCTTGGTCAAACCTTCCTACAGCAAACCTTCCTACAGTTAGGGCCAAAACCACAATTCACTCTCGATAAACGAGGAATTCACCTTTAATTCAGTAATCCAACCTTCCGACAGGCCAAAACCACAATTCACTCTCGATAAACGAGGAATTCACCTTTAATTCAGTAATCCAACCTTCCGACGGTTAGGATTATCTGAATCTGTCCGATTCTTGGAGTGGAGATCCCACTTCTAGTTTCTTTTGCGCTGGAAATAGGATATAAAATTCTTTCTTTTCAGAATCAAGGAATAAAATATAAAATTCTTCCTTTCTTGTATCCGGGTTCACCTTCACCCTAATAGAAGACCGGAAAATAGAATATAAAATTCTTCCTTTCCCACACCAACTTTTTTCAAGAATTTATCAATCTAGGATTCATCATAGGAAGTTTATCTCGAATCCTAAGCAGGGATAAGCCTGCGCCTAACACGCGCTGCCGGTTTAGTCTTTCTCCGTAGAAAAAGACACCAGAGTTCGATTCTGGGGTATCCTATCCTGAAGCCTAAACAGGGATAAGTCTGCGCCTAACCCGCTCTGCCGGTTAGTTCTTAACCGTTAAAAAGAACACCCGCCCACATATTCAATATTGTGGCAGGTTGTTATTAATAACACCAAAATCCATGCCTTACACGCATGGGGAATTTTATCCTGAATCCTAAGAAAGGATATGCCGACGCCTAACACGCGTCGTCGGTTTAGTCTTTCTCCGTAGAAGAAGTCACCAGAGTTCGATTCTGGGGTATCCTATCCTAAAACCTAAGTAGGGATAAGTCAGCGTCTAATATACGTTGCCGGGTAGCCTATTCTCGTAACAATGGTGAAGTCTACGTATTCGAAGTCGTAGCAGCGAGTCTAAGGGAGTTCATTCCGTTAGCACAACGTTACATGCGGAACGGATTTAGACAATCCGCATGCTAGCCCGACTCAAACGGTAGTCGGTAAAGGCTAATCAAATCCGTTGAAGGCTGGGGGTTAGCCAAAAATCCTAAAGTCAACGCCTAACACGCGTTGCCGGGTAGCCTATTCCCGTAACAAATGGTAAAGCCTATGTATTCGACATCATAGCACAAAGTCTCAGAGAATTCACTCTCTTAGCACAACGTTACATGCGCATGCTAGCCTGACTCAAACGGTAGTCGGTAAAGGCTTATCAAACCCGTTGATGACTGAGAATTCGCCAAAAATTCTATAAATGCGAGTCATTGACGCATCAACTTTATGAGTTGGTCTCGTGACTTTGGCATCCAACAACTTCGGGATAATATCCATATATGCAGACGAAACAACTGTAATAGTTGGTCCTGCAGCCCCAAATTTGAAACCGCCAAGCTCCAATTCCTTAAGAGCTTAAACTGTGTAGACTCCAGTAGACGTACGAGTATAAACGGTGTCAAAACACCGGACAACGCGTTGCAAATGAAGACTCAACGCCAACAATGGATAGTCAGTTCCGTGTTGAAACAACAAACACGAGCTAAAGACCAGAAAATCAGGAATTGACTTCAAGTTCAAAATTCTGACAACGGTCAGATAATAAATGCAGCACCGGAACCCTTGCAGACATTCGACAAAGCACTAAATAGCCTGGAGGATTGAAGGAATCAAGAATAGAAGCCATTCCAAAGTCCCGTCATACCGATTGAAGGTTGGGACAATCATATCCAAAGTGTTCCAGACTCTTCCATAAAGGAACAAGGCTGAAATACTTTGGAGGGGGTATCTGTAGGCGTATAAAACTGCCTGAAGGTCCCTTAACACAGCTCGGCGCGGTGATTCGACAAACCAACGAACCATCGAGCGATATATCCAAGCATGTTCGTTAGACCACAACACTGAAGCCAAGTGAGATGCGACGAAGCGGATTAACGAGGCGACGAGGTTAACGAACCGCACGCAAATAATGGAATACATCCAATCGCGTGTCCAATCAAGCTAATGGGTCGATGAATCAACGAGTCATCCAACCATAGAGTCCACCACATCAAACAAGATTGGGAGCGGACTCGAACGAATCAAGATCAAATCAAGATCGAATCCGGACTCAAACTCGAACACCGAAGCGGATTTACTGCCAAATCAGGATCCAAACTGTCAAATCAGAGTCCAGATCAATAATGAAGTTCGGATAAACCGCGAAACCGGAAAACGGGCGCAAAACCAAACACCTGGAGGGCTAGGCCGAAACCGAGCCACCTCTAGGTGGCCGAGCCACCTCTAGGTGGCCGAGCCACCACTTGGTGGCTCAGCCACCAAGGTGGCCGGCCGAGCCACCAAGGTGGCCGGCCGAGCCACCAAGGTGGCCGGCCGAGCCACCAAGGTGGCCGGCCGAGCCACCTTTTGGTGGCTCGGTGGCCGAGCCACCCAGGTGGCCGAGCCACCCAGGTGGCCGAGCCACCCAGATCTGGGCCCAGATCTGAATTGAGATGCCTATAAATAGAGAAGGAGGGCTTATTTTTGAGGGGTTAGACTTTTGAGAGGTTGAAGGCTAAAGAGAGGAGAACTTTTGAGGGGAAACTCTGCTGGGTTAAAGGCTTAAGACTAAAAAAAGGTTGGAGCTTTGGAGCTTTGAAGACTCGGACTTTTTAGATCTGGTTCTTGGAGATCATCCACGCTAAATAAGGCAGGAGTTTGAGAGAGATCAGATCTAAGATCTACACGGTCATCCTCCGGATCAAAACTTGGTTTTTGATCCCGAGAAGAGTATCAATTTCGCTTGGTCGATTTCGATTAATTAGGGCTATTATTTCCTTGGTGAAATAATCCCCTCGGCTGTTATTTCCTTTGTGAAATAACACTCGTCATACCGTGTAGATCTGACCGGATCAAGATCGCACGGTGGTCCACGGATTAACCCCGGCGCAGGCAAAGAACCCACACAAGTGAGAGACCGCAAAACAGGATCTTGCGATTTGTTCCAGAAAAGGAAAGTTATAATCTTTTAAGATTTTTTGATTTTGTTGTAACCGGATCTTATAAAAAATCCAGATCTTTTGTAACCGATAAACTGTTGCTCAAGGAAACAATGACTTCAACAAAAACATTTTTTCCCACGAACAAAGGCTGCATTACTCCCTCATCTTGGAGCTTGCTTCTGTGGGCTATAGCATTGAGGCGGGCTTCTAATTCCTCGATTTTAGCCAACTAAGGATTTTGCTCATTCTCAGCTTCTTCTTCAGAGGATGATTCTTCGTGATGAGTTTCTTCCTTAGCAGTCTTATTCACTCTTTGTCTCCCCTTTGATATAGATGATCCTCCTTTCCGGGAGGATTGCAGCCAAGGTTGTGACTTAGCTTTCTAGAAATTGGCTCTATTTGTAATGATCTGAGCCATCATATCCCGAAGTTGATTGATGATTTCCTGTTGTGCTTGGAGCATGACCTACTGTTCAGCAACCCTCTTTGAAAGGTCTTCAGAATTTTCTGCCATATAGGTGAAGTTCTCATGCTCAATAAAAGAACTTGATGATTGGGACTCTGTAATAGCTGAGTGTTCATCCTCGAAATAGGTTCCTCTGGCTAATCTTCGATAATCGGCAGGGGGAATGGCTCCTATTTGCATGAACGAACGACTCTTTGCATTGGTGTTTTTCTCGACAGTAATTCCCACAAGTTAGAGACTTAGGATGAACCTCTCACAGAGGGTGAGGATAGAGATGGAACCCCCTGTCCGTCAGTGGATGCGACTAGTTCTTGGCAAACATGAGTTTTAAATCCATGTTGATCTTTTTGAACACGACGAATCACATCACGTTCCGAAGAAGGAACACGAGGGTAGTGTTTAGCTTGATTAACACAAGACCAAAGTTTGTGTTTTGGTGATAAAATGCAGTCCTATGATCTGTGTTTTTCCGATGAAACGTAGTCTTGGAGTCTGCGTTTTGGTTCTGAAATGCATGCCTGAGAGTTGCGTTCCATTTTGAAAACGCTTCCTTGAGGGTTGCGTTTTGGCTCGGTAACGTTCCCTTGAGATATGCGTTTTGACTGAATAACGTGCTCCTGAGAGCAACGTTTTGGCTAAATAATGCGCCCCTGAGTGCTGTGTTCTGCTTGAATAACACACTTTTGAGAGCTATGTTTTGTTTGAATAGCATGCTCTTGAGAGCTGCGTTTAATTTGGTTCATGTGAAGCTCTTGTTTGGGCTCATGAACACATGTCTCACATTTCATAGTAGAAACACAGAGCTTAGAGTTTCATTTTTAGCTCACAAGCATGAAGCTTGCGTTGGTTGAGAGATGGCTTTCTTGGAGTTGTGCTCATCATCGAGATCTTCTCCTTCATCGAGTGGCGTTCTTCTTGGCATGTTTTTAAGGTTTTTTTAGTGACGTCATGGCGTTGACGGAGTTGGTCGTCGCGATGGGCTATTCGTGACCCGATACCCGTTGCTTTGGCATGGATGCATAACCTTTAACTCGGTGGATGAGTTTGGAAGAATCTGAGCCCACTCCTTCGGAGGAGGGGCTGTTCGAGCACTCTTGGCTAAAGGAGAAGGCTTCCTTTAGCATAGGAGCAATAGTTGGAGCTTTAGTCTCCTTGAAGACTTTGCGGATCTTGCGCATAACCCTGGGGCTATGGGATCCGAAGGAGAGTAACTCATCATACTTGTCTTAATCAAACTCGATGATTAGAGTTTCAACGGACGTTCCAGCAAGCTTAATGTCGGATTGTGCCACCACTTCTTCCTTGGTGAAAAAGCTAGTCCTCGGCAGAGTCGTCATATTTTATTTGTTGGAAAATTTGTAATAAAAAAATAAAAGAATTAAATTTGATTTATTCTTTCTAATTGCTTAGAAATAGAATGTTTACAACTCTCTCAATCTCAATTACAATTTGAATTTCCTGATTACAAAAGAAAAGAGAATTGATGTGAATTCTCTCCTTTGTTTAAATTTGGATTCTTCATGGTGGCGATGGAGTACCTCCCTCGAATATTCGCGTTGAGATTGCTCTCTGTTGACATCCGAACGTCTTGTTTCACTGGAACATGGTTGATTCCTCTTGATTGATGTTGAGGATAAGTTGTGTGGCAAGTTTGAAAATAACTCTTAATGAGTTTAAGAACTCAGGGCGAGTTTAATCTCTTTAACAAAGTTAATTTGAACTGAAAATCAGTTTATAAGCCAAGTAGGAAAGCTCCATGAATGGCTCATGATGATGCTCCAGGCCTTACAAGATCAAAAGATGCTCCAAGAGATAATTGACGATCTCAATTCTTCTGTAATTCCCCAAAAAGCCTGCCCCGAACTCAATTGAGTTTACCCATATTTATAGGGGGTTAAGGGGTGTAACTGCCCCTTAATCTGCTCCTAAGTGGGGCAAAAATCCCTCTAATCATAGGGGAAAATGATTTCTAGAATCGTTCAGCTCGAGCTTGAACGAGTCAAATGCCGAAAATGGCATTCTGGGCCCGAACTTTATGTTTTAGACTTGAAACACAGAATTAGGCCTGTTTTAGGCTGAAAACACTGTGTTCGCACAGTGTTGTAAATCTAAAACATAGAGTTAGGACAGAGACGAACTCTGTGTTTTGGGTCCACAAACTATGCGTTTTCAACTGGAACGCTGGGGATGAATCCTGCGTTTTAAATCTGAAACGTGGGTATAACCTCTACGTTTTGATATTGCAACACAGGACCGATCGACCTCCGCATTTTGATATTGCAACGTAGGAAGGACCTCTGCATTTTGTTGCTAACACACGGTGAGAACCTCTGCATTTTATTCTGGGAACACGGCCACGAGCTCTGCGTCTGGACTTGAATGCTAGGGATGAACCCTGTGTTTTGAACTTGAACGTTGGGGATGAACCCTGTGTTTTGCATCTGGAACGTGGGCATGAGCTCTGTGTTTTGACATTAGAACATAGAGGTGAGCCTCAGGGGAGCTTGGTGAGCTTCAGGCTAAGTTCAATGTTTAGGCGAAGTCCAGTCTTGCAGACGGACTTTGGAAGATAACTTGCTGTGAAGAAACAGGTTATAACTTTCAAACCGTAAGTCAGAATTGGAAAAATTATATATAAAAATTGACTATCTTGACGAGATGGAGCCAACCAACTCCACTCTATAGGGTTCGGTTTGCTTCTATCCATTTCGCCAAATTCCTTACGGTTTGAGAGATATTTGTGTTTTGATTTGAAGAGACCGTCAATTTGTAGTCTCTTTTGCTAGAGTGTTACAAAGATCGTCATCTTGTAACCTTCATCTTGGCTCCTTGAAAATGTGAGAGTTGTCAGATTGTAACTTCCACCATCGGTGTTTGATGGGGATCAACTATCTGTAGTAATTTTTAGGCAGCCTACACAAGGATTGATAAGTTGATTATCAGAGGTGTATTGTTAACATGACAAATTAGGAGTGATACAAGTTGAATTCATACTCCGTAGGGATGCTAATCGTCAGAAGAGTAACTCGATGATGTTTGTAGATCTGTCATCCAGTGGATTCCAAGCAATCAACCCCCAGTCTTGATTAAGACTTAGCAGGGGAGGAATTTTATAGTTGACAGAGGTATTCTAAACAACTCAAAAAACTTATTACTTATAATCCAGTGGACTATAAATAAACCAACCCCCAGTCTTGAACAAGTGCAGGGGGAAGGGGTAGATAGGGCACATCACCTATTGGGCCATTATTCATCAAGTCGTTCAGTAACATTGGACTATAACGACTATAATTAGAATAGAGACACGTCACACAATAGGCCGCTATCTGAAGAGTTTGGCTATCAGAGGTAACTATTAACGTGATAGCTTTGGTGGACCCGCCATCCTATTGAAGAGAATTGGCAAGTTAATGGACTATCAGAGGTAACTATTAACGTGATAGTTTTGTGGACCTATAATCCTATTGAAGAGCATTGGCAAGTTGATAGACTATGAGAGGTAAATGTTAACGTGATAGTTTTGTGGACCTGCAATCCTATTAAAGAGGATTGGCAAGTTAATGTAAGAGGTAACTGTTTACGTGATAGTTTTGTGGACCTACAATCCTATTGAAGAGGATTGATTTCAGTGATCATAGTATCTTCCCCTTCTGATTGGGAAGATTGTGCTTGGTCCCATTGCTCAGGTTGATCCTGCTTATTTTGTTCTTCAGCTTTGACCCTGGCAATAATTTTTTGAGCCTGTTCGTCTTGATAGATTAGTTATCTCCAAGAACAATATTCTGCAACCCTCATTTGTGCTAGAAGGTCGGTCTGTAAGTTGTGTCGATAAGTCTCCACTAAGGTAGACTATGTCATACCTGACGAACATCTAAGAGCCATGCTTTGAAACCTCTTGACGAAGGCTTTGACGGGCTCCCTCTTCGTTTGCTTAATGGTGAGAAGGGTATGGATAGAGACTTCTGTGTCCTCTTTAAAAAATCTTGACAGGAAGAGTCTCTCTAGATCCGTCCACTTTTGGATAAATCCGACAGACAGTTTTCTGAACCATTCAAAGGCAACTCCTTTGAGGGTGTTAGTGAACAATCGAGCCAGTATAGCGTTGTTTGATATCACATTCCCAGTCTGTAACTTAAAATGATAGATATGTTGATTTGGTGATCCTGTGTCATCAAAAGTTTATAGCGTCGGGACCTCAAACTTTGGAGGATAAGAGGCTGCATCCTATTCGGTATGATAGGGTCTAGTAACTCCCTCATCTTGGAGCTCACTTCTGTTAGCAAAGACATTGAGGTGGACTTCTAATTCTTCCATTTTGACAGACTGAAGATTTTGCTCATCCTTAGTCTCTCTTCCTTCATCAGAGAAAGATTCCAGGTTGTGGGCTTCTTAGTCAGAAGAAGCACAATCAACCACTTTTCCCTTCCCTTTACTTATGTGAGGTCGGGATGAAGATGTTCTTCCTCTTCGGGAAGATTCTTGCATTGATGGCGAATTTGTCTTCTAAGATTTGGCCATGTCTATGACATATTGAGTCATCAGGATGCAGAGTTCATTGATGGTCTCCTACTATGCTTTGAGCATGGCTTGCTACTCATCAAGTCTCTTCACGAGATCTTCATGATTTCCCATCATATAGGTGAAGCTTTCATATTCTACGAAAGAGCTAGAGGATTGAGATTCTGCAATAGCTAAATGCTCACTATCGGAAGTACCTCTAGCCAAAAAATCTTCGATAATCGATAGGAGGTATGACTCTCCTTCAAGTTTAGGTATGTTGGTAGATTCCCTCGAACTCATTCCAGATCTCTTTGAAGTTTGGAGACCGGTTCGTCTCTGACTCATCAGAACTAGGATTGATGATTTCACTCTACCGATCGTGTTGGAAGTAACTCCAAGGTATTCATCCTCTAAATTCTTCTTCCTATGCAAACGTCGTTATTGGTTGGGCAAAGCAACCTTCGTTAATTGGTCGAACACCAACTGTTTGGCCTTATATGAGCAGCATTAACATCACGAGAGGACCATAGGAATCAGTCGTTTACATTAGAATGAACGAATAACTTGTTGCATCGGTCTTTCTCTTGATATGAACACTCTCAAAGCTGTTACAAAGACTCGAGAAGAATTACTCACTGATCTTGATGTTTGAATTGGGACCCCCTGCCTATGATTGGACAGAATTGGCTCTTGGTGAACATGGATCTGGTTAAGATGCCTTGAATTACTAGACTTCTTATATCTGCCCCTTAATCTAGTCACGCTATGCAGAGTATTCAGGGGTTCACTTTTTGCTAGTGAAACGCAGTCTTGAAGTCTGCGTTTTGGTTTTCAAATGCATTCCTAAGAGTTGTGTTTAGTTTGTGGAACATACTTCTGAGAGTTACATTTTAGTTCTGAAATGCACTACTGAGAGCTGCGTTTTGGCTGAATAACACCCCCTTGAGTGTTACGTTCTACTTGAATAACGCACTCCTGAGAGCTGCTTTTTGTTTGAACAACGCACTCTTGAGAGCTGCGTTTAATTTAGTTCATGCGAAGCTCTTGTTTGGGCTCGTGAATGCGTGCCTCACGTTTCATAGTAGAAACGAAGAGCTTAGAGTTGCGTTTTAGCTCACAAACATGAAGCTCACGTTGATCAAAAGATCGGCTTTCTTAGAGTTGTGCCCGTCATCGGGATCTTCTCATTCGTTGAGCGACGTTCTTGATAGCCTGTTTTAAGGTCTTTGCAGCGATGTCGTCAGTGTTGATAGAGTTGGTCATCACGATAGGCTTTTTGTGACCCGATATCCGTCGCTTTGGTGCGGGTGCATAACCTTCAACTCGGTGGACGAGTTTGGCCGAAGCTAAGTTTTCTCCTTCAAATAGGGGACATATGAACAGTGCAACCCCTAGGGGAGATAGTTCTTTGATGAGTCGACCACAACTAAAGCTTTTGTCTCCTTAGAGACTTTACGGATCTTACGCATAGCCTTGGGGCTAAGAAATCCGGAGGAGAGTACCTCCTCATACTTGGCTTGATCGAACTCGATGATCAGAGTTACAACGATCATTCCAGCGAGCTTGATGTTGGATTGCGCCACCACTTCTTCCTTGGTGAAAAAGCTAGTCCACAGAGGAGTTGTCATCTTTTGTTTGGTGGGAAATTTGTAAGAAAACAATTGAGAATATAATTTATTGTATTATCTCTCTAACTAGCTTAGACAAAAAATGAATACAATTCTCTCTATATAATTTCTCTCTAACTAACTTAGAAAAAAATGAAATTATAATTTTCTTGTATCGGAATCCCGATTTACAAAAGAGAAGAAGATCGACGGAGATCCTCCCCTTTATTTAAAACTGGGTTCTTACGTGGCAAGTTTAAAAATAACTCTTAATGAGTTTAAGAACTCTGTATGAGTTTAAACTCCATAGAAGAGTTGATTTGAAACGAAATTCGATTAATAAGCCAAGTGCCGAGACTCTAAAGAGTTCTATTGCCGAGGAATGCTTCCAGATCGGATGATGGAAGAAGCCCTTTGCTGATCTCTAGATTCAAAAATGCTCAAAAGATCTAAAGATCCGAACTAAGCTAGTCTTTCAGTTATTTATAGGTGATTAGGGGGTATAACCGCCCCTAAATTCGCTCCTTTGTGGGGCTTATAGGATGCAACCGCCCCTTAAATCACTCCTGAGTGGAGTTGTGATCCCCTCAAATTATGGGAAACAGTTTTCAAACCGTTCAGCTTGTGTTTGAACGAGTCAAACGCAAGAATTGTATTTTGGTATGAATTCTGCATTCAAACGCAGCATTTGGAAACTCGAACTAGCGTCTAGAAGCTCAGACGTAGTGTCTAGAAGCTGCGTTTGCAGTGGTTTGGAAGCTACATTTGCAGCTTGGAAGCTACGTTTGGTAGTGCTTGGAAACTACGTTGGTAGCTTGGAAGTTGTGTTGGCAGCTTAGAAGCTGCGTTTGGTAGAGCTTAGAAGCTGCGTTGGTAGCTGAATCTGAGCTACGTCTGTAGCGTTCGGAGGCTGCATTTGCTTAAATAGTAATTTTGACTTAGATGATAATTTGATAGGTTATGCTTTCCTTAAATGGTTTGATAGTCTATGCTTAATAAATCTATGTTGAAATATGTTAAAAAGAGAATAGTTTGTATTTTGTAATTGAGATTAGCTAGTGGATTAAATTCTAGATTTCTCATATCTTAATTGAATCATCCATCTTGACTTTCTTAAACTTTCTTTTCATTCTTGATTTCTCTCTATCTCTCCACAATCACATTCACTTATCACTCCTACTTGTCACACACACAACATAAGAACCGATTTTATATTTTCTCCTACAAAACACCTTCCTCGTGGATTGATATCTTTATACTATAACTTGACATGGTTGTGTACTTGCAATGTTTTTGGTACATGTTTATGCCGCATTAAGTTTATGGCGCCGTTGCCTGGGAGGGTGCTAAAATAGGATTTTATTATTTTGGTTCTTTAACTTGTGTGTTTTTCTTGTGAAGGAACCGCTTGGAGCTTTAAAATCTTGGATATAAGATCAAGAATTTGGAGAATTGCTTTCGGGTAAGTCTTCTTTCTAGCGTTTTCAATTCCACCCTCTTTAGTTAGATTCACAATTAGAGACAATTAGGATTAAAAAAAAGATTTTATTTTATTAACCATAATAAAATCCATCGTTCACTTGGACATTAACTAACAAGATAATAAACTCAAACAATGTTTCCCCTTCTCATAGTTGTTTGATTGTTAACCCTAATAAAAAATATAAAGATTTTTTTTATCATCCTTTTTAGTCGCTTTTAATTTCTAGGGTTGCATTTCATATAGTGTAGGAATTCACCAAGTGATTGTAGCACTTGATTTGGCACATACTTAAAACATTCTTAAGGGCAAAACCCCTAATCAAGATAAGATAAGGGATTTCATCACCTTTCCCTTAGCCCACAAATCACTAATTCCTCACTTAACAAACCCAAGCCTTCTAAAACTCATTAGACGTTGGCCCCTAAGGATTCGAGCTCAATAAGGAACAAGAAATCCTTAAGTGAACCGGTTTAAGTTTTCTCAGATTAGTTGGTGTCTAAGACAAGGTTTAGGGGTTGCGTAAAGCGCTCCGTAAGGAACGAGGTACTTAATTGATCTCTGATCACCCTCTAGTACTATCCTTACCTGGCTAACTACCTGGGTAAAACTTTAATCTTTTCACTGTAGGAGTTTTTGGTTAGGAGCTGGTCTAGTTGGGTTAGGCTAAACCCTAGAATTAGAATGATTAAAAAGTGATTGCTTTGATTTATTTTAGTTAGGTTTTCTCTATCCTTTTCTTCTCATAAAAAAAAACTAATTTTCTTTCTTTCCTTAAAAAAATTGTTTTGGTGTATGCAAGCTTGGGTTAGGGATAATTCTCATCGTTTAATCCGTGTTGAACCAATCCAAGAAATAACAAATCAACCCGTTCTCCAGAATATGTGTTACCCTACTAGAAATGCAATTCCGTCTTGCATAAGGCTCCCTGAAGCAAATGGAATAAATTTCGAGCTTAGACCGCATTACATAAACATGCTTCCCAAATTCCTAGGAAATAAAACAGAAGGTGGATATATTTTTATCTCAGAATTTGAGGAAGTGTGTATTATGATTAAAATAAGAGAATTAACCGAAGATGCGATTAAGCTTAGATTTATTCCATTTGCTCTTAAGGACAAAGCTAAAAAATGATTGTACAGCTTACCGATAAATTCCATCTCAACTTGGGAGGAATTTATCACCGTTTTTCTCAAAAAAAATTTCCCTATTCATAAACCGGTAAAGCTTAGGAACAATATTCAAAACTTTAAAATTGTCTCAGGGGAGCCATTCTGGAAATATTTTGACCGATTCAAAGATCATTTAATCTAATGTCCTCATCATGGTCTAGAAAAATGGTGATTGTGCCAAGTCATATATGAAGGATTGGACTATTCTTCAAAAACATCTTTAGAATCGATGTGTCTGGGAGATTTTATGAGGAAAAATGAAGGATTGGACTATTCTTCAAAAACATCTTTAGAATCGATGTGTCTGGGAGATTTTATGAGGAAAAACGCCGATGAAGCTTGGGAATTCCTAGAGAGTCTATCCGAAAAAACAATGCAGTGGGAATACAGTGATGACAGAGTTTCATCAGTTCCCCAATCTATGTCTAGTGGTCTTTCCCTGGAGTCAAACATTGCGTCTGAAGCAAAAATGGCGACGATTATGCGGAGGTTAGAAGCCTTAGAAGTTAAGGAACGAGCTCCAGCTCAAATCAATCATGTGTCTGCCCCGAGTTGTCATAACTGTCAGTCTCCTACCCACGTTTCAGAGGAATGGCCTCTCCTAGAAAACAACCATGTATTAGAACAGATGAACGCTGCATTCTAGCCCCTAGAAATGATTTATTTTCTCTAACCTACAATCCAGGTTGGAGAAAGCATCCCAACTTTGCATGGAACCAAGGAAATTCTCCTGGAAATTAAAACTTCATTCCCGCGTCAAACCAACATTTCCCTAGGGAAAACACTGTCCCGTTCAACTCACCAAACAATTTCCAACAAGCTAACCTAGTTTTTCCAACCCAACATCCTCATCCTCACCAGCCTACAAATCCTTCAAATTCTGATCATGACAAACGTTTGAGTGTCTTAGAAAAGGGTTTAGAAGCTATGATCAAAGCTTCTACACAAACGACCAACATGTTGACCCAGTCATCCACCACTCTAAATTCTTTCATGTGAACAACCAGCCAAGTACTCAACTCGAACACTCAAGCCATAGCCCGGTTAGAAACCCAACTTGGGTAACTAGCCACCACCGTGAGTGAGAGAGAAAAAGGAAAATTCCCAAGTCAACCTGTTGCAAACCCTAAAGACAATGGATCCAGTTCATCCCATCCAGCTCATGTGAATGCAGTTCACACTCTAAGATCAGGGAAACAAATAGACAACCAAGTTAGAATACCACCGGATCAAACCCCTTCTCCCATCTAACACACTCCTTCCGATGACCAAAATGCTGAACTTGAGATTGAGCCTGATCTAGATAGGTATAGGCCCGTTGCCCCCTTTCTAGATAGACTCAAATCTAGAAAAAACTCCCCGCAGGTTGATAAAATCCTAGAAACATTTAAACAGGTCAAGATCAACATCCCTCTCCTAGATGTAATCGAACACATCTCCTCTTATGCAAAGTTCTTGAAGGACTTATGCACTAAGAAAAGAACCACCAATGTTCCCAAGAAAGTCTTCTTAGCTACCAACCTCAGTGAAATTTTTTCAAAATCAATGCTGTTAAAATATAAGGACCCTGGTTGTCCCACAATTCCATGCGTCATAGGTAACACTCACATTGATAAGGCACTTCTAGACTTAGGAGCCAGCGTCAACCTCCTTCCTTATTCAGTCTATCAACAGCTAGGTGTAGGAGAACTTAAACCGACAAGATGCACTCTACAGTTAGCTGATAGATCTGTAAAAATTCCCAAAGGAGAGGTAGAGGATGTTCTGATCAAAGTTGGAGAGTTTATTTTCCCTGTTGATTTTATTGTCTTGGAAACACAGCCCGTTTCCAATCTCAAAAGTTAAATCCCCGTCATTCTAGGAAGACCATTCTTAGCCACCTCAAATGCTTTGATAAATTGTAGAACCGGTCAGATGAAACTATCTTTTGGGAATATGGTTGTTGACCTCAATATCTTCAACCTAGGAAGACAACCTAGTGATCCATCTAATGAACCTATGAAAGTGAATTTCATTCAAGGAATATCTAGTGAACAACAAGAGGGAGAGTGTGAGTCTGATTCAAATGCATCTGATTTAATGATTGAGGAGCTTTCTGATGACGAACTAGAGATAGAACCGCTGGTAAATCATGTTTTTACTGTTGGCTGGTAACGAGAACCTTTAGAGATAGAACCCTGAGTCCAGCTTCGCCCATCTGTGGAGGAACCCCCTAAGTTAGAGCTCAAACCTCTGCCTGAAAATCTAGAGTATGCCTACTTAGGGGAGAACGAGTCTTTACCAGTTATCATTTCTTCTGATTTGACTACCGATCAAAAGGAAGCTCTCTTAGATGTTTTAAGAGAGAATAGGGAAGCCATTGGATGGACCATAGCTGATATCAAAGGGATTAGTCCAACCATTGTTCAACACCGAATCCATTTGATACAATGGACCATAGCTGATATCAAAGGGATTAGTCCAACCATTGTTCAACACCGAATCCATTTGATAAATGACGCCAAATCTACTAGAGATCCTCAATGTAGGTTAAACCCAGTAATGAAAGAAGCTGTTAGAAAAGACATTCTGAAATGTCTCGATCATGGGATCATTTATCCCATTTCTGATAGTTCATGGGTGAGTTCGGTCCTAGTTGTTCCAAAGAAATCTGGGATCACCGTGATCCAAATGAGGCTAATGAGCTGATTCCCACTCGAATCCAAACTGGATTGTGAGTTTGTATTGACTACCGAAAACTCAACTTAGCCACTTGGAAAGATCACTTTCTTCTTCCTTTCATTGACCAAATATTAGAGCGTTTAGCAGGACACGAGTCCTACTGTTTCCTGGATGGATATTCAGGTTACAATCAAATCCCTATCGCTCCCGAAGTTCAGGAGAAAAACACCTTCACTTGCCCGTATGGAACATTCGCATACCGATGCATGCCCTTTGGACTGTGTAACGCACCAGCCATATTCCAACGTTGCATGATCAGTATTTTTTCTGACATGATAGAGAGATTTCTCAAAATTTTCATGGATGACTTTTTTATTTTTGGTGACACATTTTCCTAATGTTTGCATCATCTTAAACTGGTCCTAGAACGGTGTAGGGAGAAAAATCTAACTCTCAATTAGGAGAAATGTCATTTCATGGTCAAACAAGGCATTGTCTTAGGACATGTAGTTTCCAATAGGGGAATTGAAGTGGACAAAGCTAAGGTAGATCTCATTTCCAATCTCCCTCCTCCCAAAACTATCAAAGATGTCAGATCATTTCTTGGCCATGCTGGTTTTTACCGACGTTTCATCAAGGATTTCAGTAAAATTGCTAGACCCTTGACCAATCTCTTAGCCAAGGATACATCATTTGTCTTCTCTCCCGACTGCCTCAAAGCTTTTGAATATCTAAAAAAGGAGCTAACCACAACTCCAATCATTCAAGCACCGGACTGGACCTTACCCTTTGAACTGATGTGTGATGCATCTGATTCTGCGATTGGAGTTGTTTTAGGACAACGGTTTGATGGAAAACCGCATGTGATCTACTACGCCAGTAGGACTCTGAATGATGCCCAGCAAAACTACTCTGTCACAGAGAAAGAGTTTTTAGCTGTAGTCTTTGCCTTAGAAAAATTCAGGTCCTACCTCATCGGTTCCTTAACCAAAGTTTTCACTGATCATGCCGCACTAAAGTATCTTTTGACCAAAAAGGATGCTAAAGCACGGCTCATTAGATGGATTCTCCTTCTTCAAGAGTTTGACATTCAAATTCTTGACAGAAGGGGAACAGAGAACCCCGTAGCAGATCACCTCTCTCAACTCCCAAATGCACCAACATCAACCGTCCCAATCAATAAACATTTTTCAGATGAACAACTCCTAGAAATCCAATCTGTTCCATGGTTCGCCGACATTGTGAACTACATAGTCATGAACCAGATCCCTTCTCATTGGTCCAAACAGGATAGATCCCGTTTTCTCTCCCAAGTAAAATACTTTTACTGGGATGATCCATATCTATTCAAATACTATCCTGATCAGATCTTTAGGAGGTGTGTTCCCACTGAAGAAACTAGGAGTGTTCTATCCTTTTGTCATGAGCAAGCATGTAGGGGCCACTTTGATCCAAGAAAAACAGCTAAAAAAATTCTCCAATCTGGGCTATACTGGCCAACTCTTTTTAAGGATTCATATGAGTTTTGCAAAACTTGTAACCACTGTCAGCTTTTAGGGAAGGTCACTAGGAGAAATATGATGCCTTTATAACCCATCTTATCTGTTGAACTTTTTGATTTGTGGGGTATCGATTTCATGGGACCATTTCCAAATTCCTTTGGAAATGTTTACATTCTAGTAGCCGTTGAATACATGTCAAAATGGGTTGAGGCGGTAGCTTGAAAAACTAATAACAACAAGGTCGTTATTAAGTTTTTAAAAGAGAATATTTTTGCACGGTTTGGAGTACCCCGAGCGATCATCAGTGACAACGGTACACATTTCTGTAACCGTTCTTTTGAGGCTTTGATGAGGAAATATTCAATCACACACAAATTGTCAATTCCTTATCACCCCTAAACCAGTGGACAAGTAGAGGTCACAAACAGACAGATCAAATAAATCTTAAAAAAAACAGTTAATCATAACAGAAAAGATTGGTCTATAAAATTATGTGATGCTCTGTGGGCATATAGAACAGCTTTCAAGGCCAATTTAGGGATGTCACCAAACAGATTAGTGTTTGAGAACGCTTTCCACCTACCAGTGGAGTTGGAGCATCGAGCAATGTTGACGATAAAACAATTGAATTTTGACTCAGACTCGGCAGGTAAGAACAGATTGCTCCAAATAAATGAGTTGGAAGAAATTCGAAATGATGCATACATAAACTCAAAAATTTACAAAGAGAAAACCAAGATTTTTCATGACAAATCAATTTTACAAAAAATTTCTCTCCAAGACAGAAAGTTTTATTGTACAATTTAAAATTACATATTTTTCCTAGAAAATTGAGATCAAGATGGACAGGTCCATTTTTTATGAAACAAGTTTTTTTTCCGCATGGGGCTGTCGAGATAGAAAATCCTAAAAATGGTAACATTTTTAAAATAAATGATCAACGTCTGAAACCATTTTTAGAATTTTCTACGCTCGAAGAGGAAGAGGTGTTGATTCTTCATGAACCTCATTATCTATAAAAAATACTAATAATAAATAAATAAAATAAAATAAAATAAAATAATTACAATTTTTTCTCTTATACCGGTTTAGTCTTTCACCCATTGAAAAATATACTAGAATCCAAATCTGGAGACTTTTATCCCGAAGCCTAAGTAGGGATAAGTCTGTGCCTAACACGTATTGCCGGATAGTCTATTCCCGTGAAAAAGACGAAGTCTACGTATTCAATATCATAGCACTAAGAGAGTTAACTCTCTTAGCATAACGTTTCATGCGGAACGGACTTAAACAAATCGCATGCTAGCCCAACTCAAACGGTAGTCGGTAAAATCTCATCAAACCCGTTAATGGCTGAGAGTTTGCCAAAAATCCTATGAGAACCCCGCAAGGGATGAGTAAGTCTATGTATTCAAAAATCATAGCGCTAAGTCTAAAAGAATTTATTCTTTTAGCATAACGTCACATGCAGAATGGATTTAAAATTCACTGATGTTTACTATAAATAAGGGTAGAGAGTGAGGGGTTAGAGGTGTGAAAATTTTTGTAACTCCTTTTGGAGAGGAGGGCTACTCTTAATTGAGAAGGCCTTCCAAATTTGTAACATTTTGTTACAATTAATAAAATAATTTTTTTACCACTTTAAATTTTTCTATTCTTCTCTTTGTTGGATGATGAAGATGAAGATGAAGATGGAGATTAATTTGAAGGTTTGTTTTTCTTATTTCTTTTTTATTGCTTATTAGTTTAGATTTATTTTTATGCTTGTAATTAGATTTTATTTTCTTGTTTAAATAGCCAAGAGGCTAGAACCCTCTTGCCTTAGATTTATTTCATCCTTATAGATTAGATTTATTTCATGCTTATAGAGTAGAGAACCCTCTAGGGAATCACTTTTTTCTAAGAAGTGGATTCAATTCTAGATTACCCATATCTTTAATTGAATCCGCTATCTTTACATTCTTGATTTTTATTTGTTCTTGATTTTTCCTTCTTGCCTTGTTGATCACATTTATATTATCACTTCCACTCTCAAATATATTCATTTACACAATCATTTTCATTCTCTCCATCTCTTCACAATCACATTCACTCATCACTCCTATTTGTCACGCACACAACATAAGAACCGATTTCATATTTTCTCCTACAAAACACCTTCCTCGTGGATCGATATCTTTATACTATAACTTGACACGGTTGTGCACTTGCAACATTTTTGCTACATGTTTATGCCGCATCAAGTTTTTGACGTCGTTGCCGGGGAAGGTGCTTAAGTAGGTTTTAATTATTTTGGTTCTTTAACTTGTGTGTTTATTGTGAAGGAAACGCTTGGAGCTTGAAGATCACGGATTGGAGAACTAGGATTTGAAGATTTGCTTTCGGGTAAGTCTTCTTTCTAGTGTTTTTAATTCCATCCTTTTTAGTTAGCTTCACAATTAGAGACAATTAGGATTAAAAAAAAAGATTTTATTTTTGTTGACCATAATAAAATTCATCTTTCACTTTGACATTTACTAACAAGATAATAAATTCAAATAATTCTCCCTTCTCATTTGTTTGATTGTTAACCCTAATTAATAAAAAAAAGATTTTTTCTTTTTCATCCTTTTTAGTTGCTTTTAATTCATAGGGTTGCATTTCATATTGTTAGTAGGAATTCACCAAGTGATTTGAGCATCTTGATTTGGCACACACTTAAAAATATTTTTAAGGGTAAAACCCCATAATCAAGATAAGGTGAGGGATTTCATCACCCTTTCCTTAGCCCAAAAATCACTTATTCCACACTACACCACCCAAGCCTAATAAAACTCATTAGACGTTGGCCTTAAGGATTCGAGCTCAATAAGGAACAAAGAATCCTTAAGTGAACCGGTTTAAGTTTTCTTGGATTAGTTGGTGTCTAAGGCAAGGTTTAAGGGTTGCATAAAGCGCTCCGTAAGAAACGAGGTACTTAATTGGTCTCTTAATTATAGAGTCAATACCAAAGAACCCCTTAATTATAGAGTCCAATTTGGATTACAATCTACTTGGCTTATAGTCCACAAAGGAATTATAAGCTGATGAATAATAAGCTAAAGTGTTTGGTATATCCAGTGGATTATATGTCATTCTCAATAATAAAATGTTTGGTAAGTTAGTGGCTTATAATCCACGTTTATTGTCAAAATGACCAAAAATAATTTTGAAGATAGAGAACTAGGATTTAAGAATTTTCTTAAATGCTAAGAGATAAAAATAATCTTTTACTTGGTCAAACTACGTTGTTTATGAGCCATCTTGGTCGGTGGCCAAACATTCTATTCTATAAATTATAGATAGCGGACTTGACATCGGAACAATTTTGGGCTACAGTCTAGCCTCACTACTTTTCGCCTAGCTCAAACTTAACACCACTCCGACCATAAAATTAAAGATTCGTAACGGCCCGCGGCCTGTCGAAATGCTACGAGTATCAAAACCAAGATTCGAACCCTCGCATTCGGTGACCTTACCGTCCTCGAACCAAATTCAAAATCCCGCTTATCTATTCTCCCCCTCTCTCTTTATTTAAAAAAAAGAAAAAGAAAAAGAAAAAGAAAGGTAATGGAGAAAATCTCAGTCGCCGTGAGATTTCGGCCATCGTCAGGCCAAGAGGCCGCCGAAGATCGGCAATGGAGGATCGAGGACAACCGGATCTCCCTCCACAGACCCCTCGGGACTCCTATCTCCGGCGTCTCCTTCGCCTTCGGTACTTCTTTCAACTCTTTCGCCCGAAAACCTAACCCTAGTCCCATTATCAAAAGTTCATTTTTTGATTTGTTTCTTAGATCACGTATTCGATCAGACGACGGGAAATGCTGAGGTATATGATCGACTCTCAAAGCCTATCATCCAGGCTGCTGTTGGTGGATTCAACGGTGAGAATGGGAATTTCCCCCGATTATTTATGATAAAAGGGATCAGATTTGTTATTTGTATTCCCGTTTAGCCCTAGGTTCTGAAATTAGTAAGTTTAAAATTTACGGTAATTTTTTTTTTCTTTTTGGTTGCTGAAATCTTAGTAAAGTTTGGAAGAGAAATTACGGATTTCTCTCTCAAAGTTAGTAAAACTAGTCAATATCTCAATTTATAACTTTTTACTATAGTAATGGTTGAAAATTTCAAAATCTAGCAACTTGTTGTGCTCTGATACCACTTGCTATGCTCTGATATCACTTGTTGTGCTTTGAGGAACCAAAAAAAACACCGAGAGAGAAGGCCAAAAAATCCAAAATAACGGCACGAACACAAACAAACGAATTTTACATGGTTCAGCAAGTTGTCTACGTCCACGGGGCAAGAAGGGGATGAGTTTTCACTAATAGAGAAGTAGAGTACAAATAGCTATTACAAATCCAAAAACTAATCTCTCACACAAAGCTCTCAATCTCTCAAACAAAACCCTAACCAATAGCTCCAGAAAAGGCTTTTTTCTATGCTCCAAATATCCCCAATACTGCTCTCCCCAAAACCCTAAATCGTGTTTGTTATTTATACCAAACTCAAATCTCAAACAGACCAGGAAACCCAAACCAGGCCCAAAATCCCGATCCGGTCGACCGACATATAGCCCCGGTCGACCGGCCAGAAACACGAAATCTCAACAAAATCAGTTACAGGGTTCTGGTCGACTGACAATGTGGTCCGGTTGACCGGACAGGGTTCGCGGTCGACCGACCTATCCTCGCGGTCGTCCGAACAAAAGACCAAAAGAATACCCTGTAGTGTGCATGTTTGTTTCCGGTCGACCGGACTTGCTCCGCGGTCGACCGAATTGCATCCAAAATCCTTCCTGCTTCGTTTTTCCTGAACTTCTCAACTATTTTTGCCGTTTCTACACAACTGATATTAGATAAAATTTTGCTAGTGAATTATGATGCAAGTCTTGGAGTATTTAAAATAGAACTTGGTGATATTACGACGAAAGCCTTAGCCTTAGTTAGGAGAATTGTTCGGCCTGAAGTTTGATGTATTTCTTTTAGGAACTGCATTTGCTTATGGCCAGACCAGCAGTGGCAAAACCTTCACGATGAATGGTTCTGAAGATGACCCCGGTATCATTCACCTTGCTGTCAGAGACATTTTTCATTCTGCTGAAAGGGTATTCACACTCATTGAGGATCTCCTATTCTATGCATATAACTATTATACTCTCACCAGAAATATATATGTTCTTATTTGATTTTCGATGCTTTAACAGATTGTGGACCGCGAATTCTTGATTAGAGTCTCCTACATGGAGATTTATAACGAAGAGATTAACGATCTCCTATCATTGGGAAACCAGAAGCTTCCCATCCATGAGAGCTTAGATGTAAGGTGTAAATGAACCTACTGACAATTTTCTTTTAGAGTACTTTTAAGGAGTTTTTCCTTTATTTATCTTTGTAGCGAGGCATTTATGTGGCGGGCCTTCGAGAGGAGATTGTGAATAGCGCTGAGCAGGTGCTTGAACTAATTAAACTTGGCGAAGGTGGGATTTCACATTAATATGAATGCACTTTGCTATGTGCTTATTAAGATTAATAATATAAGCAAAATACTATCTTTTTTTTTGTAGCCAATCGACATTTTGGAGAAACAAACATGAATGCTCGTAGCAGTAGATCACATACAATTTTTAGGATGGTAAACACATTGCAGCCCTATGCTGTTGCATTTGCTATTGGTTTTTCCTATTTATATAACTTGGAATCATGCTTTAGGTTATCGAAAGTAGTGCAAAGGATCCAACATTTTCTGGTGATGTTTCTGATGCGGATGCTATCCGGGTTTCCGTTCTGGTTTGTGCCTTCTTATTTCACCTTGAAATTAAATTATACTGTTTTTTAAAATTTACATTTTATAACATAAGTTTGTTTTCTTGATGTAGAATTTGGTGGATTTAGCGGGGTCAGAAAGAATTGCAAAGACTGGGGCTGGTGGAGTACGTCTGAAGGAAGGAAAGCACATAAATAAAAGCTTAATGATTCTTGGGAATGTGATCAATAAGCTGAGTGAAAATGGAAAACAAAGGTATCTTGGGAACCTATTACTACTTTGTGTTTACTCCCTTTCTTTTTAATCATACAATTTTTAACCTATTAAGACTTTTAGTAGGAGATCTTATTCATCTACTAATTAAAAAAAAAATCATTGTTTACCTTGTCCCTTTTACCTTTCATGCTGGTTGTTGAGGATCTGCGTTGTCGTTTAGCTCAGAGGTCTGCTGAAATCAGTCATGTTCTTCTCTCACAGTGCACCACCAAGAACACAAAGGGAGAGTTCACTGATCTCCTCCAAAGTGCACCACCAAGAACACAAAGGGAGAGTTCACTGATCTCCTCCAACCGTCACTCACAAAAGGGGATCGCACAAAGGGGTTGAGAGCACAAAGCCCACAGGAGCACAAAACTCACAGAAAGAGAGAGATCACACAAATCAGAGAAGAGCTCAAGCTCAGATCTTCACCTCACTATCTCTTTTTCCTCTTCATCCCTCTACAGAGCTACTGCCAACCCATTATCCATATATAGGGAAGGGGGCAGCCGACACGGGAGAGGAGCTAGGGAAGAAAACGAAGGAGGAAGCCGACCTACGGATGGGAGCTCACAAGTGGCGGCCATCAGATCACGAAGACTGGGAGGTGAGAACCATCGGGTAGGAGAAGAAAATAGAGGGGCTAGGGCACATCAGATAAAGGCTAGGGCACATCAAATAAACAAAAGGGAAATGAGCCTTTTGGTAACGGGCCAGAAGCTTTGGGCCAACAAATAGCAACAATCTTCACCTTTCGCCCAAGGTAGTGCACAGAGAAAAAACACGGAACTGCAGGACTCATCATCGCCAAATTATTACCTGTATAATCACAAATAAGATACAAGCAATGGAAGAGAATACACTAAGTAAACTCAGATCACAAAGATCGGGGTAAAATCACCAAGAAGAGAATACACTAAGTAAACTCAGATCACAAAGATCGGGGTAAAATCACCAAGCATACCAAGTCCACAAAGGACCGAACTCAAGATCGGGGTAAAATCACCAAGCATACCAAGTCCACAAAGGACCGAACTCTACCAAACGGTCATCGAGGTCAAAGGGGAAAAAATCACAAAGCTAATAACAAGCACAAAGCAAGTTAATAGGCCACAAAGGCAACACACAAAGCAAAAGAAAATTACCCAAAATCAAAATTCAAGATTCTTTGACACGAGATAAATTTTTCAACAGGCAAATACTTAGTACCCATGTCAGCAAGATTAAATTCTGAGGGAATTTTCTCTAACTTGACAATACCCTTTTTAATTATATCCCGAATGTAATGAAATCTAACATCAATATGTTTAGTTCTATCATGAAAAACAGGATTTTTACAAAGTTGAATAGCAGATTGACTATCAGAAAATACAACCACATTTTTATCAAGAAAACCAATTTCAGATATAAGGCCCCTAAGCCAAATAGCTTCTTTAAAAGCTTCAGTGGCAGCAACATACTCAGATTCAGTAGTAGATAAAGCAACAATGGGTTGTAATTGGGATTTCCAGCTTATGCAAGAGCCACACAAAGTAAACACATAGGAAGTGGTAGATTTTCTATTATCTCTATCATTGGCATAATTGGAATCTACATAGCCAGCAAGTTTAACACCTTCAGAACACTTAGAAAAGGTTAATCCTATATCCACAGAGGATTTTAAATATCTTAAAAGCCACTTCAAGGCATTCCAATGAGGCATACCAGAGTTTGACATATATCTACTCAAACAACTAACCGCATATGCAATGTCAGGCCTAGTACTAACCATGAGATACATGACAGATCCTATAGCATTCGAATATGGCACATTCTTCATATCATTTATTTTAGTTTCAGTATTGGGAGATTGATTCTTACTTAACACAAAATGAGAAGCAAGAGGCACATTCACAGATTTGGCATTAGACATAGCAAATTTACTCAAAATTTTTTCAACATATGAACTTTGGTTTAAAATTAGAGTAGATTTGTTTTTGTCCCTAATAATATTCATGCCTAGGATTCTTTTAGCATCACCTAAGTCTTTCATGTCAAAATTTTCACAAAGACATTTTTGAACATGCTCAATAGACTTCAAACAAGGACTAACAATAGAACTAATAATCAACATGTCATCCACATAAATTAAAAGAAATACAGGCACAAAGTCTATATTCTTATAATACAGGCAATGATCAGCAGAACTCCTTTTAAACTTTAAAGATTACATGCATTTATCAAATCTAATATTCCATTGCCTAGGTGATTGTTTTAAACCATACAAAACTTTTTTTAACAAACACACATGATCAGGCAATTTAGGGTCCACAAAACCCTCAGGTTGGTGCCTATAAATATTTTTATCAAGATCACCATGCAAGAAAGCAGTAGTTACATCCATTTGTTTTAATTCCCAATTAAAATGAGCAACTAAAGCAAGCATAATTCTAACAGTAGTGAATTTGACAACATGAGCAAAAATTTCAGCATAATCAATTTCCTCCTTTTGAGTAAATCCCTTAGCTACTAACCTAGTCTTAAACCTAACACTTTCAGATTCTTGTTTTACCTTAAACAGCCACTTACAGTCCACTACAGAACAACTAACAGGTTTAGGAACAAGTTTCCATGTTTGGTTAATTTTTAGGGATTCCATCCCACTCTTCATAGCACTAATCAATTCTTCAGAATATTTTGACCTTAATGCTTCTTTATAAGTCTTAGGTTCATTGCACTCAAGGGATTCAAACACATTAAAGGCAAACTCAGACATATTACAATCAATCAAATTGCAATCTCTATATCTTTCAGGTTTCCTAATGGTTCTTTTATTTCTATCCCTAGTCAGTTGATAATCATTCTAATCATGCATGTTATCTATTTCCTGCATTTCATGCTCCACCTCATTTGGAATAATCTCATCTTGATTTTTAATAATTATATCATTCAATTTTTCTTCAAGGGGTGATTTAGGTTGATTAATAATAGGCATTTGCTCCACCTCATTTGGAGCATCATTTTCAGGAATAGGGACAGGTAAAGGTAAACAAGGAAATTCATTTTTATTAAAAATAACATCTCTACTTATTACTACCTTAAACCCCAGTTCACTCTTATTCCAAAGCCTATAACCTTTTACCCCTTCAGGATATCCTAAGAAAACACATTTCTTAGATCTAGGTTCTAACTTATCAATCTTTTGATGCACATAGCCAGCACTCCCGAAAATTATCAAATTATTTAAATCAAGAGGTTTGCCTGTGAACACAAATTCAGGGCATTTCCCTCCTAAGGGAACAGAATGAGACCTGTTAATCAAATAGGCCGCAGTACAAACAGCTTCTCCCAAGAACTTCTTGGAGAGCCCAGATGTGGCCAACATAGCCCTCACCCTCTCTAAGAGAGTTCTATTCATCCTTTCAGCAATCCCATTCTGCTGGGGTGTGTAGGGAACAGATTTATGCCGTTTAATACGGGAACAGATTTATGCCTTTTAATACCCCAAGTAGTACACAAATCATTCAATTGTTTGTTACAAAACTCAAGACCATTGTCTGTCCTAAGAGTTTTAATTTTTTTTCCCGTTTGGTTGTCAATCATAATTTTCCAGTTTTTAAATTTATCAAAAACTTCAGATTTTTGTTTCATGAGTAAAACCCAAACTTTCCTAGAATAATCATCAATTATGGAAAGAAAATATTGGTTCCCTCCATGCGTAGGCACACTAGAGGGACCCCACACATCAGCATGCAAATATTCAAGTACACTAGTGCACTTAGACTGATTAGGAAAAAAAGAAGTAGGAAAAGTAACCATATGTTGTTTTCCTAGCACACAAGATTCACAGAAATCATCAATTATGAAAAGAAAATATTGGTTCCCTCCATGCGTAGGCACACTAGAGGGACCCCACACATCAGCATGCAAATATTCAAGTACACTAGTGCACTTAGACTGATTAGGAAAAGAAGTAGGAAACGTAACCCTATGTTGTTTTCCTAGCACACAAGATTCACAGAAAGGGATAGGGGGTATTTTATCACTACCAAAGTGACCTCCTTTATGCAAAATTTCTAATCCTTTATTACTCATGTGACCTAATCTATTATGCCATAAAACAGATTTATCACCTATCACAGAGTTAACAGAATCAAGCACAGGTTCAGCATGACAAATATACAAATTATTTTGTTTTTCAGCAGTAAAAACAACAAGAGACCCTTTCAGAATTTTCATAACCCCTTTACCCCATTTTCCCTCCAAACCATCATTTTCTAGAGATGCACAAGAAATCAAGTTATAACGTAAATCAGGAACATGCCTAACTGAAGAAAAACAGATCTGAATTTTATTAATTCTGTATTTTCCATTTACAATTCATTCTAGTATATATATACAATTTCTGTTACAATAAACAAGGAAAGTTTACAGCTAATTCCCTTAATCTTAGGAAATAATCTGACCTTGATTTCCTCCACTAACTTTCCTGAAATATCCTTAAGATTACTCATCCGAGATTTCCTACAAATCTGTCCCTGATTTTCCTCCACTTATTTTCCTGAAATATCCCCTAAGATTACTCATCTGAGATTTTCTACACTCCCCCTCAAGCTGGTGAATATAGATCATTCATTCCCAGCTTGCTAACATTCTCATGAAACATGTTGTTACACAGCCCCTTTGTCATCACATCTGCAAGTTGAAGTCCTGTCGGGACAAATGGAGTACAAATTAGTCCACTGTCTAGCTTTTCTTTAATAAAGTGTCTGTCTATCTTTCGTCCGGTCATGTTGCACTGGGTTGTGGGCTATACTTATAGCTGATTTGTTATCACAATATAGCTTCATAGGTTTGCTCCATTGAATTTTCAGGTCCTCTAGGATAATTTTGACCCACAATAATTCACATATTCCTGCTGCCATAGCTCTGAACTCTGCTTCAGCACTTGACCTTGCCACTACACTCTGTTTCTTGCTTCTCCAAGATATCAAGTTTCCTCCAAGAAAGGTACAATAGCCTGAAGTTGATCGCCTGTCCACTGGTGACCCTGCAAAATCTGCATCTGTGTAAACTGCCAGATCAATTGTAGATCTCTTTGTGAACAAAATTCCCTTCCCTGGATGTGCCTTTATGTAATGAAGCACTCGGTAAACTGCCTGTAGGTGAACTTCTTTAGGATCATGCATAAACTGACTGATAACACTGACTGAGTAAGCTATATCTGGCCTAGTATGTGTGAGATAGATAAGCTTCCCAACAAGTCTTTGGTACATATCTCTATCCACTGCCTTATCTCCAAGAGCCTCACTTAATCTGTGATTTTGTTCAATGGGAGTTCCAACCGGTTTGTTCGCTGCCATGCCTGTTTCCTTGAGTAGGTCTATAACATACTTTTGTTGAGAAATAAAAATTCTCCGTCTTGATCGAGCCACCTCAATTCCAAGAAAATACTTCAATCTTCCTAAATCTTTTATTTCAAATTCCTTGGTTAGACACCGCTTCAAGGCCTCCTTCTCTACTTTATCATTTCCTGTCATTATAATGTCATCCACGTACACAATTAAAACAGTGACTCCCCCTGAGGCTGAATGCTTGATGAAAAGCGTGTGATCTCCTTGACTTTGCTTGTAGCCACTAGCTATCATCACCTTAGCAAACCGTCCAAACCAAGCACGTGGGGATTGTTTCAGCCCATATAATGCTTTTTTTAATCGACAAACCTATTTTGGTCAACCCCACTAAATCCCGGTGGAATGCTCATATAAATCTCCTCTTCTAATTCACTATGAAGGAAGGCATTCTTCACATCGTATTGCTGCAATTCCCAATCAAAAATAACAGCCAAGGACAGCAAAATCCTCACTGTATTCATCTTTGCTACTGGAGCAAATGTTTCTTGATAATCTACTCCATATGTCTGTGTATATCCTTTCGCGACTAACCTCGCCTTGTAGCGTTCTAGAGACCCATCTGCCTTAAATTTTACTGCATATACCCACTTACAGCCCACTATTTTCTTACCTTTCGGTAAATCAACCAATTCCCAAGTCTCATTCTTCTCTAATGCATCCATTTCTACTTCCATAGCAAGTCTCCATTCTTTTTTTGATAATGCTTCAGACAATGAGCTAGGAATAGAAACTGTATTTAAGGTGGAAAGGAAACTTTGATGGCTTGGGGAAAACTTCTCAAAAGACACAAAGTGGGACAATGGGTATAGGGGTCTTTTTGTGCATTCTCGGGTCTTTTTTCTTACAGCAATAGGCAAGTGTAAGTCCTGGTCAAGGCAAAGTGCCTCAGGACAAGGTAATGTAGGGTTGCTAGAAGGATGGTTTGTTGGTGGTGTAGAATTCAGATTTGGTTCACTCATTGTTACCTCATTTCTGGAGCTTGGTTCAGAGGATTGTTCTTGCCTTGGAGTCACAATGGGATCTCCTTTCCTTGCATACACTTGGTCAAACCGAAACCTGTCAAAGATTTTACCATCCCCTTCTCTTTTTTCTTCCAACTCATCAGATCGTGGAATTAATTTTTGAGATGTTTGAGATTCAGATTTGGACGACTCAGATTTGGATGATTCTAGGGGTGGAAAGTTTGACTCCTTATCTTCAAGTGTATGTAACTCCCCCTGAAGATAAGGAGTGGTGAAATAGGGCTTATTTTTAACAAATGCAACATCGGCTGAGACATAGAGTTTTCTAGTAGGTGGATGGTAACATTTGTAACCCTTTTGAGTAGATGAGTACCCCACGAAGACACACTTAAGAGCACGAGGATCTAACTTCCCACGGTTATGACTGTGAACATGGACAAAGGAAGTACACCCAAAAACCCGAGGAGTGGGATTGAAAGATGATCGAATATTAGGGTAGAATTTGGATAGGTTTTCTAGTGGACTTTGAAATCCCAAGACCCTGGAAGGAATTCTGTTTATGACATAAGCGGATGTGAGTACAGCTTCTCCCCAATATGTTTTTGGCACATTTTGTTGAAACAATAAGGCTCTAGTGCATTCAAGAAGATGTCGGTTTTTTCTTTCTGCCACTCCATTTTGTTGTGGAGTGGTGACACAGGATGACTCATGTATGATTCCTTCCTTTTGGAAATAGAGACTCAATGTTTGATTGAAATAATCACGAGCATTATCCGAACGGAAGTGCTTTATCTTGGTGCCAAATTGATTTTGAATCATTGCATGAAAGATAGGAAGAATATGACTCACATCAGACTTATTTTTGAGTAAATAGATCCAAGAGACTCTTGTGCAATCGTCTATAAATGTGACAAACCACTTAAACCCTGAGATGTTTGGAACAGTTGATGGCCCCCAAATATCGCTATGGATCAAAAAGAAAGGGAAAGAAGATCTTTTATTACTAATGGGAAATGGTATACGAGTGTGTTTCGCATACTCACAAACATCACAATGAAAAGACTGAACATCAAATCCCTTGAACAAAGAGGGAAACATTAACTTCAATGCAGGAAAAGACACATGACCTAGGCGTCTATGATGTAGCCAGATGACATCTTTATTGGAAGAAGAAAACAACGTGGATAGCATAGATTTATTGAATTCCGATTGACTTGATGTATCCAAGTAATAGAGTCCATTATGCTCCTTAGCAAGTCCAATCCTCTTCTCCGAACCCTGGTCCTAAAATTCACAATAGGAATCATGGAATATAACACAGCCAGTTAGATCTTTGGTGAGCTTTTGTATTGAAATAAGATTCGTAGATAAGTGGGGAACATGAAGGACATTTTTAAGCACTAGTTTTGGGGTAACTTGGACATCTCCTCTTCCTGCTACTGTGGTTGTAGAACCATCAGCAACAACAATCTTTCTATTGCTAGGACAGAGGGTATAAGTTTTGAATTTGTTTGAAGTATGGGTCATATGATCCGTAGCACCAGAATCAAGGATCCAAGCATTCCTAAGCTCATTATCTAAAGTATTTAACCCAAAAGAGATTAGAGTCTCACCTGAAAGTGTCAATGAACACATACCCTGATTCGTTGTTTGAAAATTGTTAGTTGCTGGTTTTTCAACAGTCCCCAACATATTTCTAATCTTCTCGATTTCCTCCATACTAAATCCTCCAAACACCTGAGTTGAGTCTTGAACTGACACGTGAGCCTGCTTTTGCTGACCACCTTTTTGTCCCCATTCACGACTGTTTGTGGATGGTTTCCCATGTAGTTTCCAGCATCGTTCTTTGGAATGTCTTGGTTTCTTGCAGTACGTGCACCACAACTCTTCGCGATCTTTTTGCACACTTGACCGATTGGTCTTTTCCACAGCAACTTTGTCCAGTACTAGCCTCTGAGGTTTTGAGCTTAGAAGAGCAGAATTTTCAGTTGAAGGCGACTCTAACATAATGCCCCTGCGGCTCTCTTCTGCACGAACCAGAGATATTGCTTCAGTTAGAGAGGGAAACTCAAGTTTGCCCAGAATTTGAATCCGTGCAAGATCAAATTCAGAATTTAGGCCAGTCAAAAAATCATAAACTCGGTCCCTTTCTATAAATTTTTTTTATGACCACTGCACATTTGCTACAGTTCAAATCAATTGTCCTATAATAATCCAGTTCCTGCCACTGGTTTTGCAGAAAATTAGCATACTCCTTCACTGTTTTCGTCCCCTGTTTTGCTCCAGTTGTCTTCGTCTTGACATCATATATAAGAGCTGCATCATTGACCTTGGAATACGTCTGATGAAGGGCATCCCAAATCGCCTTTGCTGTTGGAAGAAACATACACGTGTCACTGATTTCAGGGGTCATGGAATTCCATAACCACGACATAATCATTGAATCCGCTTCTTCCCATGCTTCAAATTCTGTTGTTCCGCTCTTAGGTACTATCTCCAGCAGATGACTCAACTTTCCTTTGCCTTTCAAGAATGTTCGAACCAGTTGAGACCATTTCAGATAATTTTTTCCATTTAGTCTATATGCTGCCTGGATGTTCTGAAGCTTTGTTGTGCTTCGTGTAATCTGTTCTTCCTCCACAGTTGAAGACAATTGCGGCGATGGCGTTGAAGATGTAGTGTTCGTCATGATTGAATAGGATCAAATAGTAGGTGGAATAATAAACAGAATAAATAGGAAAAGAAAAACAGTGATGAAGGCTGGAGAAAATAAGAAACGAACCAGCAATTAAGGCTGAGATTAACAAGAAGCAAATGTGGTGTTTTCCCAGAAACCCTAGATGGGCTCTGATACCATGAAGAAAAACAGATCTGAATTTTATTAATTCCGTATTTTTCATTTACAATTCATTCTAGTATATATATACAATTTCTGTTACAATAAACAAGGAAAGTTTACAGCTAATTCCCTTAATCTTAGGAACAAATTATTGACCTTGATTTCCTCCACTAACTTTCCTGAAATATCCCTAAGATTACTCATCCGAGATTTCCTACAAATCTGTCCCTGATTTTCCTCCACTTACTTTCCTGAAATATCCCCTAAGATTACTCATATGAGATTTTCTACACTAACATCCTTCAAAGTAAACACAGAACCAAGGAAAACCTAAGGCATACATCACCAGTTCCTAAAACATTGCATTTCTTTTCATTTGCCATTGACACTAAGCCATTCTCTATTTTTCTTGTAGTTTGAAAACAAGGTTTTAAAAGGAGTCATATGAAAAGTACAACCAGAGTCTACCAACCATTGAAAACAAGGTTTTAAAAGGAGTCATATGAAAAGTACAACCAGAGTCTACCAACCAATCTGATTTACACAAAGGATCAGATAACACAGAGTTCAAATATGCATAATCACACATATTATTAATCATGAAAATCTCACCCATTTTGCCCTCACAGACAGCCATATTAGCATGTTCATTTTGTTGATTTTTCTTAGGCTTAGGACAATCTTTAATAAAGTGACCAGTTTCATGACAATTATAGCATTTTTTAGCTTTAAACCTGGACTTAGATCTACCCCTTCCATTTTTAAATTTTTTCTTACTTGATTCCCTATTACTAGCATTCTTTTGGTTATTAGACCTATTCTGAGACCTACCCCTCACATGCATAACCTCACCAGAATTTTTATTTCCTCCAGAATGTTTTAAATCTAATTCCTTACTCTTAAGACCATTAACCACAATGTCAAGGGTAATATCATCTCTACCATATTTAATAGCAGATTTTACATCATTATATGAGTCAGGAATAGCATTTAGAAGAGCAATAGGAGTATAGTCGTCTATATGTTTATCACCAGTTAACTTAATATCTGAAATAAGTTTTGTGAAAACATCTAGGTTCTCCTCAATGTCCTTAGACATATCCAATCTAAATTTGAAAAATTTTTCAAGCAAAAACATTTTACTGGGCAAAGAGGTTTCAGTATAGAATTCTTCAAGTTTATCCCAAAGGGTTTTAGTACATTCCAAAATTCTAACTTTTCTAATCACAGAGTCAGATAAGTTCAAATAAATTGTGGAACAAACATTTTCGCTCATTTCCGCCCGTTTATTTTCAGTGTCAGAAGTTAAATAAGTCTGACCAACAGCCCTAAAGGACTTCTGTTGAATTAAGATGCATTTTATTTTTTGTTTCCAAATGCTAAAATCAGATTTTCCGTTGAACGGAGCCATACCATATTGAATCATACTATATTGATTAGCAGCGGACATTTTTCACACAGAAAAAACAAACAGCAAATAGCACGATTTCGGTAATTATCCGGCTCGAAACGTGTGAAGCAACTAGCACGAACAAATGAGAAGAACGATGAACACAAAGTTCTTGTTTTAATCTCTTTGATCTTTCACACGAGCACACCCAAAAAAAACAGTCTTTTAATTTCTGAAAAAATTTAACAGACCCAAAGATTGAACTGTAATTATTCAATCGAATTGAAAGCAGAGGAACTGCAGAAATGGCGATGCAGACAAGATCAAGCCAAGAACTACAGAAACAGATTTCCGTCACCTCACCTGAGCGAAACCCTAGGGGACGGTTTCGACCTTACCTACGCGGTGGCGGTCCGACGAGGTCCAGGGCGGCGACCGGCGATGGTCCAGTGGCGATCCAGCGGCGATCGGTGGCGGTTTTGAAGCACAGCGACACTAACCTCGCTCTGATACCACTATTGAGGATCTGCGTTGTCGTTTGGTTCAGAGGTCTGCTGAAATCAGTCCTGTTCTTCTCTCACAGTGCACCACCAAGAACACAAAGGGAGAGTTCACTGATCTCCTCCAACCGTCACTCACAAAAGGGGATCGCACAAAGGGGTTGAGAGCACAAAGCCCACAGGAGCACAAAACTCACAGAAAGAGAGATCACACAAATCAGAGGAGAGCTCAAGCTCAGATCTTCACCTCACTATCTCTTCTTCTTCTTCATCCCTCTACAGAGCTACTACCAACCCATTACCCATATATAGGGAAGGGGACAGCCGACACGGGAGAGGAGCTAGGGAAGAAAACGAATGAGGGAGCCGACCTACGGATGGGAGCTCACAAGCGGCGGCCATCAGATCACGAAGACTGGGAGGTGAGAACCATCGGGTAGGAGAAGAAAATAGAGGGGCTAGGGCACATCAGATAAAGGCTAGGGCACATCAAATAAACAAAAGGGCAGTTTTATCGAGGCGCAAAGCGCAATGCGAGGCGCAAAGGTCCCTTACGCGCACCATGCGCAAAGCGCACAACGAGGCGCGCGCCTCACTAATTGAGGCGCATAACTCATACTAATATTTGCCAACATCATAAGACAGAAACATATAAGCAACATATTAGTTACCTACATCTAAAATTATGAGAATATCAACTTAAATCATCAAATTATGCTAACTGAATTTTTAAAGTAATAAAAAAGATACAAGAAACATGTATTTAAATCATCAAATTAGGTGATTAACAATTATGAGCATATGTTTATAAATTGTCACATAAAAGACTAAGAAATATAATTAACAAACATGATTGTTCATAATTTTCTAGTTAGTATTCTTAATTGATATTTGCTACTTAGCATGAAAAGATGAAGAATGAATGTAACAATTGCATATTTACATGTTCATAATTTGCTAGTTAGCATGCTAATTAGAGAAGGAAGTTACAATTAGCAAACAAGTATACTAAATTACTAATTATTATTTCCTTTTTATAGGTTAAACATGAAAAGATGAAAATAGATTAGCAACTAGTAAGAAATAGTAAATTACATGATATAAATATGTAATTATGTAAATTATTTTAAAAAAATAGAAGAAAGAGTATGTTACGTTACGCATGTGCGAGGCGCAGGTGAGGCGCGCGCGAGGCGCACGCGAGGCGCGAGCGAGGCGCACGTGAGGCGCACGCGAGGCGCGCGCCTCGCTGCGTGCAGCGCCCCACCTCGCGTGCGGGGCGCATTTCCCCCAGGCCGAAGCGCCCCGCGCCCGGGGCGCGCCCGAGGCGCGCGCCTCGATAAGCCTGCAAAAGGGAAATGGGCCTTTTGGTAACGGGCCAGAAGCTTTGGGCCAACAAATAGCAACACTGGTAACTACTTCATCTTTTCATATTTTGTCCCCAGAAAAATGTATTTGCATGTTTTTGTAGCTGTTTCAACTTTCAATATGATCATACCTAGTCAGGGAGTACTCAAGTTTGAATATAATCATATACCAAGTCAAGGAGGACTTCTTGAGTTTTGATATAATCATGCCTAATCAGGGAGGACTCCTTGAAATTCAAGTGGTCAGATAATCCTCTGTTATCAAAGTCCCAATGTCATAACAAGTGTATTTTATCTAAAATGTTGAGAATTTTGTTTCAGGGCACATATTCCATATCGTGATAGTAAGCTGACACGCATACTTCAACCAGCTCTTGGTGGCAATGCTAAGACTTCAATAATATGTACTGTAGCACCCGAAGAGGTATTTCCTTCTTCAACTTTTTCTTTCACTTCTTTTTTACTTGCGAAAGTTCATTCCTTGCTAAATTTTATTTGCTATTTCTAGATTCACATAGAGGAAACCAGAGGCACTCTTCAGTTTGCAAGCAGAGCCAAACGTGTTACAAATTGTGCACAAGTGAATGAGGTAGATAACATTAACAAGTGCAATATGATTAGTCGGAAACTTGTTGTTTTCTTATCTTGATATAGTTTTATTTAGTGTGTAAAACGATTACAGTAGCAATGTATATATCCCTGCTAGAAATAGCTGGCTATGGATTATCATTTACCCATATGGTTGAATTAAGACAATCAAGTTTCTGATGTCTTCACTCTTGGTACCAGTTAGTACAATATAGGATATCTGAATTAGCTTGTATGAATAAAAATTCCTGAATGTACTGTGTTGGTTGTTACCTTAGCGCCCTAAGTTCTTGTCATCTCACTATTTATTAGAAGAGTCTAAATGCTTATATTAGGAAGAAGCTAATATTATACCTTTTTCTTGGTTGTTCTTTTGCATGGTTTTATTGTCTTCAATATAGAAAATTTTGGTTTTCTGCATCTACATTTCTCTACGTGTAATAATTATTGATGATTATGCTATAGATTTTGACTGATGCTGCACTGCTGAAAAGGCAAAAGCTAGAAATTGAAGAACTGCGCAGGAAACTTCAGGTGGTCGTCATCTTTTTCTCAACTAAAATTTAAAGTTCTGAATTGACTGCTAACATGCTCGCCATGGGCAGGGGCAACATTCTGAGGTCCTTGAACAAGTTATATTAAAACAGAGAAATGACATGCACAAGGTTGGTGCTGCCTTGCTCTTATTTGTTTGTATTATATGTGAAGTAAACTTTCAAATGTGCCCTTTTATCTTTAATAGCTGACATCCCTTTCTTTTCATTCAGTCTGAGCTGGAGCGCGAAAAGCTTGCAATGGAACTTGAGGAAGAAAGGAAATCTCGTGAAGCTTTAGAGCGATGCTTGAAAGAACAACAAATGAAGATAGAAAGCTTCAGCACACTTTCACTGTCTACGGATCAAGTTAACGGCACGACTCAAGTAAGTTTGGTGTTGTACATAGTTTCCATACATGTATAGGACTTAAGGTAGCACTAATATCAGTATTGAATATAGTTTTCAAATACCACAGTCACAAAAATTGTTAGGATATGATCTTTATTTTCTCAAAAAGCAGTGAATGTTTTTCAGTAGGCAAAACACTCTTTAACCTATGTCCAGTCAGTTGGTGTCATAGTCAACTATATCAAGCATATCCATAAAAATTAATGGAGAAGGAACAATACAACAACAACAACAACAACAACAACAACAACAAAGCCTCTATCCCCAATGTTGGGGTTAGATACATGGAATCCTATTCTTCCGGTCTGTTCTATTATGGGCCATCTCCTATGTTAAGCTAACAATAACCATATCCCTCTTAATTACCTACTAACAATAACCATATCATTCTTAATTGCCTCCAACCAAGTCCTTTTAGGTCTACCTCTAGATCTCTTTACTCCATTAACTATAATATTATCATTTCTCGTAATTGGTGCACTAAGAAGGAATAATATCATCTTGAAATGCTTCTCTTGGGAGTTAGTATTCCTAAGCATTTGTATTCACATGACTTTCTAGAAGGTATCCTGCTTTTGCTCCTTAAGTTATTTGTGAATGCTAGTATAATATGAAGATATAGTCTTAAATAGGTATTTTGATTTCTTCGATTTGCATCAGCTACTTTTAAATTCTCGTCCTCAAGATAATGCTGTGGGTGTATTACTAATGAGCATATTGTTGATGTGTTGACCAATGTTCTGACTTCATTTTTGACACTTTTTACTATAGGGAAATGAAAATATCATTTTCTGAAGTTTGCATAATTAAAGGAAGCCATTTCTTTGAGCATTTTCTCCTGTAAGATTGTTGTAGGTTAAGCTTTAAATTGAATACATGAATACATGATTACGCTACCTTACCATCTTTGACTATTACCTTTGCTTCACATACGCTTTAAATATCTAGAGAAGAAGTTGATGTTCTTTCTGCAAGTTATTTGGCTTAATGCTAGTTTCATGTTGCAGACTTCTTGGAGAGTTTGCATTTCTCATGGATTAATGTCCATATTCTCCTATTGTTCTCCAAATGATCCTAATGTCAACATTATCTAGGATTTCAACTTTAAAAACATTTTGTTTAAATTCAACAACCCATGTCTCTACAACTAGCAGCTTTCATCCAATTCAGCCTACCCAACCTCTAAAATCAATTAATCATTGTTTGTCCTGGAGCAGGTTTGAGAAGCAGCAGTTTAAGTACTGCCAAAAAAAAACCCAAAAAGGATAAGTCACAAGTTCAACTTTTGACGACCATACCCGCTGTAAGGCGAAATAAAATGCCCATAAGCTTGAACTCCTAATAACTCCTAGGTTTTTCTCGCCTTAGCTTTCAAGCATAAGCTTGGACTTTGATTCCTATTTCTTCGTTTCAGTTTGTAGAAGTACTAGGTAGAAGCTTAATGGCTATTCCATATTCAAATATAAACAATGCAAATGAACCTCAAATTTTCTTCTGGCTATAAGAGAAATCACTTGCAACTGCACCAGGTGATGTTTAACTTCATTCCATGTTTAAAGCAGGAAAAAGCAAATTTAAAGTTTCCCAAAGATTTTTTTTTATTGAACGAGTTTCAGTTTCTAGACCTGAAAGTCTCCTGAGGAGTTATTTTGTTCCAATGAAAAAAAGTTTACAAAATATTTGAACCGTTAACTTTCAAAAGTCATGATAGAATTGAATATGGCTGCTTAATAACGACTTTATGAAAAAAATATTATTTCATGAATAGAAATGCATGTATTTAAGTGTTGGTCAAACTTTCACGCACCGAAAGGTGCAATAAAACAGTTGCTTGTCAAGCCAACAAGCCAAGAATTTTTTGCGTGACGGTGCATCCTTTGTTGAAAATGAAGGAAAGCCAATTAATAAGGGAGGGACTTCTGCACCTATAAATAGAGCACCCCAATAGATCCTTAAAAACCATCTAAGCAAGAGAGAAAAAGAAAAGCTTAGAGAAAAAGCTTTAGTGAGAGAAAATTGAGTAGTTTTTAGAGTGAAATTTAGGTTGTGAACACTTATAAAGTTTTTTCCATTTCAGTAAAAAATCTGCAATAGCCCGGAGACGTAGGCATAATTGGTCGAACTTCGTTATCAATTTTGTGTCTTATTATTCCGCATTTATTTCGCATTATCATAAATCTGATTATAGGGAAATTTGTGTAATTTCCCAACAATTGGTATCAGAGCATCCTGTGGTGATTTCTGTTAATTTTTTGCAAGGTCACTATTCATGTGAATAGTGAATTTCGTGAATAATGATGTTTTTTCGGCGGTACTGATTTGTCGGTAGAGGTGTCTTAATACATGTTGGTTCGTAAAATAATCAGAAACGATCTAGAGGAAGTCCGATTCGAGTGGGAGTAATGGCCGCAGATGAAGGAAAGGTGAAACTAGACAAATTCGATGGCATGAATTTTGGATTTTGGAAAATGCAGATAGAGAATTATCTGTATCAAAAAAATCTGTATCAACCTCTCTCCGGGAAGAAGTCGGAGGCTATGAAGGAAGAAGATTGAAATCTTTTAGACAGACAAGCCCTCAGAGTTATTCGATTGACGCTATCCTGCAATGTTACTTTCAACATAGCAAAGGAAAAGACCATGACGGGTCTTATGACGACTCTCTCTAGTATGTATGAGAAGCCGTTAGCCTCAAATAAAGTTCACTTGATGAGGCGTTTGTTCAATTTGCGAATGACGGAAGGCGCATTGGTAGCTTAACATCTCAATGAACTCAACACAGTCACAACCCAGTTGAGTTCAGTTGGAATTGAATTTAATGAAGAAATATGAGCATTGATACTTTTGTCTTCTCGACCAGAAAACTGGAATGCTACTGTCACGGCTATGAGTAGCTTATCAGGAAGAAATAAGTTAAAATTTGACGATGTTCGTGATTTGGTTCTTAGTGAAGAGATCCGACGGAGAGAGTCAGGTGAACTATGAACTTCTTCAATTTTGCATACAGAGTCAAGAGGAAGAAATTCAACCTGAGGGAATGGACGTGGCAGATCAAACTGCCGAGGTAGATCAAAGGACAGGAAGTCCAAATCCAGGAATCCTAGTAATTCCCATAGCTCGAAGACCATCGAGTGTTGGAATTATGAGAAAACCGGGCACTACAAAAATCAATGCAAGAGTGCATCGAAGGATCAAGAGGCAAAGACAGAGGCAAATGTTACTTCCACCTCAGGAGGAGATGATGCATTGATATGCTTTTAGAGAGCAAGGAGCAATCTTGGGTGTTAGACTCTGGAGCATCGTTTCATGCTACTGCACAAAATTTTTTTTTAAGAGGTATGCCCTCGGAAACCTTGAAAAAGTATATCTTGGTGATGATCAACCGTGTGCTATTGTTAGCACAGGTGTAGTGAAGATTAAGCTGAATGGGTCAGTTTGGGAGCTGAAGGGTGTCAGACATATTCCCGACCTGAGAAAAACTTAATCTCAGTAAGGTAGCTGGCTAGCGAATGCTACACTACGATCTTCCATGGTGATGATTGGAAAATTTTAAAAGACGCAATGATGATTGCTCGAGGCAAGAAAAGTGACACCCTTTAAATGACAACAAGTGCACATTGTTCGATCACAGTTGTAGTAGGCAATGAGACTCTAAATTTATGGTACCAGAGACTTGGCCACATTAGTGAGAAGAGGATGCAAATTATGCACTCAAAGGGAAAATTTCAGGTGTACAGTGAATGAAGATAGACATGTGCGAAGATTGCATATTTAGAAAGCAGAAGAGGGTTAGCTTTCATCAGATAAGTGGCAGAACCCCAAAGAAGAAAAGGCTAGAGCTCATTCACTCTGATGTTTGGGGACCAACAACCATCTCATCCATTAGTAGGAAACACTACTTCGTGACTTTCATCGATGATCACTCTCGGAAGGTATGAGTTTACTTTCTAAAGCATAAGTCTGATGTGTTTGAGGCTTTCAGGAAATGAAAAGCTATGGTTGAAAATGAGACATGTCTGAAGATAAAAATGCTCAAAACCGATAATGGTAATGAATATGAAGACACCAGATTCAAGAAGTTTTGCTATGAACACGAAATCAAAATAGAGAAAATCGTATCTGACACGCCTAAACACAATGGTGTAGCTGAGCGTATGAACCGAACGTTGACAGAAAGAGTCAGAAGCATTCTATACAGTCAGGTCTACCAAAGCAGTTCTGGACAAAAGCAGTCAACATAACAGCTTACTTGATCAACCGAGACCCATCGATTCTATTGGAGCATAGAATACCAGAGAAAGTATGATGCGAAAAAGAGCTAAAACTATCATATCTAAAAGTTTTCGGTTGTGTAGCTTATGTGCATATCAGTGATCAAGGCAGGAATAAACTTGATCCCAAATCCAAGAAATACACCTTCATCGGCTATGGCGAGGATGAGTTTGGCTACCATATTTGGGATGACGAAAACAAGAAAGCGATCCATATCAGAGATGTGATTTTCAATGAAAAGATGATGTATAAGGACATGCATAAAACATATGTCAGTGACTCAGAGCAGAATGAGCTAATATTTGCAGATGTAGATGATGTCCCAAATAGCCCCGTAAAGGAACCAATTGTAGCAAGTCCTTAGCCAGAGGAACTCGTTGGACAAAGTAGTGCGCAGCAGTCTGACACACCACAGTCTCCTACTCCAGCTCCTATATTGAGAAGGTCTTCTCGGCCTCATGTGCCTAATAAGAGATACATGAATTATCTATTGCTGATTGATGAAGGAGAGCCTGAATGCTATGATGAAGCTCGTTAGACTGGAGATGCTAGCAAGTAGGAACTTACTATGAAAGAAGAGATGAAGTCTCTGATCTCTAACCAGACATGAGAACTAGCTGAGTGACCCATGGGGAAGAAGGCACTTCACAACAGATGGGTGTAACAGGTGAAAGAGGAGCATGATGGTTCCAAAAGATACAAAGTCCGACTAGTTGTCAAAGGATTCCAGCAGAAAGAAGAAGTTAACTACACCGACATTTTTACTCCCGTTGTGAAGCTCAATACTATCAGATCAGCGTTGAGTATTGTAGCTATTGAAAAATTTCATCTTGAGCAGTTAGATGTGAAGACCGTATTTCTTTACGGACACTTGGATGAAGAGATATACATGCACCAGCTAGAAGTTTTTTTAAAAAAAGGAAAGAAGAACATGGTGTGCAGACTTAAGAAGAGTTTGTATGGCCTGAAACAAGCCCTAACACAGTGGAACAGAAAGTTCGACGGCTTCATGCACAAGAAAGGTTTTCAGAAGTGCAACGCCGACCACTGTTGCTACTTCAAGAGATATAGGTACAATTATATCATTTTACTGTTTTATGTCGATGATATGTTAGTTGCAGGTTTAGATATGGATGATATCAGAAGGTTGAAGCAGCAATTGTCAAAGGAATTTGACATGAAAGACTTGGGTACAGCAAAGAAGATTCTTGGAATACAAATCACAAGAGATAAGTAGAGAGGATTCTTACAGTTATCTCAGGCAGAGTACATCAATCGTGTTTTGCAGAGATTCAACATGGGCGACGCGAAGCCAGTCAACACACCCTTGGCTACTCACTTTCGCCTATCAAAGGATTAATCCCCTCAAATAGAGGAAGAGAATGATTTCATGGCTAAGGTTCCTTACACCTCAGCCATTGGGAGTTTGATGTACGCCATGGTCTATACGAGACTAGATATTGGTTATGTAGTGGGAGTTGTTAGCAGGTTTATGTCAAATCTAGGAAAAGCTCATTAGGAAGCAGTCAAGTGGATTTTGAGGTATCTACGAGGCACCGCAGAGAAGTGTTTGTACAAGGTTACGTAGACACAGACTTTGGAGGTGAAGTCGATCACCAAAGAAGCACCTCCAGTTATATATTTACTGTTGGAATTACAGATGTTAGTTGGATGTCACAGATATAGAAGATTGTCACTTTATCCACTACAGAGGCTGAGTATGTAGCAATGATTGAAGCTAGTAAAGAGATGATATGGCTTTAAGGTTTGTTAACTGAGTTGGGATTCAAATAGGAGAAGAACGTTTTGCATAGTGATAGTCAGAATGTGATACACTTGGCGAAGAATTCAGCATTTCATTCCAGAACCAAGCATATTGGGCTTCGTTATCACTTCATCAGATCTTTATTGGAAGATGATGTGTTAGTACTGGAGAAGATCCAAGAAAGTAAGAATCTAGAGGATATGTTGACAAATGTGGTGACTATTGACAAACTGAAGTTATGTTCGACTTCAGTTGGCCTGCTAGAGTAACAAGACCGAAAAGAGCTGCTGCATTAATCGAGGTATGAAGACAGATTGAAATCAGTTTTCAAGTGGGAGATTGTTGGTCAAACTTTCACGCATCGAAAGGCACAATAAAACAAAAAAGGGGAAAAAGATGCTTGTCAAGCCAACAATTCAAGAATTTTTTGCTTGGCGGTGCATCCTTTGTTGAAAATGAAGGAAAGCCAATTAAGAAGGGAGGGGCTTCTTCACCTATAAATAGAGCACCACTATAGATGCTTAAAAACCATCTAAGCAAGAGAGAAAAAGAAAAGCTTAGAGAAAAAGCTTTAGTGAGAGAAAATTAAGAGTAATTTTTAGAGTGAAATTTAGGTTGTGAACACTTGTAAAGTTTTTTCATTTCAGTAAAAAATCTGCAAACAGTCCGGAGACGTAGGCATAATTGGCCGAACTTCATTATCAATTTTGTGTGTCTTATTATTCCGCATTTATTTTGCTTTCTCATAAATCTGATTATAGAGGAATTTGTGTAATTTCCCAACATTAAGGCAAAGGGGAATATAAGCTCTATTATAGTCCATCTCTTTTCCTAGTTGCCCAAGAAAAATACTGACCATGTCTCTGATGGGGTTTCTGTTCCATTGATTACTCAAATGATGATATTAATTTTTCAATATATTTTATGTCATAATGAGAAAGTTCCATGTATGCTTTGCAGGAAAGAGCTGATTTAGGGAGTATATCTGGGGAGCTATCCAGTGGTAATATACCACATGAGAATGCATTCAAAACTCCCAATTTCAGATCTATATCAAATGGTTTTGTCGCCAAACGAACTTCCTGTTCAAGGGCACTTGATTTGAGTCCTATTCCTGATAATTTCGCCAGTGTAGCAGATGAAGACTTGTGGTTACAATTGAACAAGGGATGCACAACTAATCTTGATATGCTTCAGATGACACCCAACATAAAGCAGCAGTCTGTGTCCTCAGCTGATATATCTCTTGTAAGTTCACTGTCACCACTTTTCACAATGATATTTTGCTTTTATACTCTGTGAGAATTCTTTAATTTCCACTTAAAACCTTGTTAATTATATGGGTACAATTTCACAAAAATTACCATGAACTATTAGGGTTTTGCACAAACCACCTTAAACTGTTTTTATTAGAGAAAATGCTGTAAACATTCAAAGATACAGAAAAATATCCAATAGCAACATTTATGTTGTTTTCACAATTTATAAACTTAACAATATGCCTTATTAGCAATACATGTATACTGATACAATTGTTTATATTTTGTAAAGCATTGGACATCAACTATTATATGTGGAACAATGGAAACTGGAAAGAACTCCTGTTGTTTGTGGACAAATTATTTCCATCAATGATGCACAGGCGTCAGAAAACACCTCTAAAAGGTAGTTGTAGATACCAAATGCTAATAGACAGGTGTCTATTTTGGGAGCATGGCATGATCAACTTTGGCTCGTTGGTGGCAGTTTCTCTGGGGGTGCTCAAGCTGGACAGCTATTGTCTTTTTGAAATCTTGACTTAATCCAACATAACATGTTTTGGACTTTTGTGTAGGGACTTTTGTGTAGTTTCTGATCCAGGTTCATGCGTATATCCTCTGAGTGCAGGAATAAGAAAATTTTCATCCCTTTTTTCCCTTGATGCTTTATTTGGACCCAATAGATATGAAAAGAATATACTCATTTTCTCATGTTCAAATTTCCGTTAGTGATTATTTTCATACAGGAATAAAGAATATAATGCCTTTTCACTTCTCTTCAAAATGGGCTTCTATAGTTCCTGTTAGGTCTATAATATCTATCACATTAACACACGAAAAACAATGAAAGAAGCCTATCAGCCTTGATTTGAAGAAAGAAGGGGTGCAAGAGAGGGAGGGACTCAAGGAGGGAGAGATATCTCCCAATACTATTTGTCATAGAAAACTTTGAATACAATATTAAAGCCATTATCTGCTACATTAACAATTCTATAACTTCTTTTCTATATTAAAACCGTAGAAACCTCCCAGAGTGCAATGCATGCACTGTGACGTTGCCTGTTCATGTCATAATGTTTTTCTTTCTAAGGGTTTGTATTGATTATATCTACTTGTAGCTTTAAACAGTACAAACTTCGTTTTCTGTCATAACATTTAAGAGACTTTGTTGATTAACCTCCCCCCCTCTTTTCCAAGTACTTATTAATTTATTTTGGTCTGAAGGAACCACCCACTGGGGATGGAGTTTCCAAAGAAAGATCTCATAGCTCGGAATCTGACTTCAGTAGGCACGAACTGCAGCTAACTGAAGTAAAGGAGCAGTGTGCTGCTCTGGAAAAGGAGTGCAACCAATTGAAGGAGGAAAAGGCATCTGTTGTTCAAGCTCTCTCAATGTCCGAACAAGACATTGAGCTTCTCAGAACTGAGAAGGAAGGACTACTGAAGGAGTTGAACATTGAAAAGCAGAAGATGAAGGATCTCAAAGAAGATATCAGAGTATTCAGTTTGGCATTTTCACAACGTGAGGGTTTACTCACATCCCTTTATAGCAAGTCTAAAGCTATGATGGAAAACCTTAAAGCGCATCGACCTCCAATGGCGATACCTAAACCGTGTGATTTCTGATCCGAGTCGATTAATGTTTGTTGAGTAAGAGGTTAGTTTTAGTCCTTTATGTTTCAGCATCGTTCCTTCGGTTGTTGTATGTATTGGATATTACATGTTGTCTTCTTAATAGTTGTATGTGTATCACAAACAATTCTAGCATAATTTATCATATACACACTTTAGACTTGTAGATGGTGCTTAATTATGCTCTTCATCTATTGCCTTATATTATATTATCTGCCTTGCTATTGTATGGAAGAGTTTGACAGCTATACAATTCTTTTGGGTCTTGAAATGTGGGTACTTGTTAATTACTTCCGCACATTATTAACTTGATCCTAGATGTCATTCTCTAATATCTCAATATCTGTAGATGGATTGGTACCACTAAAAGACAAAGCACGGACGCAGGTGGTGATCCAGATGCATTCAGACATACCTCACAATACATTTTCCTGATACATAGGCGTAATAATTTGGAAGACCACATTTGTTCAGTGTCTTGCTGTCTTTTCAGGTAGAAGGTGAGAGGGGATTAGAATATTAGAGGAAGGATGTTATGCGTCTATTATTGAAGTAGCGCAAGGTGATTCCTGGTCTTATGAAACATGCACACATGCTTTGCATTCTGAACAAGAGGAGGGAGCGAGGCATCCAGTCTCCATGGGGGGAGAAAAAAAAACATCCAGACTCGTACATAATCACATAGGCAGGAAGGAGCAAGTGACACGTTATCTAACAATTCTAAATTAGTCAATCGATACGTAGTTTCATTGCGATCATTATTAATGCCATGAAAACATTGAAGTTGCGTAATCACCAGGACTGGGCAATACCCGGGAAAACTTTTGTAGAGGGTCCTCTGTAAAAGTTAAGATAAGGAGTAACAAGATTGCGTGACAAATGTACAATGCATATCTTAAAGTTAGGGCTAAATGGCACTTAAATACTTTATTGTTTTACCACATTTACACTTATAAATAGTACTAGTATGCACCCGGTGCAAGACACGACCTTCATTTTTTTTTATTTCCGTTATAGTAAGTATGTATTTAAACACAATTTTGTAAGTGCTACTTCTTAAGTGCTGCATTATCCTACCTGAGCTATAGTAGTAAACGCTACAGTAATATCTTTAAGCGATGCAGTAATTTATTGTAACATGAATAGTGAATCTTGGATCCTAATGCTTGGGCTGCAGTAATAATACAGTAATTTACTGTAGCATGAATAGTAAATCTTGGATCCTCCCATTATTATAGAGGAATACATTACTTTGATACTCTAAGTTGTAAATCAGTAGCACTTTAATAACCTAATTTTTAAAAAACCAGCACTTAAATACTCCATTGTTTAACCACATTTATACTTAAATATTCTAAGTTGTAAAAATAACACTTTAATACTCGAAGTTGTAAGAAAGTGACACTTCAATACCCCATGTTGTAAGAAAGTAGCACTTTAATACCCTTTGTTAGTTGTCAGGATATACTCCTAAGAATATTTTCATGACAACTACTAAAAGATGCTAATGTATTAATTTTTCACGACTTAGGGTATTTAAATGTAAAGATGATGAAGTACTATGATATTTAAGTGCCATTTAGCCTAAAGTAAGTGACAGAAGTTGTAATAATCCTAATTTCTATTGGCTATATATGTTATGTTGGATTAAGTAAATCATCTAAACAAGACTCAATGTGTTTCTATGAGGTTTTAATTTTGTGCTAAGAGCCCAAGTTTGGGTCTCACCATCCCGACCACGTGCTGTATAATAGTGGGGTTTGCTAAGTCAACCAGAGTATCGAAGTGTTGACCGCATTGAGACGTGATATGCTTATTTCATTGCATGAGTATATTTTAAAAAAATATCACATTATGATTTTCTACTATTTTAATGTTTTGCTTACCAAGTGAAATTATTTTAGTTTTATAAAACCAGTGTTTAATATATGAATTTATCCACTTATTGAGTTGTGAACTCATTGTGTTATATTCATCCTTTCCAGAGACTCAGGATTAGATGGAGTTGATGGTTCCTAAATTATTAAAAGGTAGCTAGAAATAAAATTTGCAGATTGCTAAGGTTGAATGAAGTATTCGATATGTAGTTTATAAGTGGAATCTTTGTAATAATGGAATATTTACCTTTAGGTTGAGTTTTATTCCAAGTTGAGAAATATTTGTTTATCTCAAGTTAATTAGATTATATTGACTTTTGGTTTATGGAGAATACTTTGTTGTTGGTATAATTCAATGGTGAGATTGTTTTGGTGGTCTTTTGATGAATGTAGATTTTTTGGAGGACTTTTTCTAGATTTAGTCCAACTTCGGTATTACTTTTAGGTTTGGAAATTGGGGTCGTGACAGTAATGATATTACTTTGATTGCATTGATACAATATTCTAATTGTATTTGTTGTAATTGTGTTGGTCTTGTATATTAACTACACTGCTTTAGATTCAATAATTAAATAAATGTTATTATCTTCTTCTTCTCTATATGATTTTCTATACATAATTTTTTCTTCAATTTAATCTCGAACAAACTTATACTCAGGTTTGAGGGGAAATAGGTCCCTATATAGAATATTATACATGAAGGAAGAAAAGAGTTTCACTTAACTATCATTGCAATCACATGTCAATGGCCACAGCCTCTATTGATTCAGCCTTAGCTGTTGTTTTTTTCTTTTTCTTTCTTTATTTTTTTCTTATTTTATGTTTCGCTTTCATTTTATTTATTTTATGGGGAAATTGCTTCCAGCTCCCAATTTCATTACAAGTGTTCCAACCCCTCCCAAGACTTTTTCAACGCTCCCAAAACCCCTAAAAACAAAGCGATAATTCCCTAAGCCTCCAAAATACAAAACCCAAGTGATTAAAATATATGAAGATCATAATACCCTTTATCTTCTTCAAACTCCCCTTCCTCAGGAACCTCCTATTCGAGTACGACATCAATACAGTGCAGCAAATACCTCGCCGGTGGAACAGAGACGATCCTTTCCCATTGGAAACACTTCCATCCGCAGTGATCAATGACAGAAACGAGGAGTTACCGGAGATCGGCGGTGAGATGCTGAAAGAATCGTTAGTAATTTGTCCTTTCCCAGTGATCTTACCGGCGGGTGGCGGGTTCGGGTTGGTGAAGTCAAGGGTGAGCCCTTGAGGCGGGGAACTCACCGCTGGAGGAGGAATCAGAGCTGGCCGACCTACAGTCATCGGAGAACGCGGTGGAGATGAGGATTCGGTCGAAGTCTGGACTAGGCTGCGCCTGAACCGAGCATAGCCCTTTCGATCGAGGGCATTGATGAACTTATTGAACTTGGAGACGGTGTTGTCGGTGATGGCCGAGCAGTCAAAGGAAGAAGACGACGAAGATTGATGGCTGAGGGTGAGGACGAGGGCTTGCATGCTCTGGAGGTTGGCGATGGCTGCTTCCTTGATCGCGAGCTGATCGTCCATTTTTGAGAAGTTCATCAGATCAACGACCATTGATGGGGGTGAAGGAGAGAAGATTGGGTTTGGGGAGGAAAGGGGTTATTTATATTGGATGAATGAGTTGGTTGTGAAGGATACAATTGGTTGTGAAGGTGTTATGGGTTGGTTGTGAATGATATGTGTTGGTTGTTAATGTTACGTGTTGGTTGTGAATGTTACGGGTTGGTTGTTAAGGTTACAGGTTGGTTGTTAAGGTTACACATTAGTTGTAAATGTTGCTGATTGGTTGTTAAGGTTACGCGTTGGTTGTGAATGTTACGGGTTGGTTGTTAAGGATAAGTGTTGATGTTTTCCGTACTCAATTGAATACATAAGCCATTGCTACTTATATAGGATAATTTCTCTCATGCTACAATTGACGATTATGAACCATTATAATGTATAATAATGTGAATATGAACGTGAATGTAAAAGATTACTAACTAATTTGGAATTACATTCACATTGATATTCTTTATCTAAAGGATTACTTATTTATTCATTGAGATATATATGTATATATATTTTGAGTGACATGAATATTTTGGGCCACTTGGCCTAGTGGTAAAATTTGGGAGGTTGGACATGAGGTTAGGAGTTCAAACCCCTATAACCATAATATATATTTAAAGGTCTTTGACTGGGCCTTGGGCCTCTTGTGCTCTTTGAATTCTAAAAATATTTTTAGAATATTCATTATGAAGGTTACAGATTGGTTGTGAAGGTTACACGTTGGTTGTTAAGGTTACGAATTGATTGTCAAGGTTAATTTCACAACCAACGCAATATTCGTTGTGAAGGTTACGGATTGGTTGTGGAGGTTACGAGTTGGTTGTTAATATTACAGGTTGATTGTCAAGGTTAATTTCACAACCAATGCGTAACCTTCACAACCAATGCTTATCCTTAACAACAAATTCGTAACCTTAACAATCAACCCGTAACCTTCATAACCAATGTGTAACCTTAACAAGCAACCTATAACCTTAACAACCAACGTGTAACCTTCACAACCAACTCGTAACCTTAACAATCAACCCGTAACATTAACAATCAACCTGTAACCTCCACAACCAACCCGTAATCTTAACAATCAACCCGTAACTACGTGTCATGAGAAAAATTAGTACGCACATAGAGGCGTAAAGAACTCAGATAAGTAATCCAACTAAACAAGCAAATAATTTCCATTTAAAAAAAAACTCGAACGCGTTGTGCTACTGCAAGGCACAGTCGACCAAGTTTTGCAAAAACCCCCCTCATTTTCCTTCGCATTGCTAGCGACTGCGGAGTAAAACTCTCGAGCATCATCAATAGTGGTGAT
>NC_033801.1:52257525-52275705 GCF_001876935.1 Asparagus officinalis
TCGCTCGCTTTGTGGGTTCTTTGCCTGCGCCAGGGTTGTTTGCCGTGGACCACCGCGCGATCTAGATCCAGTCGGATCTATGCAGTACAACGGGTATTATTTCACCAAGGAAATAATAGTCGGGGAGGATTGTTTCACCAAGGAAACAATCGTCCAAGTCTCGGGATCTAAGACCAAGCTTAGATCCGGAGTGTAGCAACGTAGATCTGAGATCCGGTCCTCTCGAACTCCTGCCTTATTTGGCGTTGATGATCGTCGAGCACCAGATCTGGATGTGCAAGTCCTCGAAGTCCCAAAGCTTGAATCTTGTTAAGTTCTGAGTCTCCAATCCAGCAGGGCTTCGCCTCTCCAAAATTTCCAACCTCCTCAAATGAACAACCCCCTCTCCTATTTATAGGCCACCTTTACTGTGCCCGCGTGCACGTGTCAGAGGATGGCCACCCATGGGTGGCTGCGGCTCTGGCGAGACAACTCAAGGTGGCTCGGCCTTGGCCGAGCCACCTTGAGGTGGCTCGGCTTGGGCCGAGCCACCTGAAGGTAGCTCGGCTTCGGCCGAGCCCCTCTAGGTGGTGGGTTTGGTTGTTTTCCGTCTTTCGGTCTTGTCCGTGATTCGGTTGTGTGGTTGATTGACTCGTTGACCTGATTTGGCAGTAAGTCTGATTCCTGATTTGGCAGTAAATCCCCTTCTGAGTTCGAGTCCGAAACCGATCTTGATTCGATCGTGATTTGTCCGAGTATGCCCTTGGTTGGATGACTCGTTGACTCTTCGAACACTTGGCTTGATCCCGCACGCGAATGGATGTATTCCGTTGCTTGCGTGCGATTCGTCAACCTCGTCGCCTCGTTGGTTCGTCGGTTTGTGCCGAGCTATGCTAGGGGACCTATAAGCAATTTTATATGCCTACAGATACCCCCTCCAAAGTATTTCAGTCTCGTTCTTTTATAGAAGAGTCTAGAATACTTTGGATATGCTTTAGGAGTTTATATTATGTGTGTTAAGTACTTTAAGCTCAATCATATATACACATATATTTTATTGGTTTCTTTGTATATATATGTAGTTATATATATACACACACTTTAATTGTGGTTTCTATGTATATATATAGTTATATATATATACATATATGTTTTGGTTTGATAGTTTCTGAGTTTTAATATGAAACAATTGAATACAATTGAAAATACATTTCTTGTTTCATACTTATATGCATATATATGATTTCAGCAATATCAATTTTATTTAGTTAAATGAAATCATATTATTATTTTTGAAAAGTTTGTAAAATATACAATTTTGTGAAAATATTATATTCTTAGTTTTTGGACTTAACAATAATCATATACATCTTTTATTAAGTCTACAAAATCATTTTGTAATGTTTTAAAACATGGTTAAGCTAAAATGTCAAAACTCATGTGTTTACATTTTCATGTTTTGGACTATTTTGCAAAATGATGATATTTTTTATTTGGAAGGTCCTTTTTTAAAAACCAGTTTCTGTAGCATGTTTATTATCATGTCTACAATCATTTACCAAAGTTTTATATTTTTTGGAATTTATTTGATATTTTAAACCCTGTTTTAAGTTGACATGTACTGTTTAAAACAGGATGTGTGCATGTCTTGAGTCGCCTCATGAACAGTGTTGAGTCAACACATAATCTGTTGTGTAGTTTACATTTTGTTTCTGATGAGTCGACTCATAACAAAACATAATCCCCAACCTAGAATTCTAATGGTTGTCGCCTCCGGTCTGCATAACTTTTCTGACGACTTTGTGCTGCAAGAATGCGCTCTCGAATAACTGTTACTTTCTCCAGAGTTTGTCTAACAAGCTCCGATCCAAGCAATAGATTGTCTTCTGGTCCTGCCCAACAAATAGGTGATCTGCAAGGCCTTCTATATAATGCTTCATATAGTTCCATGCTAATAGTCCCTTGATAGCTATTATTATAGGCAAACTTAATCAATGGGGTGTGGTCCTCCTAACTACCTTGAAAATCAATAACGCACGCCCTTAACATGTCCTCTAATATTTGGTTCACTCTCTCTGTCTGTCCATCTGTCTACGGATGAAATACACTAGAGTAAGATAACTGGCTACCAAAAGAGTTCTGGAAGCTTTTCCAGAAATGTACTGACTTCGTCAACCGATCCACTATTACCAATACTGAATCGTTCCCCTTCTTCGATCTCGATAATCCTATAATAAAGTCCATAGAAATATCTGCCCATTCCTCTCCGGAATGGGTAAAGGTTATAGGGTTCCTGCTGGCCTCTGATATTCTACATTTACTTACTGGCAGGTGAAATACTTACCACATACTCCGTAATCTCACTACGTATGTCGCTCCACCAAAAGTGTCTCTTCAGTTTCTTGTATATTTTCGTTGTGCTTGGATGCACTATGTACCTAGTACGATGCGCCTCATTGAATATGTTCCTTCTTTAGTTGTGGATTTCTCGTCATCACTAGTCGGCCTTTTATTCAAAGTCCTCCATCTGCTCCAATGGTCCAATCAGCCTTGGGTTCTTTAGAAATCTCTCCCTTTCGGGTTTAAATCCAAGTGTCCTCTAGCCGAGCTCTAACCACTCTATCACTCCAAGATGGTTGCACAAACAAAGCTCCAAAAATGTGATGTTCCCACCTATCTCTGGTCTAAAGTCGAACTGGTTAAGTGTGTGGAGATTGTTCGCTGTGAAAATTGCCTTCATTGAATTCATTGTTATCTCAAGTAATTGTTTTTGGCTACAAAAGATCCAGTCTTTTTTAGATCCGGTTACAACGAAATCAAAGAAAAAGAAAAAAGATTACAACTTTCCTTTCGAACAAATCGCGAGCTCCTGTTTTGCGGTCGCTCGCTTGTGTGGGTTCTTTGCCAACGCCGGGGTTAATCCGTGGACCACCGCGCGATCTAGATCCGGTCGGATCTACACGATTCGACGGGTATTATTCCGCGAAGGGAATAATAGCCGGGGAGGATTAGTTCACCAAGGAAATAATCGTCCAAATCTCGGGATCAAAGGCCAAGCTTTGATCCGGAGTGTGGCACGGGGCCGAGCCACCCATAGGTGGCTCGGCTCTTGGCCGAGCCACCTATGGGTGGCTCTGCTTTGGCCGAGCCACCTATAGGTGGCTCGGTTTAGAGCCGAGCCCCTATAGGTATTTGGGTTCCGTCTTTTGGTTCTGTTCGTGATTTTCTGTGGTTGATTTATCCGGACTTGACTCGTTGACCTGATTTGGCAGTAAATCCGATTCCTGATTTGGTAGTAAATCCACTTCTGAGTTCGAGACCGAAACTGATCTTAATTCGATCGTGATTCGTCCGAGTCTACCCTTGGTTGGATAACTCGTTGACTCTTCGAACCCGTTAGCTTGATTCCGCACGCGAGTGAATCTATTCCGTTGTTCGCGTGCGATTTGTTGACCTCGTCACCTCGTTAGTTCGTCGGTTTGTGCCGAGCTACGCCAAGGGACCTATAAGCAATTTTATATGCCTACAGATACCCCTTCCAAAGTATTTCAGCCTCGTTCTTTTATAGAAGAGTCTGGAATACTTTGGATATGATTGTCTCAACCTTCAGTCGGTGTAACGGGACTTTGGAATGGCTTCTGTTCTTGATTCCTTCAATCCTCCAGGCTATTCGGTGCTTTATCGAATGTCTGTGAGAGTTTCGGTGCTGCATTTATTGTCTGACCGTTGTCGGAATTTTAAACTTGAAGTCAATTCCTGATTTTCTAATCTTTAGCTCACCGTCGATTGCGGGCGTTGAGTCTTTATTTGCGACGCGTTGTCCGGAGTAGTATTGTTGAGTTATCCTTAAGAATTATTTATAAAAATATTCTCCAGGAACTTCTCAACCAAAAATAAGAAATAGTTTATACTCATATACCTTATTGGAGTAATTTCTGTGCTCGAATGAGCTGAACCGGCTTGATAATGAGCCCAAAAAAGGCAGTAATTAGGCTCAAAAAATATTCTAATCCTTCCGAATATGTGGGAGAGGCAAGAATAAACTAAGGACTGAACCCTTGGTTGATTTGAAGTTGTTTCAATGCTCGATTCAGCTTCAATTTGAATTCTGGTTCAAACCAGGTCTGGTCCGGTTCAACTTGGTCTGGTCCGGTTCAACTAGGCTTGGTTCAACATTATAAAAAGGGGTCTTTTTCTTTTCTTTTCCTCCTCCTAGGGCCGGCCACCCCCATGCCCTGGCCCCCCTTCTCTCCCTTTCTTTCATTTTTCTCTTCCCTCGAGCATCCTTTCTCCCTCAAAACTTCATAGTTGCATTAGATCTAGTCTTCCTTTGGATCTTTGACTGAGAAATCCCTCAAAACTTCCATATTTAGAATTTCTCTCAGGCCCCTCGAGCGCGTGGTCTGAGCCTCTTTCAAGATCTGATTTTTATTGGATCCACGAGCTTTTCCTCAGGTAAATCCTCAACCATTTTAGCATATTTTACACTTAATTCAATTTATGAATTTGTGGGGTCGCATGCGAGGGTTAAGATTAAGATTTGGCGCCTCGAGCTCACCTTTTAGGGGGGAGAATTGCAAAAAAGAGGAACTTTTTCCTAGATCTGATCCCTTAATTTATTTTGCAGGTCTCTATGTCTCGTATTGTGAGGGGTCAATCCTCTGCCGCGTCGGCTGATGGCGCGCCTCCCTCTTATGCCAGTGAGCTATTTTTGGAAATTTACAAATTAGTCCATTTTTTCCTGGAAATTTGCAAATTGGTCCTTTTTACTCCCCGTTGTTCTCCTTGGTGAGGCAACCGGGCAGAGCCTTGATTCTCCTTGGTGAGGATCAACGCTTTAAAGATATATTTTGCTTGGTCAAAACCATATCTCATAATAAATAAAGGGGGCGTTTTGTCGCTGCATTGTGCCTTATAAGGCAGGGATAAATTATCGATATACCCTATCTTATAAGTGTATAATGTGGCCAAATCGTCTCACCCTTTATAAGGGAGTGACTCTATCTTACCCATTCGTAGGATGAGTTCAACTTCCTTTTATGATTGAGACTAACAACTGTTTAAATTTTTGCTTCTTTTTATTTGGCGACTCTGCCAGAGATCCGGATGCCGTTTTTATTGATGCTGAGCAGTGGCTTCATAAGACTGGCAGTGGTTTCATATATTTGCCGAAGATTCCTCGGCATCGTTCGTTGACTGAGCTCAGGCGTCAGGCTGTGACACGGGAGATGTCGTGGCGCTTGACGGAGGAGCATGAGAGCGTTCACTGCGGATACATTACTCATCAGGCAGCTCCTGGTTCGAGCAGGAGTCACATCACTGGATTGCGTCCTGGAGTATTGGGGTTAGATGCACCGCCACGTAACAAGCTTCTTGCCGCTGCTTCTACTTTGAAGAATCGCCTCGCTGCTTTAGGACGGGAGATGCCTGCGCCACGTCATAGGTTTTATGGTTGGGTCCATTCTTTGGACAAGCTTTGGTGGACTCGCATGACGAAGTATGTCTTGAGCCGATGGAGCGAGGAGTTGCACGCTTGTGGTCTGTATGCAGCCGTTCGTGCCACTATGTACGGTTTGCCTGTTAGCACGAAGCATTTCTTCGCTTTGTGCGAGCTCTACAACCCGGATTCGAACACTTTTCTGACACGGCAAGGGGAGTTGGGCTTGGCCCTCCATGAGATGCACAGGATTTCTGGTTTGCCCATGGGACAAATGCTATATCAGGAATATTTTCCCTCCATCCAAGAATTGAATCAGCTGAAGGATCGCATGCCCGACTGCTACGAGACTTTATGGGACCTCACATGTCACTATCATATCGCTTTGGCACAGTCTGAACCCTTAGCGAAGAGGGCTAAATCCCATGTGAGCCAGAAACAGTTTGCGTCTTATTTGTTCAGGAATCTAGAGAGCAATTCTGGCGAGGCTATTTGTGAGCTGGCACCACTCACTCCTTCAGGGGTTAATAGTCTACTGAAGAAGGTTGATGCTCATTCCTATACCATTAGCAGTCCTGAGAGTGGTTTTCCTACAGGGACCAAGTTCAAATCATTCTTGTGGCATGCGACCGCGCCGATTCGACCGATGACCCTTCTCGCCGGTTACCTCGCTATCTGGTTAAAGAAATGCGTGGTCCCATATCAGTCTAGTGATATCTTGCCATTGGAGGTGCTCTACCCAGCAGTTCAGCTTGCCTACAAAAAGGAACTTTCGCTTCTTCCGGTGATGGTGGCTAACATTCATCGAGGGCTTCGACAGATTTCTAGTGCTTTTACACAGAAGGAAAGTGAATCACCGGCTCAGATTCCTACTATTAAGGTGGAGCTTCCGTACACTTATTTGATGGCTTGGTTCGTCCTTCATCGTTCTGATATGATGTCAGTACCGTATGCCACAGACCCCTCCGCTCCCCTACTACAGTTGTTTGAGAATGGCAAGTGGGAGGGGCGAGGATTCCCTGACGTCAGACAGCAGCTACAGGTCCACAAGTGTTGGGCGTTTTCCACTTGTTTTCCACAGTTCTCCAACCGATACGGTGAGTGTCTGATTAATGAGGAGAGGCCGAGGGAGTATCGGACTCATTTGGACATCGGCTGCTTTAACTGGCTGGTGAACATCAGGCCGGGTTATCTGACTTTCCGGGTGAGGAATCAGTGTTTCATAGAGCCATACCTACCCTGCCGATTCGCTCGCCAGTTTGGCTATGATCAGCTTTATGTCGGGAATCCACGTCAGCAGCTTCGGACCCACGGCGGTTTGGTGGACGGTCTTCGTGCATGGTTGTGGACCGTGACGGGCTGTACTGGTGCTAAGTTCAGTCTCCCGAGTTCTGAGCGGCAGCTGAACCTCACTTTCTTAAGCTGCAAATGGTTGTTAGCAGCTAATAAAACTGTCCCCGCGAAGCCGATTGCAGAGCTAGAGGCTGAGGAGGCTTCTCAGGCTGATTCTCGTATGATTTGGGAAAATGCTCGATCACAGAGGGCACGGCATAAGACTCGTCGGATTGACGAAGAGGGAAAGAAGATCTTTCATTCTGCTGATGAAGCTTCAGGCGGAGATCTTGAAGATCACGAGGACTGTTCTGAACGAGGTCAGTTTCTTACTCTTTTCTTCTATCTTCCAGAATTATTAAGCCTGACAATGGTTTGATGTTTCAGGGACCACAGCTGACCAAGATGAAGAGTTCCGTCCTTCTCCCCAGGCGAGACCTTCGATTGTTGTTCCTGCTGCTAGGCGGAAGAGATTAGCCCGAAAGCCGTGTGCAGCTTCACGAGTATCTGATATGGATTTGGCTGGTGATGATCCTGCTAGTGACGGAGGTAACATTCACCTTGTAAACCATGCTCTTGATTATTCAGAACTTTGACTCACGCTTTTTCATCTCTATATAGGAGAGCGTGGGGAGAGCGAGATGAGTCCCGATCCTGTTCCTCTTGACTTCGTATCTTCTGGCGAGCCTGACTCACCGTACCAGGCAGAAAGGCCTGAAGAAACTGCCGATGTTGGGGAGGATATCAATGTAGGACCCGATTCAGCAAATCCAGATACATCTACCATTGACAATATATCCTTTGGATGGCACGCAAAAGAATTGAATGAATCAGAATTTGTGCATTCCCTAATTGTCTCTGTGCTTCTCGCTCTTTTAGATAACTTGCAGGAGGCAAACGGGGATCTTGGGAATAAAGAGGCTGGCGCACCTATGAGAGGTAACTTATTTCTGTTGGTTGTAGTCTCTTTATTCTTCTTTGGTACTTATATTCCCTTGTGCCAGATTTCCCGACTGACGATTTCGACGGGGAGGGTTCTCTTGTGGACACTCCTATACTCCACTTCCTGTATGACTCTCCTCAGATTGATGATCAGTTGCCTGGAGATGAATTTCCTGAGTCTACGCTCCCTAAGAATCCCGAGGATGGTTTTTTCGAGGGTACGTAGCTCCTCTCAAGTTAATTATAAGACTAGTCAATTTGACTAATGCAACTATAATGTGATGCCGGCTGTGGGACCAACTACACCAGTTGATACACCCCCAGCCGTTACACCTCCACCACCCCCAATGACTCAAGGGGAAGAAGGTATAGATTGGGCAACTGAAGAATGTTATTTATTTTTTTCATCAAGGCTTTTGACGTATTTCTCCTTTTTGTGTAGGGCTTTCTTCTCAGCTTCATGTCCTTGTGAATGAGTTATTATCAGACAGTGACCCAGAGAAGATTGTCATTTGTATAGAGATCCGTTCCTTCTTCTCCTTTGTGAATGCTATGATTGGCAAACTCTTCTACGGCGGACTTTCCCTTCACCAGTTTAAACCATTCCTTGATCTTAAGATAAATTCAATAAGGGATGCAGGATATCCGGATCTGGCGAAGGCTATAGTTGATGACCTTGACAGGCTCGAGCATGAGCTTCAGATGTTTCGCGAGCTCCGGGATGCAGGTGCCTCTTCATTTATTGCTGCCGAGTTGGATACTCGCTTACAGGCATGGCATGATACTCGGCTTTTGGCTGAGCTCGAGATTCAGGTGCAGCGAGGCCGGGTAGACCGAATCGAGGCCAATCTTGCTGCTAGATCATCTTCACTCTCCGATCTTGACTCCTCTCTTGCCTCCTGTGCGACCGAGATAGACCAGCTCAGAAGAGCACTCCGTGAAAAAGAGGAGACTTTTGGTATTCTTCAGATGACGAAGGTACAGGATCAGCAAGCCCACACTGCTTTATCTGGCTTTATCTGATGAGCTGAAGTCCTTGAAACAGAAGTTGGTTGAGACAGAGGAGGTTGCTGCGAACACTTTAGCCACCACCGAGGAGTCCATCCGAGTTGAGCTGAGGCAAGCTTATGATGAGAAGCTGTCTAAGCTTAATCAGCAGATTTTTGGCCATGTTTTTGATGTATGATTTTATTTGCTGAATACTCTGACTTTTGATTTTCTTAGTGGAACTGTTTTTTTTATCTTTGTCTTTATCATGATTCCTCATTCCGTTTGAAATGATTGACCATAATACTTTTAGGATTTTTGGCAAATCCTCAGCCCTCAACGGATTTGATTAGCCTTTACCGACTACCGTTTGAGTCGGGCTAGCATGCGGATTGTCTAAATCCGTTCCGCATGTCACGTTGTGCTAAGAGAGTGAATTCTCTGAGACTTTCGTGCTATGATGTTGAATACATAGACTTCGCCATTGTTACGAGAATAGGCTATCCGGCGACACGTGTTAGGTGCTGACTTTAGGATTTTTGGCTAACCCCCAGCCTTTAACGGGTTTGATTAGCCTTTACCGACTACCGTTTGAGTCGGGCTAGCATGCGGATTATCTAAATCCGTTCCGCATGTGACGTTGTGCTAAAGGAATGAACTCCCTTAGACTTGATGCTACAACTTCGAATATGTAGACTTCGCCATTGTTATGGGAATAGGCTACCCAGCAACGTGTTTTAGACGCTGACTTATCCCTACTTAGGCTTCGGGATAAAATTCCCCAGAATCGAACTCTGGTGTCTTTTTCTTCGGAGAAAGACTAAACCGGCGACGCGTGTTAGGCGTCGGCATATCCTTTCTTAGGATTCAGGATGAAATTCCCCATGCGTGTAAGGCATGGATTTTGGTGTTATTAAAAACAACCTGCCACAATGTTGAATATGTGAACGGGTGTTCTTTTTAACGGTTAAGAACTAACCGGCAGCGCGGGTTAAGCGCAGACTTATCCTTGCTTAGGTTTCAGGATAGAATACCCCAGAATCGAACTCTGGTGTCTTTTTCTACGGAAAAAGACTAAACCGGCAGCGCGTGTTAGGCGCAGACTTATCCCTGCTTAGGATTCGGGATAAACTTCCTAGGATGAATCCTAAATTGATAAATTTCGGAAAAGATCGATGCGGGAAAGGCAGAATTTTATATTCTATTTGGTTCTTCGTTTATCGAAGTGGTATTTCAACTTTGGCTATAACCATGGGAAGGCTTGACCAAAGAGAAAGAGAAAGGAGTTCTTTCGTTTATCGAAAGGGGACTCTGAAAGTGGATCTCTTGTTCATGAAAAGAATCAAGAGGGGAAATTATTGGTGGTTTAAGCCAGAAAGACATTTTTGGTGGACCCACTGTCAATTGAAATTGATCAGTGAGGGATTTTGGTGGTGAAAATGATTTTGGGTTATCCTCTAGAATATGAAGTGTAATATTCTTCAAGGAACTTCCCGGTAAATGGGTTATCCTGAATGTACTAGGGATAGTACTTTTTCAGGAACTTCCCATTTATTGGCATTAATTGCCTGGCGCCTTCTTGGGTAATCAGACGATATGCGCCGTTTGAGTAGACTGTGTCTATCACGAACGGCCCTTCCCATTTGGGTTCGAATTTACCTTTCTTCTTGGAATTGAGGATTATCGGTCAGCGAGCAGCGAGGACCAGATCTCCTTCCTTGAAGCTTCTCTGTCAGACTCTTTTGTTAAAAGCCCTAGATATTCTGACTTGATAAAACTCAATTTGTTGTTGAGCCTCCGTTGTCATCTCAGTTGCGAGGGCGATCCGAAGAGATGAGATTTGAATCTCCAATGGTAGCACAGCTTCACATCTATATACCAACGAGTATGGGGTAGTTCCCGTAGGTGTGCGTATGGTGGTGCGATAAGCCCAGAGCGCCTCACCGAGTTTATCGTCCCAGTCTCGTTTATTGGTCTTCATGAGCTTTGATAGGATTTTAATAATCGTCTTGTTGAACGCCTCAGCTAATCCATTTGCAGCGGGATAATAAGGTGTTGACAAAACGTCTTCAATTTTGAACTTGTCACAAAATCTAATGAAGGCGTTACTTATGAACTGTGGACCGTTGTCATGAATGATCCGTCGTGGCACGCCGTGTCGGTATATGACATGATGCTTGATGAAATTGATGACGTTGTTCATCTTCACTTCCCTAAGCGGAATCGCTTCAGCCCACTTTGAGAAGTAATCTGTGATGGCAAGGATGAATCGATCACCTTTGACTGAAGGGGGAAAAATAGGACCAACAATGTCCATACCCCATGTCTCGAATGGCCAGGACGTAGTTGACGTGTGCAACTGCTCTGGCGGTTGATGCATATAATTCGCATGCACCTGACAAGCGTGGCATTCTCGTGCGTATTCTATTGCATCTCGAACCATCGTTGGCCAGAAATATCCCATTCTCCTGATGCGATCATATAGTTTGGGACCGGGCTGATGCACACCACATTCTCCTTCGTGTGCTTCCTTAAGAACTTCTTCTGCTTCCTTGTTCGAAAGGCATCGGAGTAGCAAACCATCATACCCTCTACGGTATAACGTATGGGTCTCGGTATTATAAAAGAATCTTGGCGCTCTTCGGCGGATTGATTCTCTTTCTTTTATATCTTCTGGCAAAATACCATATTGGACGTAGTCAATGATAGGAAAACGCCAGTCTCGGGACTCAGACCCAACTTGAGTCGAATTCACCTCCTTGGAGTTTATGTTTCCATCATCTCCCTCTTCAATGTCCATATCGTATATGGGTACGCAGAGTTGGTGCGTCCTTACTGTGACTAGTAGTTCAGTTTCGGGAGGCTGTGCCAGAGATACCGCTAGTGTTGCCAGTGTATCCGCATAAGCGTTCTGGAGACGGGGGATGTATTCAATATAAAATTCTTCAAAAGAATCTGCCATTTTGATGGCCTCCTGGTGGTATGGGATCAGGTCTTGGTTTCTGACTTCATACTCTCCACGGACTTGGTTGACTATCAGTTGAGAATCCCCAAAAGCTTCGAGATATTCAACCCCCAGCTCTTTGGCAAAACTGAGTCCAATGAGAAGCGCGTTGTACTCAGCTACGTTGTTGGAGCAAGGACTAGTCAACGAATATGCCCGAGGCATTACATGCTTCCCCGGGGAAATTAAGACAACTCCAACTCCAGAGGAGACTGTGGGACATCTGGGGGTTATTACCCTATTCACTGCTCTCGAAGCACCATCGAAGTATAATTGCCATACTTGTTGATGCGATGTAACATTAACCTCGTGGGTTTCATCCGGCAAGTCATCATATACTTCTGCTGTGTCCGTTGTCGGGTTTGCCGCCAAAAGATCACAAATCGCTTGTCCTTTGATCGACTTCTACTGTTTGAAGTGCAAATCATATTAGGACAGGCTGGTTGAGTCATAAACACCCGTACTGGATTAACGTTAGAAATGACGTAGATCGTCTGTCCAACCAAATAATGCCGCATCTTTTGCATTGCGAACACCATTGCGAGGCATTCCTTTTCGATCATTGGATATCGAGACTCGGTGCCTATCAAGGTCCGACTTAGGTAATAAACTGCCTGTTCGTGACCATTATCATCATCTTGTGCTAATAAAGCACTTATTGAGTGGTTCATCGCCTTGAGATAAATCAAGAACGGTTTACCTGATTTTGGTGCGACGAGAACAGGAGGATTCGTCAGATATGCTTTGATATCTTCGAATGCTTTTTGGCAGGCGTCGTCCCAAATAAATGACACCCCTTTCTTGTTTAGTTTAGAGAACGGTTGGCACTTTCCAGAAAGATTTGAGATGAACCGCCGGATGTAAGCTAATCGCCTTTGCAATCCTCTGAGCTCTCTTAGATTTCTAGGAGGTTGCAGTTCATGTATCGCCTTCACTTTATCGGGATCGATATGTATATCTTTAGTGGTAACGACGAATCCAAGGAATTTTCCACTGGACATTCCAAGAAAGGATTTAGTGGGGTTCATCTTCAATTGATGACTTCGCATGAGATCGAACATCGTCTTCAAGTCCTTGATGTGATCCTCTCTGTTGCGGCTTTATGTTCTTGGAAAATCTTAGTCATTGCTCGCTGGTATGTGGCGCCCGCATTTTTTAGACCGAAAGGCATTACAGTGTAGCAAAAGACACCGAGGGGCGTTCTGAACGCTGTATGCTTCTTGTCATCTGGGTGCATCTTGATTTGGTTATATCCAGAGAAGCCGTCCATAAAAGACATTCTCTAGAATCCACACGTGTTGTCGATAATGACGTCCGTGATTGGGAGGAGAAAGTCATCTTTTGGACATGTCGTATTCAGGTCCCTGAAGTCGATGCAAATCCTGATCTTACCGTTTTTCTTCATGACCGGAATGATATTGGCTAACCAATCCGGATGTTGTTCCTCTCGAATAAATCCTGATTCGATCAACTTCTTAACCTCTGCCTCAATGGCTTCCATAATCTGCGGACGAAACCGTCTCTGCTGTTGTTTGACAGGTTTGGCATCCGGCTTGATATCGAGACGGTGCATTGCCACATCGGGGTCGAGCCCTAGCATATCTTCATAGTTCCAAGCGAAGACGTCGATATACTCCCTGATGAGAGCAATTAACTCCTCTTTCTCATTTGGGGGAAGACTATCGCTGATGAATATAGGCTTTGGGTTGGTTTCGTCGCCCATGTTGATTTGGACTATCTTGTCTTCAGTGGGGGGTTCCCTCTGTTCGAACCTATCACCATACTACATGTTCAGGTGATGAACCCACGGGTCTTCCCATGTTGGCATTTGATCGTCGTCCTCCATTGTGGACGGATCAACTGTAGCCATGTTCGCCATTAGGGCTATGAAAGCTTCCCCCAGACTTGTATCGGAATCCCATTCTGAGGAATCTGATGGACGTCTATCCTTATTTTGCTTAAATGATTGGTTGTTGATTAACCAGCCACATTCGTCTTCTGAAGAAGATTCATACCCTAACCCTCGTCCGTACTTATAATAATCGTCTGGTTTCCCTTTTGGTAGATATACCGCTTTGGCTGGATTACGAGGACCTCGATCGAAGTATAGACCTTCTCCGAGCGTGAAATCATATCCCTGCTTTTCCATGAGCTTGCGCGCTTCTGGACTATACTTAGATAAATGCCGACCAGGTTCGTCATCATCTTCATCTTCGCTTAAGAAATGATCTGGTAATAGGGAGCTTTTTCCTTTACCGTAAATCACTTCTTTTGCGCCTCTTATCTTGTTCGGGATGACCATGGTTGTTCCGAAAGAATGCTGGAGGCGTTCCTTTGTTATATAGGACGATCGGAGCGGCATATACAAACCAGGATTATCATATAACTCTTTTATCACATCATCAAGAGACAAGGAGTACTCTAAATCATTATTTATTTCATTATCGGCAAGTTGCCAGTTACAACCGCCTTCTGACGATTGTTCATCGTCAAGGTTGATTACAAAGGGTACAATGTCATTTAGAATATAACCTCCATTGTAATCAAATACGGCTTCGGTATCAGCTTCCTCTCCGCTGTCCGTGCCGTGGGCCGATGATTCAGTGTCGGATTCGTTACCATAAAGGAGAGAATCGGTGAAATAATTCTCATACCCTTTGAATGGTTGCTTATCCGCGACCACCGTGTGTCGACATATTTCAAACACTGATGGAGAGTTGAGGGGATTATAACGTTACTATGGATCCAAGGCCGACCCAATAGTAAGTTATATGAAGTTTTGGCATCGATCACATAACATGTGACTTCTGTCTTCAAATCCCCCATTTGACACTTTATCCGGATCTTACCCAAGGGTCTTGACCCGCTAGTGTTGAATCCATAGATAACAGTGCCTGTGGACACCAACTTGCTAACTGGAAGGCCGAGGAAATGCATCAAGCGAAGCGGCATAATACTCACAGCAGAACCCGGATCTACTTGGATTCGGTTGACTTTGCTGGAGCCAATGTACCCGACGAAGTATAGCGGTCGATCGTGGTTCGAATTCTTCGTCTGCATATCCTCTTTGGTGAAAGTAATGCAAGGAAGATTCCTAGTCGCTATATTGCAGTGTTGACTCAACGGTTCCGATTCTTCAGGCACCGGCTTGACTTGAGTCAGAAATACCTCTGAATTGGCCAAAGCTTCTTGCAAGGCCTCCCTGGTTTCCTTGGACAACCGCAGTAACTCATACAGCGTTATCCGTGCTAGAATGTTGGCTAGTTGAACCATTATATCGAAGACTTGTGGAGTCTTCGAGCTTTCCGATTTGTCTCTTCCAATCGGGCGACTGAAACGAGACTGCTTCGGATTCTGCACCTCCTGGGGATTCTTCTCTTTCTGTTTATTCACCGGTTGTTATCGAGCCTCTTCGCCCGGTGTAGGACTTGCAATCACCCCCATCTCCGTGAGAGTTTTGGCTGGTCCCCGTTTAGTCACCCCCTGCTCACTAGGCGGCGGATAATTGTAGTGATATTCATTTCCACTCCGGGTCGCAAAGACTTCTTGTTCTTCTTCGGAGAGCGGGAAAGCTAGGATTCTTTCATCATCTTCTTCTGGGATAGCAGAGACTCCACAGCAAGACTTCCCTTTTCCTTTGGATTTCTTCTTGGATGATGATCCGACCCATTGTTCATCTTCAATGAGATCGGGATGAACCCAAAGGATTTCGCCTTTTGGAGTTGTGTGTGGCACAAGTCCCTTTTGGCACTGTCCGTGCGGGTCATCATTCACCGTCTTCATTCCGACTTTGGTGACACATTTTGGCTCGAACCAAGTTGTAGGCACCGATCCAAAGCTGATTGACACCACGTTTGCCCCCATATTTTTGGCAGGTTTCGGAGTTATGACGCCCACATCAATTAGCGCCTGGATCTTGTCCTTGAGGTGGTAGCACGACTTGGTTGGTGCTTGTGGTGCTTGTTGCTGCTGCTGTTGCTGAGGTTGCAATTGAAAGGTTTGATTAGCATCAACTGCATTAGCATGTGCCTTACCTTTCCCCCTTGGGTTGAAATTCTGTGCTGGAGCATTTGTCGCTTGTTGACCTCTCTCCGCCTTCTTTCTCCTAAGGAACCGCTCGGCTTGTTCACCGTGCACCTTCAAGTCTTTTCATGTCTTGGATGGTGCTGTGCCCATTGCTTCCAACACGTCCAGCGAAAGATTATTGTGGCAGGTTTGGAGGATGAACTCCTTAGTGATCGCGAAGGTGTCGACTAACTCCCCGTCTTTCTGCTTCTCATCGAGCAACGATCCGATAGAAATCTCGGTGTCGTCGTCGAAGAAATTGGTGAGGAACATGGTCTCCATATCATCCCAGCTGTTCACGCTTCCTGGCTTGAGGCGACGATACCAATTGAAGGCGGCTCCACGAAGAGTGCCAACGAAAGACTGCACCATCAGAGGCTCATTGCCAGAAATAATCCCCAGGTGTGATTTGAAGTAAATCAAATGTTGGGTTGGTGAACCCATCCCATTGAACGGCGTGAAGTTAATTAGATTGAACTTCGCCGGATATGGGATTGATTCCCATTCCCTTGGGTATGGACAAGGAATGCCCGTTTTCTTCATCTCTTGAGCGGAAATCAAGGTATTGATCTTGCTCTCGAGGTTCTTAAGCTTCAAGCTTTCACCTGTATTTTCGTTGGCATTCTCGTTACCACCTCCTGCATTGATCGGAGGATTATTAGTATTATGAGTCTCATTCGCATTTGTGTCCTCATCTTCCAGATTAACCGGGTTACGACGACTTGGCTCGCCTTGCTGGTTCGTCAATGCTTGGATTTGTTGGTCATGCATTTCTCTCATGTTCTGCATGGCCATCTGCATTTCGAACCTGAAGGTTTCTTGTTGCTTAGCTAAGGCGTCTTCAAGCATCTTGGCTACTTGCTCCGCACTTATCATAAGTGCCTCGCGGGGTTGTCCCTCGCTGGATACCGTATTATCTGATGCAACCGCGGAGCCGGCATCAGATTCTTCATCTTCTGAAGGTAGTCTTGTCCGGACTCTACCATAAGTTGCTCGCTGGATGGTTCCGGACTGCAGATGGGTTCTAGGGCGGGATGCTTTCAGAATCGACTCGAGATTATCCCGTGCCGATGTCCCTCTGCTAGTCATATTGGTGGTGACCCTCGGAAATTCTCCGTCTTCAACCACCGTTCTTCTTCGTCGGAAACGTCTAGGCCTTGGTTTTGGCGTTTCTGTGCTGAGCCTCTCGAACACTGAGATTCTCTCGGGGACTGCCTTGATGCAGTTGCACTCAGACAACACTGCCCGAATAAGTTTGGAACAGGGGCATTGAGTTTCCAGTCTTCGGGGACTCCTTTTCCTGGTTTTCCTCGTGTTCTCATCACGATAGTACAACTCGTCGGCTTGACGGTCGGAGTAACCTATCGTGTGTTGACACGATTTCTCAGAAATAACGTCGTCATCAGATAACAACGTTTCCTTCTGAGGGTGAATTGCCTTCTTAGGGCTTTCGAAAGTCATGCGCCTCGAAACATGCCTTATTGGGCGAGAGTTCTCGGCGGGCTCCTGGGCTTCAATGCGCAAGTTGGTGCGCGTAGCTGCCCTGGTCTCTTTGTCATGTTGAGGGTAACGGCGACCCCCAGCATGTTGTGTCGTTCGGGGCTTCTTTATCGGGCCCAAACGTTCTTGAACTGGAGCCTTGATTCGCTCGTCGGGAATCAGACCGAGACGCTCCAAAACTGGCTTCTTCTTTCGGGATGATTCTGCGTGATCTCCCGGAGTAGTTGTTGGAATTATCGGCGATATGGGTTGTTTCGCCGGGGGTTGAACTTTGGTTGGAGGCTGCTTTGGCCTCCACACTTGGCGGGTTGATGGCGGCAAGGATTTTTGCTTGTGCAAGCAGTGCGCGGCGTTTGTGAATCCGCTCTTCGAGTGTCGAACGGTTCCATTTGACTCGGATCCATTCGTTCGTCGACGGCTTAGAGGAACCGCCATTCTTCAGTTGTTGAGGCTGTTTGCCTCTCCTATTCTTCAGATCCGCGTTGTAGTGGACTCCGTCTGTAGACTCCATCGCCTTAGCGAGTTGCCGTGCGAGGCGTTGACGTCGCCTCAGGCGGGCTCTCTTTGAGAGAGTCACAACGCCCTCAACGGTGGAGGCGCCGTCGGGAGTAGGGTTGACCTGGTTGGAGGTCGGTGGAACTTCACCCGACGTAACTTTGGCGTCAATTGGGGCGAGAGCTTCGTTGGTGTTCTGAACTTCTTCGAACCAACGAACTTTTCTCCTGGAGGAGAACTTCTTGGACTTGCGGGGGGAGGTAGATCCGGACGAGGACGATAAGTACTCCTCGAACTTGGCCTGGTCGAATTCATACTCGACCTCCTCCTCGACCGGGATTAAGATCCGCGGCTACAACGTGACGATCTCGGCAGCGAGATCGGTGGCTCCCACTATGGTCGCCAGATTGTTCGCGGGAAAAATCGTGTCTTTCTTCAT
>NC_033801.1:52276705-52279042 GCF_001876935.1 Asparagus officinalis
CCAAGCCTACATCATTTTGCTGAGCTGTACTCTTCATTATTAAGTTACATACATGCATACATAGTCTTCCTCTATGCTATTTGCTTCAGGTGGTTCAAATATTGGTAGATGTTTTGGATAGACATCAATAGGATAAGAGTTAGCCAAATCCACTCCCTATGTTTGAAGTGGAACTAATATGCATATGTAAACGATATATAATAAATTAGTCATTTGAACTCATATCAGATTCAGACAACCTAAACCCAAGTATAAGTGCAACTAGTTAAATCCTCTGTCCGCTTTTGGATTGGATAACATTTGTGATGCCAAACACTGTGCAAAAGGGAACATTAAATTGACTGTGTAGGGCCCTATTTGGGCCAATTGGGCCATGAAAGGAATTCAGATAGAATGGACTTCACCCTGGCTCTTCATTCTGCCATCTCTTGTCACGGAGGTGCAGTTATTACTGTGACACACGTAAACGTCTTTGCGCTTTCTCTCTCTCCCTCTCTCTCTCTTTCTCTTTCTCTGTCTCTGTCTCTGTCTCTGTACTCCCAGCTAAGTAGACACGTGCATACTGACACATGTGTGGGTTTCATCACCTGATCCCTTGTGGGGGCAGCAGCTGCTCAGCCCACTCCAAGACAATTTCCCCTCTGCTGTAATGGGAGCAGTGTATCAAAGTGTGAGTGTTATTGTACTCTTCCTCTTGACGTAGATAGAGTTAGAGGGAAATGTAGAATGAGAGAGAGATGTTGTGAAAAGGGATGCAAAAATATTTGAGTGGACACCATTGGGGCACGTCTGATCTCCTTTTGTGTCCCCCACCTTCCAACTGCTGCCTCCTCACACTACCAATCTACGCAAAATTACCAAACTTTTCCTTGGTAAAAAAATAAAAATAAATAAATAAATAGCTCTTTCTACATTTATTGCATTGGCCACTCACGTGAACAAAAAAGATTGGTATTCCTAAAGAACCCTTTTTGGAAATGCACAAACAAAAATGGGAAAAATGAGACCCATGAATTTCTCTCTTTTTGAAAGGAATGGCACAAGTTGAACCAGGAACAAATTCAAGATTGGTAGTTGCCTATTGATTCCAAGGCAAAACCCCCTTGGACGTAGCACCAATTTGCATTCTTTAATAGAGACAATCACACCAAATGTATCCCAAGAAGGAAATCAGAATACACAAAAGAGACTCTTCTCTTTCAAATGATGCTTCAAACACTAGAATGGGATTAGCTGTAAATACAAAAGAGAAAACATATATAATAAAATTGTCCTATGATGAATGAATGTTCTTGGAGGGATTGAACGGCTGTAGACAGCAAACCGTGTCGCTGCAAAAAGAAAGGGACGAGGAAAAAAGAGATTATTCCATGAAGAAATTCTAGAAGAATTAAAGAGAGAAAAAAAGAGATCATGAAAATTGTTGAAAAATAAATGAAAGAAGGGGGCAAGAGAAATAGCACCAGCCCAACAAATCAAATGACAAGAGTAAGGTTGGCAGGTAGGACACCAATCATATTATGGAACACCTTTTATTCATTCAAAGCTTCTTTCTCTCTATCTCCCTAATTTTCCTAAGTTTCCCTATTTCTGACACTATTATATATAAAACATAAAGAAACAAATTAAAAAATAAAATTAAAATACCCCACCACCTAAAAACTTCCATCTCTTTATAAAATCGACACGTGTCCAAATTAGAGCCCACTGATCCTCTCTCCTTCCTATATATAAGTACCACCAATCTTCCTCCTAAGTGGCTAAGCGCTCACTCTCCCTCCCATTTCAAAGACAAGATTTCAGCAACACCAACAACCTCCGATCCAGCGGCAAAACAACAGCCCCCCCACACCCAAATCAACAGCAAAAGTCAAAACAAAAATAGAGCTCATGTGCAACACAACCCCCTCTCCCCTCTCCTTTCCCCCTCTCAAAAAAACCCATCTCTTAAACTCTAGCATGGCTCCAGATGATCATGAGCTCCACGGACTCCCTACTATCTCTGAGGTACTGACAAGAAAAAGAGGGGGAAAAATAATTCCAACACATCCATTATTTTTCCCGACAAAAATAAAAACTAATTTAAAAATCATTTAAACGCAGATTATATTGTCATCTTTAATATGTAATCTATTGCATCAAAACTCTAGAGTTATTCTGATGAAATTAAATAAATTCAGGCATGCGAGGAAATGAGAGCCATAGCCAAGATATCCATCCCCACCGCCGTCACTGGGCTCGTCCTCTACTCCCGGTCCATGATCTCCATGCTCTTCCTCGGTTACCTCGGCGAGCTGGAACTTGCTGGTGGCTCCCTCTCCATTGGCTTCGCCAATA
>NC_033801.1:52279051-52306983 GCF_001876935.1 Asparagus officinalis
CAATATCACGGGCTATTCCGTCCTCTCTGGCCTCGCCATGGGCATGGAGCCCATCTGCGGCCAGGCATTCGGTGCCAAGCAACGCAAACTCCTCGGTCTCTCCCTCCAACGCACTGTCCTCCTCCTCTTATCAGTCTCCTTCCCGATCTCTCTCCTCTGGCTCAATATCACCCACATCCTCCACCTCTGTGGCCAGGACGACCAAATCTCCTCGGCTGCTCACCGCTTCATCTCCTTTGCCATCCCCGACCTCTTCATCCTCTCCTTCCTCCATCCCATCCGCATCTACCTCCGATCACAAAACATCACTCTCCCGGTAACATACTGCTCAGCTCTCTCCGTTCTCATTCACCTCCCATTAAACTATCTCCTCGTTGTCCATCTAAAAATGGGCATCGCCGGAGTTTCCCTGGCGATGGTGTTCACCAATCTGAATCTCTTATTCTTCCTGGTCCTCTTCGTCTTCCTTTCCGGTGTCTATAAAGACTCCTGGGTTGCCCCTAGCGCCGACTGTCTACGCAGCTGGTCTGCGCTGCTTAAGCTTGCCGTGCCAACATGTGTATCCGTCTGCTTGGAGTGGTGGTGGTATGAGTTCATGATTATCCTCTGCGGCCTTCTAGCGAACCCTAAAGCCACCGTCGCTTCCATGGGGATCTTGATCCAGACGACATCCTTCGTCTATGTGTTTCCGTCTGCATTGAGCCTCGGGGTTTCGACAAGGGTTGGGAATGAGCTGGGGGCGAACCGGCCTGCGAAGGCTCGGGTTGCGATGATGGTGTCTTTGGCCTGCGCCGTGCTGCTCGGACTGGCCGCCATGGCATTCACCACGCTGCCGATAGCTGGGCTTTGTGAGCTTGGAAACTGTCCGCAGACTACCGGCTGTGGGGTTTTGAGGGGCAGCGCTCGACCGAGTATGGGAGCGAATATTAACTTGGGCTCTTTTTATTTGGTGGGAATGCCGGTGGCCATTGTGTTGGGTTTTTTGGTCAAAATGGGATTTGCTGGGCTTTGGTTGGGCCTGCTTGCTGCCCAGGCTTCTTGTGCTGTGCTCATGGGGGTTGCATTGGTGAGGACTGACTGGATGGTGGAGATGGAAAGAGCAAAAGAGCTCACAAATTCATCTTCTTTTTCAAATAAAAATGGTGATGATAATGGTGCACATAAAGATGGTAATAATAATAACAACAACAAGATTAGTAATTTGGAAGAGGGTTTGTGCATTGATAATGATGATGATGAGAGGAAGAGGGTTTGTTTGGACACAGATCCTCTGATTTGTTATGAAGAGGTAGAAAATTCTTTCTTTTTTTGAGAGCGAGAACTTTTGTACTTCTCTATTTTTACACTATATATAGATGAGAATTGTAGTGCCATTTATTTCTCTACATAATTTTTTATTTATTTTTTTGTTTATTTTTGGAGTTCAGTGATAGAACACCATAATATTCCGTATTGGTGACATACTATTTTAAGCTCAACTTTGAATGGACTTTCTAGTTTGATATCGTTCTTTTGATAGGTTGTTCCACCAGTAGAAAGTGAGAGATGCTCCCTCTCCTATAAATCACTTTTCATTATTCCTTTCTTGCATTTTTCCCCCTCCTCAATGAAATTAAAGTGTTTGGTCTTCAAAAAGGAAGAAGAATTAGGTCTTCTTTTTCAAAACTAGGCTATGTCCCCCCTCTTGTCACAATATATATGGATGAATGATGACTGATTCATGACATAAAACATACCTTTCAGGTTAATAATGCATGTTTTATTCTTCTACACGTCCATGTAGAAGATAATGACTGTTCAATTATGAGGAAAATCTCCTTGTGGCATCTTCATTATGGTGTATATATAATCAAACTTTGAAGTCCGAAGATATATATTGATCATCTCACGCTATATATACTTTTCCTGTGAATGATGGTTTTTAGATAATTTTACATATCTGCCTAATATTTGGAATATTTGTCATTTACTTGGCCGCACACGGCATATTTGAACCATAATTGAAGAAACGATGAATTTAAATCCTCTCTACATACCAAAAATGTAGTAGAGAGACTACTATAATATCACTATCATTGATTTTCTATTGGTTGGTTATGATTTTTTCTGAGTGCAAATTAGGAATGACTGCAATTCATAAAAGCATGATAAGTCTTCTAGAATAAGTCATAATCACTCATTAGAAAATTAATTATTGTGATAAAAAATAGCGGTCTTCCTGCTACTTTTGTAGTGAGCATGTTTAGAATTCTTCCAATACAGATAATAGACAGAAATGAAGCTTAAGTATTGCAGATATTAACATCTTGATTATTTAACATACGAGATTAATTGATATCTAAGCAAGATAAATGAAGACCTGATAATGTGTGCTTTTGAGGTATAGCGGAGAAGAGGGAGGGTGGGGGTCCCCTGCTAGCAACTAAAGGAACAATGTTCTGCCATTATTGCTTTTGTCTTCTTCTCATCAGATAACAAATTATCAGCAGTACCTGTGGCACACGCATGAGGAGAGAATTCACACATAAAAGGGTACATCGATACTTTTAACTCCATCAACTGCCCCACCCTTCGCACAATAAAAAAATCCCAAAAAAATACACACATCACTCAAAAAAAAACCTGAAGGACCATCTATAGAAAAACATTTATGAATAGGATCAAGGGCAAACCCAGAATGGTACGGCTGTAGGAAGTTGGGGTGTCATGGGCAAATAAAGTCAAACTTAATTTAAATTAAATCATTTCTTCTATTTTGTTGATTTAAGGATTGTCCATCGTAAATTTGACGATATGATTGATTTAGTTTAAACCAATCCAATTATCCCAACAAGTTAAAAAGCTCAATCCCAAAGCTAAATAGTTAAGGAAACCAATTTAAAAAATAAGTTATGCAAATTTGATGGTACTATTTTGGCGTAAAAAGTTTTACAATTTATAAATATCTAAAAAATTATAAATTTTCTCTCCTTCACTCAATAATAAAAATTACAAGTTTGATTCTGCAGAGATTTGGCGGAAGAGACCAATCCAAAGCTTTCATTGACCATACAAACAAACTTCCCAAGTTGTTGTTGATGTCAAATTTGATATGAGGGAAGCTCTCTAAACTCAGGGGCTGTTCGTTTGGCAAAAAGTTTGGGAAATCAAAGAATAGGAAACATATTTCTTATAATAATTGTTTTGAGGTTGTTTGGTTGGCTTAAAAAAGAAGGAAATTATAGAATAGGAGATGATATAATAATTGTTTTGAGGTTGTTTGGTTGGCTTAAAAAAGAAGGAAATTATAGAATAGGAGATGAGATGAGATGAGTTGTCACAGAAGGAAATTATAGAATAGGAGATGAGATGAGATGAGTTGTCACCTTATTATTGGATGATGTGAGTGACTTTTTAAAAAACTTGTTTTGAGGTTGTTTGGTTGGTTAAAAATATAAGGAAATGAATTGGAGGTATATTATTGGATGATGTTTTGAGGTTGTTTGTGTTTTGTTTATTTTTAGAAATAAGAAAATAGATGAGATGAGATGAGTTGGAGGTGTATTATTGGATAATGTGACACATACTTAAGGAAATCAATTTCTTTTTTTTCTTTTTTTCTTTTTTTTTTTTGAGGGAATGGATGGAAAAGAAGGTTTAATAAGATGAGATGAGTTGTCACAATATTATTGGATGATGTGTGTTATTTTTAAAAATAATATAAGATGAGATGTGATGAGTTGGATGATGTGACATATTTCTTGTGTTTGGTTTATTTTTAAGATAAGAAAGGAGATGAAATGAGATGAGTTGGAGGATAAAAAATTATTTTATTAGATGTTGTGGGTGAGTTTTAGGATGGAAATAGATAAAAATATTATTTGATTGATTTCCTTGTACCGATTTCCTTTTCTTGGTTTTTAGGAAACCAACCAAACAGCCCCTCAAAGTCATCATAAAAGGGCTACCGTGTTAAACTTCGATAAAGTATAGTATCCTTTGGAAGGGTCACCTCTATAGATAAACATAATCCAGAAAATTAATAATAGTAACTCACAAGGAGTAATGATGTGTTAGACACCGAGCTTTGCAAGCGAAGCTAGTTGGAAGAAACAACATAGGCCCAATACAATGGCAAAAAGAACTCTTGAAGACAAGAGCTTGTTGGAATCTCTAGTAGAATTTTGCGCATCCTTGACATGGAATCTAGTCAAGAATGCCAATAATCCGATCAGAAATGTGCATCCTTGATGGCTTCCCATCAAGAATACGCTGTCAGCAAAAGTCTCATAAGGGATGTTAACAACCCTAACTGGCAGCCATTAGTAATAGCTATTACTGAGGAAAATACTCCTGATGGCTACTATCATCAATGTTGTTCGTACATCCCCGTGAGGGATGTAATAACATCCTTGATGGGGTAACCATCAAAGATGAACATCCTTGACGGCATGGCCGTTAGGGATGTAAATTACATCCCTTCATCAGGGTTGGATGTAAGTGAGATCATTTCATCAGGGATGTTCATCCTTGATGGCTAGCCTATCAAGAATATTATTTACATCCATGACAACCATGCCGTTAGGAATGTTTATCCTTGACAGCTAGCCTATCAGGGATATAAATAACAAGCAAAAAAATTTGCTTGCAATTTAAATTTACCTTATACATATTGTCAATAAAATTAAAAATTCTCTACACATATCCATAATTAGTATCTTGCATACATCCAAGAGTACATACATAATACGTTTGAAATTTCCACAATCCAAAAACAAGCCCAAAGTCCACAAAATCACCACAAACATTTAACAAACCCCAAAAACAAGATTCTAGGATGTAAAATAATATAAATAGTATGATAAAAGTATACAAACATAATCTCACGTACAAGGATTTTCAAGATACATAAAGATAAAAGCCACTAATTGAGGTCATCCAGATCATGCAATGTCATCAATAAACAAGTTGAAGTCCAAAAAATCTCCACAAATATCTCACAACCCCCACAAACAAGAGTTTAGGATAAAAAGTATACAAACATCTCATAATCTCCCACATAAGGATGTCCAAGATACAAAAAAATCACATTGAGTTAAGTCTTCCGCCCCATGCATGTCATCATCCATGTTGTTACCAATGGCTCCATCCCTATGACTCATGCTCCTAATGGCATCATCTCCATTCTAACAACAAAGCAAATTTGTTTTAGAATCATGTATTTAGTGTTGTATGTATATAATCATGTGTTACATATATAAATAAGCGTACCTATCTACTACTCTCTCCCTACCGTTAAATACCTTTTGAGAGGCCAAAAAGCACATAATGGATGTTTGTAGCTGAGTATGAATCATATGTATACAAGATTTTATGATTTGCTTGGAAACCATCCTAAAATAGTAGTAGGGTGGACTACTTGCATGCACCTCTCCTGAATATTCTCCCACAACTCCTTGGCAATCGGACCATGCAAAAGATTCATCGCTAATATAACAAGCTACATCGCTTGCTGAGTATAATCCTCTTGCAGCATGTTAGAGGGTATACCGAGGGCATTGCCAATAGCGTCGAGGGCGTCGAGGGCTGGAATGGCATAGACAACCTCTGAGCTCCCACTCCCACCTACCTGGACCTTCCCTTTTTAGGAGACCCACAAATTAAAAGACTCACATTATAATTCTCCTCTCTAATCAAGGCTCCTAGCTTTGTGCAACAACCTCAACATATGTCTTTAGCATATGTGTTTTCTAATGTTTCCTAAGAGATAAAAAAAGATCAATATACGAATTAGCATTTCAATAACAAAGATAATGTAAATGATTCATCATATATAATTAAAATTCATTCATAAAACCAAAATACCTGCATATTCTTAGCGAGTTGTATTTTTTTCTTCTTCTCATTAGTTCTATCATACCCCTCCTTAAAGTAAACCATGACTCTCTTATGTAGTTTGGGGGGCAGGATAAGGGTAGCGTTCTGAGATTTAGAAATTTATTTATTAGTTTTACTTATAAAATAAATTATAATTAAAGAGAATGTATATAAAAGAATAAAATATTTTATATCGTGATCCTACAAAATTGATCCTCAATCTGTATAAATGAAGTAGTCCTCATATGGTGATCATACTCTTTCTTTCCTCAATTTAGTTAATTTCTCTCACACTTTTTATTCCATAAGAACAAAAAGGACTTTAGTATGATGTATAATATATAAAAAAATGTACCTTTAAATCCTGATAAGTGTTACAGTTGACTACTCTAGTATTGTATTACAAACTTCAGGCCATAATAGAACAGTCATATCTGAAGCAGAGAAAACATTAAAATGCATACTTTCATTGGAGTTGAAGTGTTAAAGTGATGAAACTTAACATACTTTGGTGCAAATTTATTCACCAAATAGAATAATATTAATGAAATATAATGCTATTAGGGGTATAACTTGAGTTGTGGTCTTTGTGATAATGAAATATGCCCATGAAGAGGTGTAACTATTGCAGTTGCATACTTCTACCTACAGTATTTGGCACAATGTGCTCATTAAATGAATTGGTGGTACTAATTGACTATTTCTACCTACAGTTGTGTCATAGCATTATAAGGCCCTAGCATCATAATCCATGGTTAGTTAGTGTTACTTCTCTTGCATTTTTCATCTGTAAACTTTGTTCTTATTTCCTTTCACATCTATGTAAATACTTCATGTAATTTTACCTAAGCTAGAAAGGGGAATTGAATCAAAGTCTTAGTGCAAGTTTCATTTGCTCAACTCTTAAGTGAAGTTTGTGTAGGCTTATTTGATAGGTAAGTGTTTGTTAGTAAAAATCTAAGAGGGTTATGTTGCATATACTCAAGGCAAAAGCAAGGTTGTTTCTCACTAAATGATTGTCATTTTTGTTACCCCTGGTAGTAGTAGCCTTTGTTTGCTACTTGATGCTTGAATGAAAAGAGATTTTTAAGGTGAAGATTTCACATACACAAAGTCATAATTGAAAATGTCTAAATAGCCGTGGATCAATATTTACCTGGTGCTTTTTCTTGGCCCCACTATACTATAACTGCAACTAAATGATCTAGGTCAATTCTCGGATCTCGTTTGGAGATCCTCTCCCAGTTCTCACTGTAACTTACAAAGCATTTCTTTTTTCTCGTGTCTTCATTCCCGAATAGCATGCTTGAATTTCCCATGTATTCAAACAAAAAATCCTACCCTACATGATTGTCTTTGATGTGACATATCTCTACAAATTGACATATAGACACTGCTGGAAATTTAACATTTAGCGACGGAAAAATCCGTCGCTATAGGTCCATTTTCCGTCGCTAAAAGTTTTAGCTACGGAAAAAATAAATTTTCGTCGCTAAAATATCGACGCTATAATAAGGGTGCCTAAAACGACTTTTAGCGACGGAAAGTCCGTCGCTAAATATTAGAGACGGATTATTAGCAACAGAAAATTGGTCGCTATTTTAAAATAATAAAAAATTAAAAAAACAATAGCGACGGATTTTCCGTCGCTAATAAATTTTTAGCGACGGATAATCCGTCACTAAAAATTTCTAAAAATTTATTAGCGACGGAAAATCCGTCGCTATTGTTTCTGGAATATGCACAGTTGTGATTTCGTGCACGTTTTCCGTCGCTAAATAATACTTTAGTGACGTAATTTCCGTTGCTAAAATTGTTTTTAGCGACGGAAATTCCGTCGCTAAAAATTTAAAAATAAGAAATTAAAAAAATATTTTGAAAATTGAAAATACCCTGTACAATATCGATAATAATTTTTAAAAACCTGTTCAATCAGCAGAAGAAAGCTTCAATCTCACGCAAATATCACATCTCACGCATATATCACACATTTAATTCAATAAAAGCAAGTAAAAGTTTCTCGACAGGTACATAATAAATATTGTTTATACAACACAAGAAATTGTTTTCAAAGTTATATTAAGGACAATCAATCCTCCTGATCATCATCATCCTCATCCTCAACACCAGCCACATTATGACTACCCCCGGCTGCACCTTGTGAAGAAGTCCCGGCCTGTAAATATAAATCAAATGTTAACAAGTGTGTGTAAACGTTAATAAGAGTACAAATATAAATATATACTACAACACAACACCACAAAATCACAACACAACAACACAACACCACAACACAACAACACTACACCACAACACTACACCATCACAACACAACACTACACTGCACTGCACAACACATCACCACACATCACACCACAACACCACCACAAATCCTCCAACCTCACCCACCAACCCACCAACCAATACCACCAACACTACGCACGCATACACCATCAACACCACCATCACATAAAAACATTATAAGTATATATTTTGAGGTTTGTGTTAGGGTTAGAGTTAGGGTTTGTGTGTAACAGTTTGTATCAGTGTGTATCAGTATGTACGATATCATCTAATTAAAAAAAAACAAAGTATATATATTACCTGTGATGACAAAAACCGTCTCCTATATGCCTCCTAAGCCTCCTGAGGCAGAGTCGACATGAATTGTGTGAACTCCAATTCGGTCTGCTCCCGGCGCCTCCGTTCTTCCTCTAGAGCCCGCTGATATGTTGTTTGCTGCGACTGCCAATCTTTAATCGCTTTTAATCGCTGCTCCATCGAGTCATGATATGAACTGCTTCCTGGTGTTCCTTGTGGTGCTGCAGACTCGTAGGTGCTACTAGACTCGTGCGGCCTCTGCTCGGATCCTCTCCACCGATATCTGTTCTTCCTACTAGGTCCAATGACCGTCTCGATGATGGAGTCCTCATCCTCCCTACTTAGCCGGCCAGGAGTGTTAGAACAGACCTGAGACTGAGTCAATTGCTCCTGTACCTTGGCATGTACTTTCTCCTGCGATATATCAAAACAACCCGGGCAAATCGACTTAATAATGATGCATTGATATGAAATTGAATATATAAATGAACTTCTACTTACAGCCAGATCCTTATTCTTTGCTTTCTTCTCTTCATCGGCGTAATTCGGGCTCTAAGAAGTCAGAATACGATCTGCAAAATGTCTGAGATCTCCCCTTCCCTATTTTATTCAAATATATCATTAACCCATAACACATAAATTATACTCAACGTAAAAGCTAATATATTATATACCTCAAGCTCTAATTGATGATAATGCTGGCTGAATGTCCTGGAGCCCCCGTGATGCTCGTAATTGCGAGGCGCGTTGCGATTCCTCCTTGCTATTTCAGCTTGAGCCTGCAAAACAATGTCAATTCGAAACAATATAGAAATTCAAACAATAAATTAAAAATATATACTTCAATAATACCTGAATTTCAGCCGTGTCCCAGTAACTGCAAAGTGCAAAAAAATCTACTCCATCCACACGCTCGTCAAGATGCCAGAATCGCTCCCAATCTTCTGTTATTTGGACAAAATATTTTTTCTTTACCTCAAACCGCCATCTCTTGAACGATACATTGATTTGCCCGAAGCAGTACGTCCAGGCACAAATATTATCGTCAAGAAAGAAAAATCGCTTCAGCATATAAAGAAAAAGTAGATACAAATCAGTGTATTAAACATAATAATAAACTAATAACTAATAATGATGAAAATTAAAATAAATGACTCACACATATATATCTCCAACAAGCCACCAGCGCATCAATCCGCTGCGATTTCCACGTCAAAAAGATGTTGAAGAAATTGTGTCTCCTGGCTAAAGCGGCAAGGAAATTGTTGAAAGTATTGGCAAAGGCCTCAACAGGCACTCCGTTTTCCCATCGGATCACAGCCCTCCGATTAATATCAGGGATGAGGTTCGATTCCTTAGTAGCATTGCGGCCACGTCTAGGAGGTCGCTCGGTACCTGCGAAACAAAGAATCGAATGAAATAATGAATCAATATATATTTGTGAAAAAAATTTAAAATAATAACCGATAGACTCTAAAAATTTATTCATACCTTTCAGTTTGAGGCATCTACGCTTTGCTTGTTCGTACCTTTGCTGCGCGATGGGGCGCATATCATGATAAGAATCCCAATCATCCCTCACCTTGGCCGGACCGTGGACTCGCTGATCCGTAATAGAATCTGGCGGTAGTGCCGCAGCTTCTAAAGCTGTGCTATACGGCTCAAATCTCCTCTCCTCCAATATATCTGCATGCGGTGGTGGTGGTATCTCCGCATGCTGTGTAGGATCAGCCTGTGTCTCCACGTCATGTGGAGCATCTCCGCGTGATGTGTCCTGTGGCTGCGAGTCATGTGTAGCATCTCCTCCTCCTGTGTAGTAAATGTTAAAAATATATTAGGCTCATGTTAATAGTTTATAGAAATGTACAAATATAACAAATAAATAAAAATACTTGATGTAGAGGCATGTGCGTCACCTCCAGAATGTCTACCAAAAATTCTCTCAAGCGCTCTCTTACGTAATCCTCTCGTCATCTATACTTTGAAAACATAATGAATATCCAACAAAGGCAATAATGTAATACAGATGTCCAGTTAAACAGATAATGCAAATAATTAATAAAATAGCACATGGCAACAGAATCGCGTGTACATGATGTCCAGTTAAACAGATAATACAAAGGTAATAATGTAATACATGACACACCGTGTTACATGATAACCAGTCAAACAGATAATATAAAGGTAATAATATAATGCATACACATCCACATGATAACCAGTCAACCAGATAATATAAAGGTAATAATATAATGCATACACATCATGATACATGATAACCAGTCAAACAGATGATGTTGAGGCTCTACTCTGCGATCGTGTACGGATAGCCTGCGACCGTGTGCGTGCCAACGAAAGGACTGTTCTTATAGTTTTATCGACTCTGCTGCGGACAGGTTTTTTTTCCTTTACGCCTTGGCTCACATATAATCGCAGGTACATCAGGGCGCGCTAGTGCAATTTCATCGTCCAGATTATTATTTTGTGTCAATGAAAACTCCTCGGTTATTTCGTCGGCCAAGATAACCTCCTCATCGTGATCTTCGTCAGACACGACTTCATGAATGTAGGCTCTAGGTGGATTCTTAAGGATAACCCATTCGTCATTTTTCATTATATCTTTGACATAAAAGCACTGTTTGGCGTGAGTAGCTAACATATATTTTTCAGACTGATATATTTCCTTGTTAAGATTAACGATTGTGTAACCGTAGTCATCCTTCGCCTTTTTCTGTTCACACCAACGAACCTTAAACATCACATGACTGTAGCAATAGATTTCCCCCTGTATCGGATTTAGATCTTTTGCACTAGCGTATGACAATTGAGAGAAGGAGCAGAACACACCGCTGTTTTGCGTTTGTCGTCTCTCTTCGAGACTGACGATGTTAAACCTAAAGCCGTTGACACAGTAGCCTCCATAATGCTTAACCACATTAGAAGGACCTCTGGCATATAAACAAACTTTCTCAGACAGGTTAATCCCATTCGTAATCCGTTTGTCAACCTTAAGAAAAGAAGCAAATAGTTTACATATCTGTTGGCAGGCACATATATTTGATATACGAATCAGAAATGTAAAAAGATCTTACTTCACCCTTCAGCCATGCAGGGAATTGTCTAGAGTGTGTGTCCATAACTCTCTTATTTTTTGTTCTGCATTTAAGATTAGTCTGGACATGTCGGATGTGAAGCCTAGACAAGAAGCATTTATAACGGTTAAATAGAGATAATTATTGTGAGGTGATCTAATCTGATTCAAACAGTTAAATACTTACGCCGCGTATATGTTAAATGTAGTATCATTGCTCAGGATATATGTGTGGGCTTGATCTAGCTCCATTCTGGGGAATCTAGTGTCCTCCCCACGATCATTGTAGAATGTACCGTCAATTATTCGTTGGGGACGGTTCAGCCTTGTCTCTACGCCCCGCAAGTAACGAGAGATAAAATTCAAACTCTCGTTACTTATGTAGTTCTCTGCGATCGACCCTTCAGGATGTGCACGATTATGCATCAGTTGTTTCATGAAACCCAAATACCTACAAGCATATAGTTTCATGATTTGTGACAAAATGGAACTGAGAACCGTAATTTGACAAATATTAAATGAATACTATAATAATAAATACCTCTCCACGGGGTACATCCAGCGATATTGAACTGGTCCTGCGATGCGGGCTTCGTATGCTAAATGTATTGTGAGATGCACCATGACCGTGAAGAATGAGGGTGGAAATAGTATTTCCATTTTACACAGTGTATTAGCAACACGTCCCTCTAATTCTTCAAACTCCCTAACATCAATCACCTTAGAGCATAGTTGCTTGAAGAAACCGCAGAATTCTATTACCACCATCGCGAGTTCCTTGTCAGCATGTCGCAACGCAACCGGGAGAAGTTGATGTAATAGAATATGATGATCATGTGTCTTGAGTCCCAAAATCTTTCTGTCCTCAATATGCACATTTGCTGAAATGTTTGAAGCATAACCATCCGGTGTCTTCACGGACTTTAGAAATAAACACATATTGTGGACCTCATCCTTCGACAGTGTGACACGGGAGGCTGGGAGTTCAAACTTTCCGTCGCCCTTATCTATAGCTTGCAGTTCCGGACGAATGTTCAATTCTGCTAGGTCTCGACGTGCCCTTAAGTCATCTTTCGATTTTTTCCCGTCCTGCAACAAAGTGTTCAAGAGATTCTCGCATATGTTCTTCTCGATGTGCATGACATCCAAGTTGTGACGTATTTTTAAACTTCTCCAATATGGCAGCTGATAAAATATGCTGAATTTTGACCATCCATGCGGAAGTTCGGTGCCTTTTGAGACACGCTCATGCGACCGGACATTGCGAGGCTTATTTCCTTTTGATTTTCCCTTTCCCTTCCATTTTTGCTTCAATATTTTTCTCCTAACACCAAATGGATTTTCTTTGTTGAATCTTTTTTTTCCAAATATTTTTCTAGGTAAAGGATGTAGAAGCTCAAATATTTCTTCTCCGGTCAGCCTTGGTGGTGCCGGTCTACTTTCTGGATTACCGTCGAACTTTCCTACTAACTTTCTGAACTTATACCCTGTAGGCAACCATCTTCTGTGTTGCCAATAACAAAACTTACGGCTGTACTTCAGGAACTTTCCTTCATAGTCTGACATGCAAATCGGACAAGCAATCTGACCCTTTGTCGATCATCCAGACAGGTTAGCGTATGCCGAGAAGTCATTAATTGTCCACATGACCATTACCCGCATACAGAAAGACTCCTTACCATAAGCATCATAAGTGCTGACACCTTTTTCCCAGAGAAGCTTCAGGTCGTCAATTAATGGTTGGAGGAAAACATCGATGTCATTTCCAGGAGAATATCTTCCAGGGATCAAAAGTGACAGTATCATGTACGGTTGCTTCATGCACATCGACGGGGGCATGTTGTACGGTGTCAGCAACACTGGCCAGGTAGACCAAGCAGAGCTCATTAATCCAAACGGATTAAATCCGTCGCTAGCAAGCCCCAGCCTAATATTCCGAGACTCTTTACCGAAGTCGGGGTATATACGGCCAATGTGCTTTCATGCCTCACGGTCGATCGAGTGCCATCGCATATTCTCAGCCAGCTCGGCAGACATATAAAACCGCTGCAGCCTAGGAATAATTGGAAAATATCGGAGAACCTTCGCAGGGATTCTGTTCTGCTTATTGGATGCACTGCCTTCGGATGTGCTTGCAACTTCTCATTTCCGTGATACATGACACGTCGGACATTCCTCCAGAGCTTCATTACCCTTATTATACAAGATGCAGTCGTTAGGACAGGCATCTATCTTCTTGTAATCAAGCCCCAGCGTATCAACAATCTTGTGAGCTTCGTAATAGGTCGCGGGGATGCTTTTCTCGCCGCCTGGAATGACTTTCCTCAGCAAATCTAATAACATCTCAAAATGTGTAATAGCCATCCCACTGAGTGTTTGGATATGAATAAGCCTCAGCATAAAAGAAAGCCTTGTGAACTCCTTACACCCCTCGTATAACGGTGACTCGTTTTCTTCAACAAGTCTCATCAATCGATCTACATCTTGAAACATATCATTAGTGTTGACATCACTCACCGACGGCGCTGCAAGAATATCTTCTAACATATCAGTCGTGTCAACTGTCGGATTGCTGACTTCAGTGAATTCTTCCTCTGATTGCATCACCGGGACGCCTTCACCGTGATGACTCCAAAATACATAAGAGCTATCAAATCCATTGATTGACAGATGGAAACTTACGTCACTCCTAGTGAGCATTTTACCATTCCTGTAATTCTTGCAAGGACAGAAAATTGATCCGCTCAGCGACCGTAGAGGGTTGGTGTCAGAGTAGGCTAAGAAGGCTTCTATTCCATCCTTGTATCGGGTGTCTAGATGCCTCCGATCACGTGGTATGCTCATGAACGATTTGTCAGGAACTGTCCGCATCTATAATTTAAAAATTAATGGAAGTGAGCATCTCCCTAGATATATCATTTTAATTTAGAACAAATGTGTATGACCGACTGTCAGAGGAAGGTTTCTATCTGATTAGGTATGTAAACGTGACGTGTATATGTATTTACGTGTGTTCAAGTGTACTATCATTTCGTCAAAATTTGTAAGGAGAGAACGTAAATTACTATAGAAGGTCTTTAATAAGGTTATGAATGTTGCGCGCAGCGAAAATTTTGGCAGCACCTCGATAGCACAACAAGTGAGTCAGGTCGCAATAGGAATTTCTGTTTCACAAAGGAAACAAGAACCTTAAGCAAAATATCCCAACAAAGTGGGATATCAGCTCTTCTCTCATCAGTTCTAGGACTGACCTGTCGAGGGAACCTAAATATAAGTTATTACAAATCATAAAATAGCGAGACAAACTAATTGCTGAGGGGGTATAACTATATTTGTAAGGAGAGAACCCAAATTGCTAATCTTTTTTTATGTTTAAAAGAGTAGAAAAAGTTCACTGAGGGGGTATATTCACATGGAAATACTACAAGGGGATCCATGTGCACAAATAGAAGTACATTGGTTTGTCTGCAACTTGCGATAGTACAAGGGATCATTCACAGTTAATCCTTTCAAATTTGAGTAGTAGAAACAAAGCATAAGACGGTACCAAATAAACACAACAGACAGATGAGGATAGATGTTTAACATCAATATGTTCGTTATATCTAACCCTAACCCTAACCCTAACCCCTCACATTCACCCCTACCTTCACCTAACTCTAACACTCACCCCACCCTCGATCACCTAACCCTAACCCTAACCCTCACCCTCACCATCACCTCCACCCTCACCTAACCCTCCTCTAACCCTAATCCTAACCCAAACCCAAACCCTAACCCTAACCCTAATCGAACCCTAACCCTAACCCTCGCCTAACCCTAACCCTAACCCTCACCGAACCCTAACCCTCACCCTCGATCACCCCTCACCCTCACCCCGCACCTCGATCACCTAACACTCACCTCACCCTCGATCACCTAACCCAAACCCTAACCCTCACCCTCAACATCACCTCCACCCTCACCTAACCCTCCTCTAACCCTAATCCTAACCCTAACCCTAACCCTAACACTAACCCTCGCCTAACCCTAACCCTAACCGAACCCTAACCCTAACCCTAACCCTAAACCTCGCCTAACCCTAACCATAACATCTAACCCCCACCCTCACCTAACCCTCACCTAACCCTAACCCTAACCCTCACCAAACTCTAACCCTAACCCTCACCCTCAACATCACCTCCACCCTCACCTAACCCTCCTCTAACCCTAATCCTAACCCAAACCCTAACCCTAACCCTCGCCTAACCCTAACCCTAACCCTAACCGAACCCTAACCCTAACCCTAAATCTCGCCTAACCCTAACCATAACATCTAACCCCCACCCTCACCTAACCCTCACCTAACCCTAACCCTAACCCTCACCAAACCCTAACCCTAACCCTAACCCTCGCCTAACCCTAACCCTAACCCTCATCGAACCCTAACCCTAACCCTAACCCTAGCCCTAACCCTCGCCTAACCCTAACCCTAACCCTCACCGAACCCTAACCCTCACCCTCGATCACCCCTCACCCTCACCCCACCCTCGATCACCTAACACTCACCTCACCCTCGATCACCTAACCCTAACCCTCACCCTCAACATCACCTCCACCCTCACCTAACCCTCGCCTAACCCTAACCCTAACCCTCACCGAACCCTAACCCTAACCCTAACCCTAGCCCTAACCCTCACCTAAACCTAACCCTAGCCCTAACCCTCACCGAACCCTAACCCGAACCTTAACCCTAGCCCTAACCCTGGCCTAACCCTAACCCTAACCCTAACCCTCACCGAACCCTAACCCGAACCCTAACCCTAACCCTAACCCTCGCCTAACCCTAACCATAACACTAATTAAATTTAATTTTTTTTATATTATAATTTCATCAAAATTAACATTTTTTATTAGGGTTTGGGTTTTTTGCACTATTTTTGTTTTACCAAAATTAAACACTAAATATAAAAATTAAATTACAAGTAAACAAATTAAAAAAATCACTCTACCCCCCTCAATCTCTCCCTCTCTCTCCCTCTCTCTCGTCGGCCGACGCCGGCGGCCGGCGGCAGTTGGTCGGCCCGCCGCCGGCGTCAGTCGACAGAGAGAGGGAGAACAGAGAGAGGGAGAGAGGAGGAGAGATTGACGCGCCCAAAAAAATTTCCCACCAGATTTCTTTAGCGACGGAAATTTCCGTCGCTAAAGATGTTATTAGCGACGGAAATTTCCGTCGCTAATAATCCATTGCTATAGTTTTTAGCGACAGATAATTCCCATCGCTAAAATGTAAATATCCGTCAGTAAAAAAAATTTACCGACGGAAAAAATAGCGACGGAACAATCCGTCGCTATAACCCTTTTTATAGCGACGGAAAATTCCGTCGCTATTTTTCCGTAGGTAAATTGCAATTTTCCACTAGTGAGATAAGTAGGGCCAATCAACTAAAAAAATAAAATAAATGCGGAAAAGTAGTTTAGTTTACCTAACTATCTCGATATATACTTTCCAAGACATGAAAGGGCTGCTCATCAGCCTCAAAAAATGGATTAACACAATTACTCCTCCACACCAAACATCAAAGATATGAACTAAAGTTATTAGCTCATTGCGTCCTTTTGTCTTGAATACTATTTTTTCATAAAAGAAATAAAAGAAAATTTATTAGTAACTTAAAAGTGCAAAATTATAAGTCAATTTATAAGAAAGGGGAATTAACAAGCCTATTGGCTGTGTAAGTTAATGTGTCTTTTCCTAAGTTTTAGTAGCTTCAACATTGAGTTGTTTGACCAATGAATTGATTGTTTTCTATACTACTACAATTGCTTGAAAGTTTCAAAATAGTTGCTGGGACATGGTGATTTGTGAAACTTGCAAATCAACTGTCGCTAAAGGGATTGGCTTGTCAAAAAGTTTGAGGTGGAACTAAGAGTAAGGTGAACTTGTAGGGGAGATATGAAGATTAGCATTGTTCAGTTGTCCAAAAATTGGCAATCATGCCTATATTTTACCATGTATAAGTTAATAAATGATTAAATTTATCAAAAGTTTGTTTGATTTTAGCATCAACATCATCTAGTATATCATCAATTTACGGCTTCCATTCCTCCAACTATTTTTTACCACTTCATATTTCTCCATTTGCTTGAGTCTGTACCCTTATGCAGATGCTGGTAAAGGCCCATGCTCAATCCTAAGAATGTATGCTCGAAGGACTAGAGGCTCTACATGTGATGATATAAGGGATTACTCATCCTCACTCTCATGTAAAGAAATAAAGGAAATAAGTATTTTATGTGGATATATCATGAATAATAAATACTTGAACTAAGTAATACCTCCGATTTTATGTTGGCTCTTTCCCAGAGGGTTGGTCAACACTAAGGCTCGGAAATAGCCTCCTACTCAAGACTTTAAGCATCTACAATCTGAACAAATATACAAAACAAGATATTATATGTTTATATACAATTTATATTATCCAAAATAAAAACAAGATACATTGTTGTGATATTAAAGTTCTCATTCCACAATAAGTCTTTAGGCATCTATAAGTTGAATATTTAATATGCAAAACAAAGTATTATTTACTTATATGTAGTTTATATTTCCCTAAAGAAATATAAGATACATTGTTGTGATATTAAAGTTTTCATTTCACAATTTGCAAATTAAAAAAAATCATTACAATTGTCGACCCACTTATCTTTAAATATAGGATCTTTCATATAAAAACACTGTCCCACCTTGGATGCAAACATAAACTTTTCATCACTATCTATTTTTTTGTGGAGATTTACAATTGTAAATCAAAAAGAATCATTTTGATTCTTTGCAAAATACCAACGAATCATAAACATCATGTATTTTTATTCATTTGGACCACCATAGCCGTAGAATATTTCCACCACATCTTCCAACCATCCATAATATGTTATATTACTTTTAACTGGATTTTGATCTCTCCTATTTGAGAAACATTCCCATGAGAAGATAGCAATGACACCACTATTCTGGGTAAGTTTCATATCATCAACCTCTACCATGTGAAATTTATACCCATTAACATGATACCCACCATATTTGTTTACGGCATAGTAAGGATGCTCTAAATGAAGCTTTACTTGTTATGATATTTGGTTATTAAGGACAAGTTGTTCCTAGATCTAAAATCAACATTAATAAAACTATTAAAATAATAATTACTAAGTTTTTTAGTACAAAATGTAAACATTGCTAAATCTAGCAATACTTACTTTATTCTTCACCCAAATAGGGAATTCCTTTATATGTCTTTCTTTAATGTCATGTACTATTGTACTATTGGTAATTTCATTCTTTAGTTTTTTAATCAAACAATATTCAAATTTTTATGTGGTGTTTTACATTCGGTACTCTGAGAATATTCTAAGATTGTTTAATATGTATGCATAAGCTTGATCTAACAATAGGTTAGAATAATATTTGTTCATCCGTTGAGGTTAGAGAACTGTGCTATTCTTATTATCAATGGGTGCTTGAAGTACAGTTTGTTTACATCTCATATAATGAGAAGCAAAAAAGACACATTCATTTCTCACGTAACTTTTAGCTATTGTAACCTTTTGAATGAGCTTTATTATGCAATTGGCATTTTATTGAACCCAAATATCTAAAAAACAAATGACAAATTATCAAGAATAGACATAAAGATTGATAAGAATAGATGTAAAGATTGACAACTAAAGATTCATGTTTCACCTCTCTATTGGATACATCCAACGATAATGGACTGGTCCTGCTATTGCAGCCTCCTCTGCAAGATGTTGTGTAAGATGAATCATGACTGTGAAAAAAGATGGAGGAAAGAGCATCTCCATTTCACAGAGTGTTTCTAAAATAATTCTCCAAAGTTCTCAAAGACACTGACATCTATAAATTAAGAAGAAAGCTTTATAAAAATCCAAAAAAACCAATTATAACCTTCACAGTTTTTATTCTACATAGTGGTGTGTTGTGCCACTGGGAACAATTGATAAAAAAACATGTGATAATCATGAGTCTTAAGTCCTAATATTTTCCTTCCTTACACCTGACATTGTTTGATATATTTGCAAAGTAAGCCTCCTGTAACTTTAATGATTTGAGGACTTGACAAAATATTTGTATCTTAATCTTTGACATCATAATATGAGACACGGACAACCCATGTCTATCATTTTTTGATATTTTTCGGTAGTATTTCCTCTCAGATGTTCAATGCAATTAGATCTTGACAAGCTCATAGATCATCCTTTGATTTATTAGCATCTTGCAATAGTATTAACAAAAGATTATCGCAAATATTTTTTCAATGTGCATGATATCCAAGTTGTGTCATATTTGTAGCTCTTTTTAATAAGGTAATAGAAAGAAAATACTGAATTTAGTCCATCCTTAGGGCAATTTTACGGCTTTAGTCCTGTCACTCACCACTTGTGCTTGCCTCCTCTGTTTCACTACATTTTGTTACTAAACCAATTTCGTACTTCAAGTAAATCCTCTTTCAAAAAAGCTGACTATTGCGAACTTCTCAAGCAATATACAATCTGATCTCTAGTTAATGGACATGAAGCATCTCTCTTCTCAATAGTCCCATCAAAAAACTTGCTCTATATTTTTTTGGTTATGTATATGTGTTTTAGGTTTAAACAACTTCTACTAAACTAATAACAAAATTTTTAACTGTAGACCTTTCAATTCTGGACCACACACTAGACAAGCATAAGCTCCCTTCATAGACCAACCAGACATATTAGCTTAGGCTAGAAAATCATTAATTGTCCATAGCTAAATACCATAAAGTTTGAATGATTTCTTTGCATGAGTATCCTATGTCACAACCACTTCCATCCAGTGTTGCTTTAACTCATCAATTAGTGATTCTAAAATGACATCTATGTCATTATTTGGTGCATGCTTGCTCGGTATTAGTAATAAAAGAATCATATACGGTTGTTTCATACAAAGCCAATATCGTAAGTTATAAGGTATTAATACAACAAGCCATGTAGACCAACCAGAACTCATAAGCCCAAACGGATTAAGTCTGTCGCTAGAAAAACCTAGTCTAACATTCCTACACTCATTGATAAACTAAGAAAAAGTTCAATCAACATGCTTCCACGCCTCTGCATAAGTCGGATGTCCGACTTTACCAACATCTATATATTCTTCCATGTGCCACCTCATATGCTTAGCAATGTCTTTATTCATATGCAACCATTTTAGTCTAGGTATCAATGGAAAATTGCGAAGGACTTTTGCTGGAATCTTTATTTATTTAAGCACAGGCCTTGATGTCTCATTTTGAATGGTTTTTGTGTTGTTCCCACCATGATACTTCACAAGTTGGACACTCCTAAAGATCTTTGTTATCCTTATATTAGAGGATACAATCATTAGGGCATGCATTGATCTTATTATAATCAAGCCTTATAATGGAAACAATCTTTTTTTGCATTATCATATTTTTTGTATGCTTTCTTTTCCATTTGGAATCACTTTTCACAGCAACACAAGCAACATATTGAAATATTTATCTGCCATGATGCTAAGGGATCATTCACAACTTTAGCATTTCCTATAATTTCAACATCCTCAGCATCTTCAGTTTCAGCTATAGTTGGTTACATTAACATATTAGCAAGCACTATCTGTGTATCACCTATCCTCTCATTGGACATACTGGTGTCCACTACCAGTTACATTTCTTTAAGACATCCTTCCCTATAAAACGTCCAAAATTTATACTCATCATAAAATTCTGATATTAAGTGTCTATGTAAATCACTTTTATTTACCAACACTAAATTTTTATACCAACAACATGGCCAATCCATGAGATCACTATTTAACTTTGTTGGGTCCACAAAGGCATACTGTATGAAAGTATTTATTCAGTCTTTATATTAGCTGTTCCTCCATCTCTCATTGCAAAGAATATCGATCCATGACTCGTCAAGAACTAACCTCATAAATTTGTTATATATAATTTTTAATTAGTGGAATTGAGAATAATTAGGTAATATGAAATTAATAATTAACATATCAAATTAATGGTTGGGTCAAAATACAAATTATAACAATCTCAAAGGGGGAATTGCTAAGACATTTCTTTAGATTATGTTTTTCTAAAATCAAACGCTCTTATATTGAATAAGACACTTTAACGGCTATCGTAGAAAATGGATCTATCCCATTAAGAATATAGTAGTGTGTACATCTATCTTTGTGCGCATATTATAATGCATATTAATAATAGATCGATACGCAAAGTAACATATGCTTATTGTACACGGAGAGCAATGTAGTGCATGTTATCAAAATATTTAAGGAACAAAAATGTATAAAGTACACAAAGATAGATGAAATATTACCATATTCCTAACCTGTATGAGAAGGAGAATCCTCCTCAAATAGATCCAATAATCATTATATGTAAATCACGCTCCTGACATAAATCACATTATTCTCTTTGGATAAAAAAATTAATTTCGTACCCAACTAAAATTGCATGCGCTTATGTTAGAAGAGATCAACAACCAACATTATTAGATGGGAAACTAAGGGTAACTACTTCGATTCTTCTAATCATGATATATGACACAATACAATGTTATATATTTAACTACATTGAATGCATCAATAAGAACATAAGGATTTATTAGAACAATCATTGTTTAATTAGTTTGATTAGGGTACGATAGATTTCAAATAGATGTTAAACTTAGTTTAATTATAGTCTTAGAGTTATGGTAATATAATCATGGTTAGAATTAGTGTTATTTGAGGATAAAATACAATTTACCTAGAATTGGTTTAAAATGATAATACGACTAAGGTTAGTTTAGTTAGGACGATAGACTTAGGGGTCATATAATATTATTAGGTTTAGGCTTATTTTTATTGAATAACTTTATACTAATACTTAATAGGGTTAGTTAGGACTAATGGCTAAAGTTGGTTTAAAGTAAAATTAGTTTAATTAAATTTAGGATTAACGATTAAAATTAGTTTATTTAGGATTCTATACTTAGGGTGATAGTTTTTGGGTTAGAAATATGAATATTGTGGTTAAATTAATTTATCGTGGGTTCCTAGATTTAAAAGGATGAAGATACTTTAAGATAAGTTACTTTGTTTATCATATCAAGTTTAAAGTTAGTTTAATTATCACTGTTGGATTTTCACCCTTTAGCGACGGAAAATTCCGTCGCTAAAGGCCTAAAATCCGTCGCTAAAACTTTTAACGACGGAAAAAATGAAATTCCGTCGCTAAAAGTTCGACGCTACATTCAGGGTCCCTAATTACGTCTTTAGCGACGAAATTTCCGTCGCTAAAGTTCAGCGACGGGGTATTAGCGATGACAAATTCGTCGCCATTTATTTTTTTAAAAAAAATAAAAAAACATTAGCGACGGAATTTTCGTCGCTAAAAATAGTATTAGTGACAACATTTCCGTCGCTAATGTTTTTAAAATTATTTTATTTTTTTCCCGTGCACGTTTTTCGTTGCTAAATACATATTTAGCGACGAAAAATCCGTTGCTAATGTTTTTTTATTAATTTATTTTTTTCTGTGCATGTTTTTCGTTGCTAAATATATATTTAGCGACGAAAAATCTGTTGCAAAATATCTATTTAGCGACGAAAAATCCGTCGCTAAAATAACCAATAATTTTTAAAAAAAAAATATTTTGAAAATTATTGAAAAAACCTTTTACAATATCGATACTAATTTTAAAAAACATGTTCAATCAGCAGTATAATATTCAATCTCACGCATATATCACATATTTATTTTAATAAAAACAAATAAAAGTTTCCCGATAGGTACATAATAAATATTGTTTATACAACACAATAAATTATTTTCAAAGTTAAATTAATTACAATCAATCCTCCTGATCATCATCATCATCCTCATCCTCAACACCAGCTGCATTATGACTACCCCCGGCTGCACCTTGTGAAGAAGTCCCGGCCTGCAAATATAAATCAAACGTTAACAAGCGTATGTAACCGTTAATAAGAGTGCAAATATAAATATTATTCCCCCAACACCACAACACAACACAACACAACATAACACCAAAACACCATAACACAACAACACAACACCACAACACCACAACACAATAACACACAACACTACACAATACAACATAGCACAACACAACACTACACACCATACCACAACCCAACACAACACAACACAACACCATAACCAACCAACCCCACCCACCAACCAACCACACTCCCCCCCCCCCCCCCCACACCAAATCCCCACTCCCCCTCCTCAACCACGACCAAAGCCCCCACCCAACCCCCCACCAACCAATCACACTCCACACACCCCTCCCCCTCCATTACCACCATCAACACCCAATCCCACTCCTCCCCCTCCCCACCACGACCAAACCCCCCACAAACCAATCACATAACAACCACCACAACACAACACCACAACTAACCAACCAACCGACTAGCCAATACCACCACCACTACGCACGCACGCACCATCAACACCACAATCACATAAAACCATTATAAGTATATATTTTGGGCTTTGTGTTAGAGTTAGAGTTAGGGTTTGTGTGTAACAGTTTGTATCAGTGTGTATCGGTGTGTATGATATCATCTAGTCACGAAGAAAATTCATAACTAAGTAAGAATTATATATTTAATTTATTTAATTAAAAAAAAGTAAAGTATATATATTACCTGATCCGTCATAAACCGTCTCCTATATGCCTCTTGAGCCTCCTGAGGCAGAGTGGACATGAATTGTGTGAACTCCAATTCTCTCTGCTCCTGGCGCCTCCGTTCTTCCTCCACAATCCGCTGATATGTTGTTTGCTGCGACTGCCAATCTTCAATCGTTTTCAACCGCTGCTCCATCGAGTCTTGATATGAACTGCTTCCTGGTGTTCTTGGTGGTGCTGCAGACTCGTAGGTGCCACTAGACTCGTGCGGCCTCTGCTTAGATCCTCTCCATCGGTATCTGTTCTTCCTACTAGGTCAAATGACCGTCTCGATGATGGAGTCCTCCTCCTCTCTACTTAGCCGGGCAGGAGTATTAGAACTGACCTGAGACTGAGACATTTGCTCCTGTACCTTGGCATGTAATTTCTCCTGCGATATATCAAAACAACCCGGGCAAGTCGACTTACTAATGATGCATTGTTATGAAATTAAATATATAAATGAACTGCTACTTACAGCCAGATCCTTATTCTTTGCTTTCTTCTCTTCATCGGCGTAATTCGGGCTCCAGGAAGTCAGAACACGATCTGCAAAATGTTCGAGATCTCCCCTTCCCTATTTTATTCAAATATATCATTAACCCATAACACATAAATTATACTCAACGTAAAAGCTAATATATTATATACCTCAAGCTCTAATTGATGATAATGCTGGCTGAATGTCCTGGAGCCCCCGTGATGCTCGTAACTGCGAGGCGCGTTGCGATTCCTCCTTGCTATTTCAGCTTGAGCCTGCAAAACAATGTCAATTCGTTCAAACAATAAATTAAAAATATATACTTTAATAATACCTGAATTTCAGCCGTGTCCCAGTAATCGCAAAGTGCAAAAAAAAATCTACTCCATCCACACGCTCGTCAAGATGCCAGAATCGCTCCCAATCTTCTGTTATTTGAACAAAATATTTTTTTTCACCTCAAACCGCCATCTCTTGAATGATAAATTGATTTGCGTGAAGCAGTAAGTCCAGGCACAAATATTATCGTCAAGAAAAAAAATCGCTTCAGCATATAAAGAAAAAATAGATACAAATCAGTGTATTAAACATAATAATAAACTAATAACTAATAATGATAAAAATTAAAATAAACGACTCACACATATATATCATAATAATAAACTAATAACTAATAATGATAAAAATTAAAATAAACGACTCACACATATATATCTCCAATAAGCCACCAGCGCATCAATCCGCTGTGACTTCCACGTTAAAAAACTATTGAAGAAATCCTGTCTCCTGGCTACCGCGGCGAGGAAATTGTTAAAAGCATTGGCAAAGGCCCCGACAGGCACTCCGTTTTCCCATCGGATCACGGCCCTCCGATGAATATCAGGGATGATGCTCTGTTCCTTGGTAGCATTACGGCCGCACCTAGGAGGTCGTCCAGTACCTACGAAAGAATGAATCGGATGAAACAATGAATCAATCCATATTTGCTATTAAAATTTAAAATAATAACTGATAAACTATAAAAATTTATTCATACCTTTCAGTTCAAGGCATCTACGCTTTGCTTGTTCGTACCTTTGCTGCGCGATGGGGCGCATAGCATACTGTATATTTATGGTTCAGAACCTTGTGTTCTCATAACATATTTTATGATAAGTTTCTATTAGTCTAAATACCTAAGTGTTATTTGCTCTAGCTTGCTGTGGTGTCACCTAATTGCAAAGAGATACATCTGCATGCGGTGGCGGCGGTATCTCCGCATGCTGTGTAGGATCAGCCTGTGTCTCCACGTCATATGGAGCATCTCTGCGTGATGTGTCCTGTGGCTGCGAGTCATGTGTAGCATCTCCTCGTCCTGTGTAGTAAATGTTAAAAAATGTTAGGATCACGTTAATAGTTAATAGAAATGTACAGATATAACAAATAAATAAAAATACCTGACGTAGAGGCATGTGCGTCGCCTCCAGAATGTCTACCGCAAAGTCTCTCAAGCGCTTTCTTACGTAATCCTTTTGTCATCTATACTTTGAAAACATAATGAATATCCAACAAAAGCATATAATGCAAATAATTAATAAAATAGCAAATGGTAACAGAATCGCGTGTATATGATGTCCAGTCAAACAGATAATATAAAGGCAATAATAGAATACATGACACACCGTGATACATGATAACCAATCAAACAGATAATATAATATAATACAATAAATGTTCTTTTTAATTCATAACCTAGTATTACATTATTATGATGATATTAAGGCGAGGAATTCTACGGCTCGATATTATGAGTGTACAGTGTGTGCAGTTTCTATGTAATTAGCGATAAAATAGTTACACTAACCCCTCATCCTCTATGAGTGTACAGTGTGTGCAGTTTCTATGTAATTAGCGATAAAATAGTTACACTAACCCCTCATCCTCACCCTCACCCCCACCCTCACCCTCACCTAACCCTAACCCTCAACCTCACCATCACCCCCACCCTCACCCTCACCTAATCCTACCCTAACCCACACCTTCACCCTCTCCTAACCCTAACCCTAACCTTAACCCTCAAACTCACCCTCACCCACACCCCCACTCCCCACCCCCAACCTCACCCTCACCGATCCCTAACCCTCACCCTCACCCTAACCCTAACCCTAAACATCAATCTCACCATCACCCCCACCCTCACCCTCACCTAACCCTAACCCTCACCCTCACCTTCACCCTCTCCTAACCCACCCACCCCCCACCCTCACCCTCACCCTCACCTATCCCTAAACCTAACCCTAATCCTAACCATAATCCTAACCCTAACCCTCGCCTAACCCTAATCCTAACTCAAACCCTCACCTAACCCTAACCCTAACCCTCACCCTCACCTTCACCCTCCCCTAACCCTAACCCTAACCATAACCCTCAACCTCTGACCCTCACCCTCACCTAACCCTTACCCTCACCCTCACCCTCACCTTCACCCTAACCCTAACCCTCACCCCCACCTCCACTCCTCACCCTCACCCTTACCTAACCCTAACCCTAACCCTAACCCTCATCTAACCCTAATCCTAACCCAAACCCAAACCCTCACCTAACCCTAACCCTAACCATTAACCTCAACCTCACCATCACCCCTACCCTCACCTAACCCTAACCCTCACCCTCACCTTCACCCTCCACTAACTCAAACCATAACCTTAACCCTCAAACTCACCCTCACCTTCACCCTCCATTAACTCTAACCATAACCTTAACCCTCAAACGCACCCTCACCCTCACCCTCACCCCCACCCCTCACCCTAACCTCACCTAACCCTAATCCTAACCCTAACCCTCGCCTAACCCTAATCCTAACCAAATCCCTAACCCTAACCCTCACTCTCACTATCACCCCCACCCTCACTTAACCCTAATCTTAACCCAAACCCTAATCCTAACTCTAACCCTAACCCTCACCGAACCCTAACCCTAACCCTCGCTTAACCCTAACCCTAACCATAACCCGTATTAAATTTAATTTTTTTATATTATAATTTCATCAAGATGAATATTTTTTATTAGGGTTTGGGTTTTTTGCACAAATTTTTTGTTTTGCCAAAATTAAACTCTAATTATAAAATTTAAACTATAATTTTAAAATTAAACTATAATTTAAAAAATTTAGAAATCTCT
>NC_033801.1:52307178-52317812 GCF_001876935.1 Asparagus officinalis
ATTATTTGGGCGCGGACTGCCCAAAAAATTTGGGCGCCTGCGCCCAAAAAATTTTCGCCCAGGCTTTTTTTGGCGACGGAAAATCCGTCGCTAAAAAAGGCTTTAGCGACGAAAATTTTCCGTCGCTAAAAATCCGTCGCTAAAGTTTTAGCGACAGGAAATTTCCGTCGCTAAAATCATATTTTCCGTCGGCAAAGAGTTTTTACCTACGAAAAAATAGCGACGGAAATTTCCGTCGCTATATGTCATGTTATAGCGACGGATATTTCCTAGCTATTTTTCCGTAGGTAAAACTCTATTTTTTAGTAGTGTATGGTTCTAGACTTAAGGTAATGTAATTAGGTCTAGTATTAGGATTATTTTAATAGTTAGTTCATAGAGTTAGGATTAGAGTTATTCAATTTAAATCAATTAATTAGATTTAGGATTAAGATCAAGTTCGGGTTAAAGTTAGTTGGATTAGACGTGTCATTGACTTGGGTAATAAATTTAAGGTTATAATTAGGACTATTTTGATTGGATTTGTTCAGTTAGGATTATTACATTAGGATTTGGCTAACTAAAGTTAATTAGTATTATTATATATAGGATTAAGGTAAGAAAAGGGTTAAAGTTAGTTTAATTAGGATACTATACATAGGTCGAGCTAGTATTAGGATCATTTTGGGTAGACTAATTTAATTGAGTTATTAGAGTTAGGATTAAAGTTATTGAAACTAAATTAGTTAATTAGAGATAGGAAAATGCTGAAATTTGGGTTAAAGTTAGTTGAATTAGGGTTATACATTTGGGTATACTAGTTTAATTGGTTAGATTTGGTAGAAAAAGTTAAATTAGTATTATATATGGGATTATAGTGAAATAAAAATTAAAGTTAGCTTAACTAGGATTATTTTGAGTAGATCATTTTAATTAGAGTTAGATTAGTATTTTTGATTTCAAAAAGTCAAATAGAAACAAATCATAACTCATAACCTTGTAATAAATGTGAGAAATTAAGGAAAATAATACATGAGAAGATTCACGGCTACGACTCGCTAGCGGCGGAGAGGCGGATAGCAGGGAAGACGGCAAAGGCCAAGTCGACTGGCAACAGTGGAGTTGATCAGCGATGACTGAGGTGATCGACAGTGGCGAATGTGAGCAGCGATTGGGGTAGGACATGTCACGGCCCCAAAATACGTAGGTGATTTTAAGATTCATGACAACAACAACACGTACACAAAACACATGCTAAACCTATGGTGCACTTTCATATTACAATAAACTTCATTTTAAAAGAAGCTTTATTGACAAATAAAGAAGTCTCAGAGTGAAACTACAATATCACATGTTCACTCTAATGAATCAAAAGACTCTTATTAGATAAGCATTGTAGCATAACTAGTATAACTATAATTCCAACATCAAACACCCTAAAAGGTTCTTCTCATGTTCCAAAGCTCCGAGGTTTTTATAAAGGAATCTAATTTTTATCTAAAAAATGATTGAAAACAACAGGGTGAGTTTACACTCAGTGAGCAGAAAACTTATCATTAGCAGATTAGTCAAGTTTAAGAATTTATCAATACTAAAATTTAAATAAACTATCATCAAATTGACAATTAACAAATACATAATATTTTAAATAAAAGGAACCTTCCAAGAATAGCATGTGACATTGTCATAAAAGAATATTCACAAATTTAAGAAATAATGCGAATGAACGCTAAATACTTTTAAAACTATATTTATCGATCTAAATTCACAATTGTAAAATTTCCTCAGTTGTCACACTAAGGCTACGTAAAATATGGCCTAGTAGTATGGGAATGTGCATCAAATCACTATAAGTCAACCCAGGGACAAAGTGTACCTAGCACTACCATAGGTTGCCTGAAGGCTACTTCACTTTTGCCAAAAGGCCACTTTAACACTAGTCGATATATTCAATACCATACGGTAGGCTTAAACAAATGACTTCACTCCATAGTGGACTTCTGAGGATTTTTAACATTTAAAACACGCTTCTTTTAGTTCAAAGTATCGCTCACAATTTTCACTTATACGAAAAGCATTATAAATGCTTAAACAAATTTGCAAACTTTTCTCATATCAATTTTATAAAAATAGAATATTCATGAATCTAAACGAATAGATAATTTATTTTTGTCAAATAGAACTTTACAATAAATGCATTTGAATAGTAAATTTGAAATAATATATTTTTATTAATCTCATATACTAAACAATATTTATCTTGTAAAAGATAAATAGCTATCACAATCAAATTTGTTTACAATTACTATAAATGAATAGAATAACATGTCTGGTCCATTATTTCTCTATACAAAAATAAAATTATCATTTAAATAATATATAAAAGAAAATAACTAATGAGAAGAATTCTACTCACCCTAAAAGATGTTATAACAATTTGGAGAACCGTACTCCAAGAAAACCTACTCCTTGATCAAACCTATAATCATACAAGATGCTTAAAACTAAAGATTCCATACTCAAACTATTTTGTGTATAAAACTAATATTTCTAGTTTCTAGAGGGTTTTCTAAAACTTATTTCTATTCTTTTTAAATAGAACTTAGGCCTAATAGCAAAACTTTCTAGTCTAAGGGCAAAAGAATGATGTTTTTTCCATCAAATTAATTCTCAACAAGAACATGTCTTAAAAGTTGGACTTAAAAGTAAACATTGATAAACAAAGGGTTTATATGGAAAATTCCACTTTACTTCCTCTCATCTAATCCATCCTGTTTCTTTTTTTTAACCAAACCCAAAAAGCTTTGGGTAGGTTCCATGGCTAAAGTGACCACTGTCAGCATAGATCATCCCTCGGAATGATTCGGAGTCACCGGATGTAGAATCCCATAATTTTTATAATGTTTATATGTGAATTATTAGTAATAAATAATTCTTTTATGATAAATAGCTTGAGGTCATTGATGTACATGAAAACAAATTATTTGAGATGATATGAGAGTATGGGTGTAGAGTTTTGTGCGATGGTTTTGCAAATAAGCAAAACATGCACAAAAACTGGAATTTGCCAGATCAGTCGATCGATCAGTCGACTGACTGCATCAGTCGACCGATCAGTCGACTGATACGCTGATTTCCAGTTTTATAGGTTTCGGGTCTGTTTTGATTTGGTTCGGGTTTGGGTCGGGTTTAGCTGTTCATTTATATTCTCCTTCACTTGAAATCACCCCTCTCATCTTCAGATCTGAGAAAACCCTAGCCCCCTCTCCCCTATCTCAAACCCTAGTTTTGTTCTTGGTGATTTGGGGAAGAACTTGGAGGATTTTCGTCGAAATCTTCACGTTGCAGCGAAGGAGAACCACTCTCTCTCAAATCCAGGAGTTGTTCATCACCGCAGAGGCGAGTAACATCTCGCTCAACCTTGTCCTATTTTCTAAACGTTTTCAAAGGGTTTTTATGAGTTTTGATGAGCCAAAAATGTAATTTTTGTACAAAGGATTGATTTTTATAGCATATAGTGGGAAGATATGTGATTTCAGAATGTTAAAAAACTCACCAACGTTTTGTGAATTGAAGATCTAGATATGAAATGTTTTTATAAGAGATTTAACACGAGTTTTGTTTTAAAAATGTTTTAAAACATGAATGCACATGATTAGGGTTTTGTTTATGTAATTATACATGAAATTTTCGTTTCAGATTAGTTCATACATGTTAATATCAGTATCTTTATGCTTGGGATTGATGGGGATGATTTTAGATAGATTGTATGGTAGACATAAATCTGCACAGAGTTTTTGTAGTCAATCGGTCGACTGATTAGTCAACCGACGGGCCAAAATTTTAAGCATCGGTCGACTGATCAGTCGACTGACGAGCTGATTTTGTTTTCTCAGTTCCTCAGTCGACAGATCAGTCGACTGATGAGCTGAGGCTGTGCTTCCTGAGCTTATCGGTCGATATATGAGTCGACTGACGTCATCAGTCAACACATGAGTCGACTGATGAGATGTTTTACAGATTCTTGATCTGTTTGAGTTGCTTTTCGGGGTCGCCTCGATGACCTAATACTAGTTTACCATGTTAATGATTTATTTGTACATGTGGGTTGACTTTTGACACCAGTTTAGACATGTACACCAAGACGCGTGTGAGTTTAGAATATGTATATCAGTCCGCATATACTTTTCACAGTTACACAGTCCTCGTGTTGGACTATAATCCATAGAAGTCCTCGTGTTTGACTATAATCCATTTTTGTCCTCGTGTTGGACATTTTCCACTTATTCCATGTGTTTGGAAACCACAATATCTAGTTCCTGTATCGGACATATTTCTTAACCCTGTATATGACTTTCTCACAGGAGTTTATGACATGACACTTATGTAGATTATGACATGATATTCATGTAAGTAATAACATGATATTCATGTAGGCTATGACATGGCACTGTACTTATGCTCTAAGATTAGTTGTATTTCTTTTATTATTGTTCCTATACTAGAACCTCGGGTTTGGTGTTTAGGGATTTACAATTTGAGATACAAGGTATATACATGAGGGTTTCCTTGTTTAGATTATTTCGCTCGACGTACCTATGCTCGTGTTGTAAATTTCTAAATACTAAAATCCTCTTTAGTAAGATCAATGATTTTAGATCTATTATGTATTATCTATATTTTCTTATACAACGAGCCATGTTCCCTTGGGGTTGGTTGTAATGTTGCTCGCTAGCGCTTTGACGCTCGTTGTCCCTCCCCCTTTCAGGTAACGAGCCAGGAGCCTAGAGAGTCGCAGGTTGATGGCGATGCATTTTAGCTTCAGCTGTCTACTTAGTTATATTTTCCTTTGGAGTTCCACAGTAGACTTTTGTTTAGACATTTGAGAGTCTTATTCTAGAAATTGTAAAGGCTGTGTGCCTTATTTCCTCTTATCACATATTTGTATTTGAGACTTGTTGAGTATTCCAGTTATCTATTCAGACATTGACTATGTATTTCTGTATATTGGATGATGAGATATTAATGTGATCACTATCATTTCATCAGTTATTTCTTGTATTATCTTCTACTTGCTTTTGTACCTACACCTATTGTTGACTCTACTAGATAGATGTTAATTGTGATGGTGAAACATGTTATTGCACGGTGTGGTGCATGGCAGGTTTGACATTCTTGGTTTCACCTTGGACTGTAGCCTTGTGTGAACCCAGGGGCGTCACACCGGACTTCCTGAAGACAACATCAGTGGTCATAAAAGGTACTATTTCCTTTTTCTTCTATAAGAATTCATGACTAAAAATAAAAATAACAATGAAACACTCAACTTGTTGAAGCCTTCCTCCTAAATTCCATTCTCTAATTCTTCTAGAGCATTGTTTTCTCTCTTTTGGTTTGTGTGCATGAAGCTATAAGGGATTAATTTACCTAGGGTTTTCATGGCTCTTGAGTTCATAACCGGTTTGGGCATTTACTATAAGTGAAAATCTCCATTAATTTATATGTTCAGTTACAAGCTCTTGGATTTTCTCTTCCTAATAACTCTTCATTACCTAAAAAAACGAACAATACTTTACATCCTCCCCACCTTAACTAAAGTTTCATCCTCGAAACTTTACGTACCTTGGTTCTCAAAAAGTTGTGGATGCTTCTACCGCATCTCCTCTTCGATCTCCTACGTTGCTTCTCTTTCAGAGTGATTCTTACATTGAACCTTCACATATCGAATAATACATCGACTAAGCACTTGTTCCTTTTGATCTACAATGTGTTACGGTTTCTCCTCATATGTTAAGCCTTCCTTTAGATTAATTGGTTCTAGTTCTATAACTTGATCTGGATCTTGAATAAATTTCCTCAGCATAGATACATGAAACACATTGTGGACTCCAGCCAAAGAAGGCAGTAAAGCAAGCCTATAAGCGACTTTACTAACACGCTGAAGAATTTCAAACGGTCCCACAAATCTTAGACTCAGCTTTCCTTGGATTCCAAATCTTTTCACACCTCTTCTAGAGGACACCTTTAAGAATACATGATCACCTTCTTGAAATTTTATGTTTGTCTCTCTCCAATCAACATAACTCTTCTGTCTAATTTGTGCATTTCGAATATGCTCTCCTATCATGTAAATTTTCTCTATAGCTTGTTGTACTAACTCAGGACCAAGAAGTTTCCTTTCTACAACATCGTCCCAGCGTATATGTGAATGACACTTCCTTCTGTATAGAGCTTCATACAGTGCCATCTTAATGCTTGCTTGGTAACTATTGTTATATGCAAACTCTGCCAATGGTAAATGCTCCTCCCACGATCCTTTCAAATCAAGGATACAACATCTTAACATATCCTCGAGAGTTTAAATTGTTCTCTTAGATTGACCATTTGTTTGTGGATGATACACTGAGCTAAAACAGAGTTTACTCTGAAGAACTTTGTGCATACCTTTCCAATACTCTGATATGAATCTAGGATCTCCATAAAAGACTATCTCTATGGGTACACCATGAAGTCTCACTACTTCACCAATATACAACTTCGCAAGCTTCTCCAAGGAAAACTTCATATTGATTGGCAAGAAGTGAGGCAACTTAGTCAGACGGTCCACTATGACCCATATAGCGTTGCTACCTCTTGTAGATCTTGGTAATACTGTGACAAAATTCATTAAAATTTTCTCCCACTTCCACATTGGTATGTCAATATTTTGTGTTAATCTGGCTGGTCTCTGATGCTCTGCTTTTACTTGCTGACATATTTCACACTCTGAAACATATTTTCTACTATCTCTCTTCATATTATCCCATAAGTATATCTCCTTCAAATCTTAGTATATTTTGGTTCCACCAAGATGCATTGTATATCCGGAACATTGAGCCTCCTTCAAAATCTTCTTCTTCAATTTTGGATTATTCAGAACAGAGTCAATTTCTGAACTTAAGGGATCTGTCACGGTGTTTTAGAAAATCTGGTTGTTTACCATCACCAACTCTTTTCCGAATGGCTTCCAAATCCAAGTCATCTTCTTGGGTGATCTTAATCTCATCAACCAGAGTAGGTTGTACCTGGAAGTTATTCAATTCAGCTAATGGTTGTTGACATCGGATCTCAATTCTCAACAGATCCAAAGTTTCCAATATATGCCTTTGTCGAGTAATAAGACAAGCTATATTACTCTTTCGACTAAGAGCATCAGCAACTACATTGGTTTTTCCTGGATGATAATTAATACTAACATCATAATCTTTAAGTAGCTCCAACCATCTCCTTTGCCTCATGTTCAACTCTTTTTGAGTAAAAATATATTTTTAACTCTTGTGATCGGTATAAATTTCATAATGCACTCCAAAAAGATAATGTCTCCAAATTTTTAAGGCAAAAATAACAGCCGTCAACTCTAAATCATGTGTTGGATAATTTTGTCATAAGGTTTCAGTTGTCGAGAGCCATAAGCTATCACTTTTCCATTTTGCATGAGCACACATCCCAAACCTTTATGAGATGCATCACTATACAAAGTAAAATCTTCTCCTACAATTGGTATAGTGAGAATTGGTGCAGACACTAGTCTGTTTTTTAACTCTTGAAAGCTCATTTTCGCATTCTTCAGATCAAACAAATTTGATTCCCTTTTGAGTCAAACAGGTCAAAGGTGAGGATATAAGAGAAAATCCTTCTACAAACCTTCGATAATAACCCGCCATGACAAGAAAGCTACGTATTTCATAAACATTTGTTGGTCTTTTCTAATTCACAACTACTTTAATTTTTGCTGGATCTACTCAGACTCCATCCTTCGAAATAACATGTCCTAGAAAAGACACATTATCTAACCAAAACTCGCACTTCTTAAATTTTGCATAAAGTTTTTCATTTCTCAGAACACCGAGCACTCACTGTGGATGTTTGATGCGGCATAATTATGTACCAAAATTGTAAGTGCATAATTGATCAAGTTATAGTATAAAAAGTTATCGATCCCACGAGGTAGGTGATATTAAGAGATTATTAGAATTGGTTCTTATGTTGTGTACGTGACAAAATAGAATTAAAGAATAAGTGTGAGAGTTATGATGAGTGATAGTGATTGTTTTGAATATATGTAAGTAACAATAAATTGAATTTGAGCGAAGAGAAGTAAGAATCAAAGAATAGAATAAAAAGCAAGAAAGAGGAGCGAAGAGAAGTAAGAATCAAAGAATAGAATAAAAAGCAAGAAAGAGAAAAATCAAGAAAATAAAAGGTGGAGGGTTCAATTAAAGATATAAGAAATCTAGAATTGAATCCACTAGCTAATCTCAATTATTAAATACAAACTATTCTCTTTTTATCATATTTTAATTTAGATTTATTAAGTATAGACTATCAAACCATTTAAGGAAAGTATAACCTATCAAATTATCATCTAAGTTAAAATAAAAATCATGATAAGAACAACAACAATATAGTAATCCTAGAATTCATAAGTATAACCTATCAAACCATTTAAGATAAGCATAGATTATCAAATTCTTCTTCTATCAATTAGTTCTCTAGTTGATTATCCTAAACATGATCATTTTAAGTTTAAGAGAATAATTAATATAATATAAAGGAAATTAGACTAGTTTCATACAATTCTAAGATTACTACAAGAATTAATTTCACATCTTAAGAAATAAAAGCAAGAAGAAAATGAACTAATTACAAAAATAAAAAGAAAAGAAAATTCTAAACTATGAACAAAAATAAATCTAACTACAAAGAATTAAAATCTAAACAACAAAATAAATTGCAAAAAATTAAATGCAAAGAAAATAAATCTACTCTACAAATTAAGGTGCAATAAAAAGATAAGAAAATAAATCTACACTACAGCATGAATGTAAATCTAACTAATAAGCAATAATAAAGAAATTACTAAAAAAATAAAAGAGAAAAAATAAAAGAAAAGCAAACCTTCAAACTTTTCTTCATCTTTATCATCATCATCCAACAAAGAGAAGAAGATTTGAAGTGGAGAAATTTTTTTATTAATTGTAACAAAAGTTTCAAATTTGGAAGGTCTTCTCAATTAACAGTAACCCTCCTCTCCAAATGGAGTTACAAAATTTTTCACCCATCTAACCCCTCACTCCCTATCCTTATTTATAGTAAACATCAGTAAATGAGAGCCCTTGGATTGAAATCTTATCCAAAAATAAAAATTTCAGCCTTTGGATTGTAACTACCTGGCCGATGGTATCGATGCTAGCATCGATAGACGTATCGATGTTAGCATCGATACAGGCATCGATGCTGGCATCGATGCCCCCATCGATGCTGGCATCGATGTGAGGTCCTCTCCAATTTGATGTTCACAGCTCCTCTTGTATTTGGGCTTGGGCTTTTGGACTTTGGTATTTTTTTCTTCTTAGCTTTAGCTTTGGCATTTCTTCATTAAATCAAGGTGCCTTTGTTGATAGATAGGATTTTTAATATTTATTCTTCATTAACCTGCATTTAAAGATAAAAACAATTATTAGTGCCATATTTATTCATATAAAATAGATAATGAGGGTATAAAATTATAATAAAATTTGATTATCAAATACCCCACACCTAAACTTTTGCTAGTCCTCTATCAAAGAAAGAGAAAAGAAAATCTAACTCACTTTTGCAGGAATCGCAGTTGTATTTAGCTCATACAACAAGCCTTTAAACCCTTAGGTTATCGTAGCAGACGAGTTATAGTCTCGTGAGGGTTTGTAGTGAGTATACCCATAAAATTCGGTCAACTTGCCAAGTTAAAGAAGTCAGTAAATAACTAATTTTTTTTGATATATTTAGACATTCTAATTGAAGCTAGTTAATAATCAAGAAAACGTTTTTATATATAACTCCAATGTAAATCTCTTAGAATTTTTTTTCATTATAGCAATACAAAACCAAGTCAAATCTTAGAGATTTAATTTAAAAGTTTTGAAAAGAACATGCTAACTCTTTGTTTTAAATAACTTTCAAGTCTCTTGATCAAAAATTGTTTTTCAAGATCATATATACAAAATAACGATATATATATAAATGGTTAGTGTTAGATATATATATATATATATATATATATATATTTTTTTTCTTTACTCTCTAATTCTTGGTGATTATTTTTCTACTTTAACGGCTTTCTGAGTGACCATTTAATGAGTTTTGGGCCAACGAATCCTAACCCAATTGGGCTTAGGTCATTAAGTATAGAGATACTCCTTGGGCTTAATTACTCAGACAACTTAAGCTTTATAAGATAGTATCACCTTGAATTCAAGAGTTTTTTTGTGCCTATTTTTCGCACTCTTCTTTTATAAGGTTAGTTTTTTTAATATATATATATGTGTGTATGTATATATAAAGTCTGAAAAAAATGTGTAAATCAAGATAACCTGAAAAATATATTTTCAACTCTAAGTTAAGCATGTAAAAATTTCATTATTTCTAATTAAAAGTCTAAGTTAAGGCTTAAGTAAAGTATACTACTTGAAAAATCATTTCTTAAGAAATTTATTTGGAGTTATCATAAAAGGTGAACTTGAGTATATCACTAACTAGGAATTAGAAAATTTAAAATTTATCAATTAGATCAATTATTACTTAACTCTATTAATTTAGCAAGTGACAATATTTATATATATATATATATATATATA
>NC_033801.1:52318328-52328903 GCF_001876935.1 Asparagus officinalis
CAGGGTGCCTCGGCCTTGGCCGAGCCACCTTGAGGTGGCTCGGCCACCGAGCCACCTCAAGGTGGCTCGGCTGAGGCCGAGCCACCTTGGGGTGGCTCGGCTTTGGCCGAGCCCCCACGGGCGGTGTTTGTTCCTGTTGTTTTCCGTTATTTCCGGTTCTGTCTGTGATTCGGTTGATTGAGACTCTGATTGGTTGATCTGATTTGGCAGTAAGTTGGATTCCTGATTTGGCAGTAAATCCGCTTCTGAGTTCGAGTCCGAAACTGATCTTGATTCGATCGTGATTCGTCCGAGTCCGCTCTCGGTTGGATGACTCGTTGATTCCTCAACTCATTAGCTTGATTCTGCACGCGGGTGGATTCATTCCGTCGCTTCCGTGCGATTCGTCGATCTCGTCGCCTCGTTGGCTCGTCGGTTTGTGCCGAGCTATGCTAGGGGACCTATAAGCAATTTTATATGCCTACAGCTTACACCTCCATACCCAGATTTTGTAGTGTCCTCAAGGCAAATAATATCCAAAATATCATAGTTTAATAAGTACATGCCGAAATAAAAATCAAAGACTGGGTAAAATAAAAAGAACATCCCTCACTACTCATCTCCTGATAGATCGTCATCCACATCATCAGCGACAGCTGCTGAACTCGGTCCCGCCTCATCCTCTCTTAGAAAATCATATGGCTGAAATGGTGTGATAAAACTATGATGCTCAGGTGGAGGTCCATCTGTATTTTCATGTTCTCTCTGCCATCCTCTTGCTAAATATGCCAAGGTCTCGGTTGGGTAGCCTATCTGACCATGCATCTCGTGTATCTGACGCTGCATCCTGTGCATCTAAATCTGCATCCTGTACATACGACTCCGCATCCTATCCATCTCCTCTCGAATGGGGTCATGTGTATCTGACTGGTGCTGAGGAGGCTCTCTACCTGAAGTACCGGACTGATCTTGCCCTGAAATGCTCCTCCTCACAGTCTGATCATTTAGTAACCCCTTCCCTGCTTCTAACCTATCCTCTGCAAATACTGGAGCATGAAATCTATGGCAGAGTCTAGTGATGAAATAGGGGTAAATGAGCTGAGTTCGTGATGCAGACTATGTCTTGACCTAATCCAACACACCCTCTACTGATAAGCGCATCCATACAAATATAATCTTTGCTACGTCAAACCGCTGACCAGTGGCTATCCAAAAAGGAAGGAGAATGTCATGGGGGATAATGACAGAATATGCAGTGGTGGGTTTCAAATCAAAGTGCAGGAAAAGATTAAGTAATCTGTATTTTGGTTTGAGATTTCCTGAACCAAAATTAGATGTAAAGATCCTCCCACACAAGGTTGTAGACATGTTATTGTATTTTGGTATACCAGACTGTAATGTGGAGGCTAAGTGGAAGTAATCTGGTACATCAGTGGGTGGTTCTGCAAGATCAAGGGTAGCACAGATAGTGGAAAGATCGAAAATAACCCTAACACCCCTCACTATAGAAAAAACTAAAAATTCTCTATCTAGATCAATTTCTCATCCAGAATAGAACTCATGGACTAATGAAATGTCTGCTTTGTCTAGGGGTTTAGTTATCATGCTCCTAAGACCTACTGCAGTTATCATGGTGATTGTGGATTGATATGTCTGTAAATCACTCAACTGAAAACCTCTCTTAAAATGAACATTAAGACCCATAATTCTGGCCAAAATCATGGGTCTATCTATATCGGTATCAAAAGGATCTTGAGAGGATGATGAACTTGCTCGGGATTTCTTTCTGGGGGCATCTACAAAGAAAAAAAATAACATTTTAATAACAAAATCCTAAGTTTTTTTTTAAAAAAATTAGCTATAAATTGTTCAATATGAGTTAATTTCAAGTTATCAAAATTTTGTTTCGACAAAAAAATTTCCTCAAAATTATTCTTTTAGAACAAAAAATGTCAAAATTTTGATAACTTGATCGGTGAAGCATACATGTTGATATGACAATTATAAGCTAAACCTTATAAATGTTAAATAAAACATCCTTAATTATCCAATACAAATTTTCGAATGTGAGAAGTACCCAATTTTTAACTTTTATTTGACAATTACTCATATTTCATAAATTGAACTGTGAATGTTTAAATTTTCAAAATTTGCACAAAACATCCCAAATTCAAATTTCATTTGGAATTTATTGGTAAAATACCCAAGTTGAAGGTCTGAAAGTTTTCAGTTTAGCACAAAATATCCCAATGTCTAATTTTGTATTTTCATGAAACCCCAAAGAAATTTTGCAATTGCATAAAACACCCTATTTTTGAAATTTTTGATTTTTACACAAACTATTCCCAATTTTTTTCTCAGATTTTTGTACAAGATATCCTCAATTGAATCCAAGTTCAAATTTTTGTGTTTTCGCACAAAACCCCCAAAGAAATTTTCAGATTTTGTATAAACCCCCCAAATTTTTGGATTTTGGACAAAATCCCCAATTATACCCTCAATTTGTTAAATTGATCAATTTTTATCATGAATCAACACCAAACTATGATAATAATAAAAAACTATTCATGATTCACCAACTAGATCATCCATGTATTCATTCAAAAATTAAAAAAAATGAAATTACAAGATCAAGTTAGTAAATATACCTTGGGAAGATGAGGAAGAAGCCCTAGAAATTGAAGAAAAATCCCTCCAAGTGGTCTTGATTCCGTATAAGTTTGATAGGTAAAATTAGGGTTTTAGAAAGGGGGAAATCAGGTTTTGGGGAGATGGAATAAAAGAGAAGGAAGTTGAAAGGTATTTATTCCAGCAGCCAGCGGATCGATGTTGGCATCGATGCTAACATCGATGCCCAAATTTCTAGCGTTTAGGCCAGCCGGCGCAAACACGATTTTCCTTTTTTTTTGTGGGCTAGTGAATATGGGTCGAATTTTTCTTTTTCTTTTTTTTCTTTCTTTTTTAAACCCATGTTACTTATTCAAAGTTTGTTGTTTTTTTTAAGTGAAAGAAAAACATAAGAAAAAGTGTATATATATTTATTTATTTTTAAGTGAAAAAAAAAATGAGGAAATATATATCTTTTTCTTTTTCCTCTTTTTTTTCTTTATATATATATATATATACTTTATATTATATATATATATATATACTTTATATTATATATATATATATATATATATATATATATATATATATATATATATATATATATATATATATATATATATATATATATATATATATATATATATATATATATATATATATATAATTTATATATATAAATATATATATATTTATTATATTTATTTTATTATTTTATTATTATTATTATTTTAAATTTTTTACAAACAATGTGGTTCATAGAGAACCAACACCTCCTCCTCTCCGAGTGTAGAAAATTCTAAAAATGGTTTTAGACGTTGACCATTAATTTTAAAAATATCATCATTTTTAGGATTTTCTATCTCGATAGCCCCATGTGAGAAAACTTGTTTTACAATTAATAGACCTGTCTATCTTGATCTCAATTTCCAAGGAAAAAGATGTAATTTTGAATTGTAGAGTAAAACTTTTTGTCCTGGAGAGAAATTTTTTCGTAAAAATGATTTGTCATGAAAATTTTTGGTTTTCTCTTTATAAAATTTTGAGTTTATGTATGCATCATTTCGATTTTCTTACAACTCATTTATTTGGAGCAATCTATTTTTACCTGCCGAGTCTGAGTCAAAATTCAACTGTTTGATGGCCCACATTGCTCGATGTTCCAACTCCACTGGTAGATGACAAGCTTTTCCAAACACGAGCATGTACGGTGACATCCCCAAATTGGCCTTGAAAGCTGCTCTATATACCCATAGAGCATCACATAATTTTACACACAAATCTTTTCTGTTATGATTGATTGTTTTTTCTAAGATTTGTTTGATCTATCTGTTTGTGACCTCTACTTGACCACTGGTTTGAGGGTGATAAGGAGTTGACATTTGTGTGTGATTGAATATTTTGTCATTAAAACCTCAAAAGAACGGTTACAGAAATGTATACTGTTATCACTGATGATCGCTAAGGGTACTCCAAACCGTGCAAAAATATTCTCTTTCAAAAACTTGACAATGACCTTGTTGTTATTAGTTTTGCAAGCTACCGCCTCAACCCATTTTGACATGTATTCAACGACTACTAGAATGTAAACATTTCCAAAGGAATTTGGAAATGGTCCCATGAAATCGATACCCCACAGATCAAAAAGTTCAACAGATAAGATGGGTTGTAAGGGCATCATATTTCTTCTAGTAACTTTCCCTAAAAGCTGACAGAGGTTATAGGTTTTGTAAAACTCGTATGAATCCTTGAAAAGAGTGGGCCAATATAGCCCACATTAAAGAATTTTTTCAGCTGTTTTTCATGGGCCAAAGTGGCCCACACATGCTTGCTCATGACAAAAGGATAGAACACTCCTAGTTTTTTCAGTAGGAACACACCTCCTAAAGATCTGATCAAGATAATATTTGAACAGATATGGATCATTCCAGTAAAAGTATTTTACTTGGGAGAGAAAACGGGATCTATCCTATTTAGACCAATGAGAAGGGATCTGTTTCATGACTATGTAATTCACGATGTCGGCAAACCATGGAATAGATTGGATTTGTAAGAGTTATTCATCTGAAAAATGTTCATTGATCGGGACAGTTGATGTTGGTGTATTCGGGAGTCGAGAGAGGTGATCTGCTACGGGGTTCTCTGTTCATCTTCTGTCAAGAATTTGAATGTCAAACTCTTGAAGTAGAAGAATCCATCTAATGAGCTTTGCTTTAGCATCCTTTTTGGTCAAAAGATACTTTAGTGCGGCATGATCTGTGAAAAATTTGGTTAAGGAACCGATGAGGTAGGACTTGAATTTTTCTAAGACAAAGACTACAGCTAAAAACTCTTTTTCTATGACAGAGTAATTTTGCTGGGCATCATTCAGAGTCCTACTGGCATAGTAGATCACATGTGGTTTTTCATCAAACCGTTGTCCTAAAATAGCACCAATCACAGAATCAGATGCATCACACATCAGTTCGAAGGGTAAGGCCCAGTCTGGTGCATGAATGATAGGAGCTGTGGTTAGCTCCATTTTCAGATATTCAAAAGCTTTGAGGTAGTCGGGAGAGAAGAAAAATGATGTATCCTTGGCTAAGAGATTAGTCAAGGGTCTAGCAATTTTGCTGAAATCCTTGATGAAACGTCGGTAAAAACCAGCATGACCAAGAAACGATCTGACATCTTTGACAGATTTAGGAGGAGGGAGATTGGAAATAAGATCTACCTTAGCTTTGTCCACTTCGATTCCCCTATTGGAAACTACATGTCCTAAGACAATGCCTTGTTTGACCATGAAATGACATTTCTCCCAATTAAGAGTCATATTTTTCTCCCTACACTGTTCTAGGACCAGTTTAAGATGATGCAAACATTGGGAAAATATGTCACCAAAAATGGAAAAGTCATCCATGAAAATTTCTATAAATCTCTCTAACATGTCGAAAAAAATACTAATCATGCAACGTTGGAAAGTAGCAGGTGCGTTACACAGCCCAAAATACATGCGCCGGTATGCGAATGTTCCATACAGGCAAGTGAAGGTGGTTTTCTCCTGATCTTCGGGAGTGACAGGGATTTGATTGTAACCTGAATATCCATCCAGAAAATAATAAAACTCATGTCCTGCTAAACGCTCTAATATTTGGTCAATGAATGGAAGAGGGAAGTGATCTTTCCGAATGGCTAAGTTGAGTTTTCGGTAGTCAATGCAATCTCGCCATCCAGTTTGGATCTGAGTGGGAATCAGCTCATTATCCTCATTTTGGATCATAGTGATCCCAGATTTCTTTGGAACAACTTGGACCGGACTCACCCATGAACTATCAGAAATAGGATAAATGATCCCATGATCGAGATATTTTAGAATGTCTTCCTGACAGCTTCTTTCATCACTAGGTTTAACCTACGTTGAGGATCTCTAGTAGGTTTGGCATCGTCTATCAAATGGATTCGGTGTTGAATAATGATTGGACTAATCCCTTTGATATCAGCCATGGTCCATCCAATAGCTTCCCTATTCTCTCTTAAAACATCTAAGAGAGCTTCCTTTTGACTGGTAGTTAAGTCAGAAGAAATAATGACTGGTAAATACTCATTCTCCCCTAAGTAGGCATACTCTAGATTTTTAGGTAGAGGTTTGAGCTCTAACTTAGGGGGTTCCTCCACAGATGGACGAAGCTGGACCCGGGGTTCTATCTCCAAAGGTTCTCATTGCCAGCCAATAGCAGAAACATGATTGGCCATCGGATCTAACTCTAGTTCGTCATCAGAAAACCCCTCAATCATTAAGTCAGATGCACTTGAATCTGACTCACACTCTCCCTCTTGTTGCTCACTGGATATTCCCTGAATGAAATTCACTTCCATGGGTTAATCAGATGGATCACTAGGCCTCCACCCTAAGTTAAAAATATTAAGGTCAACAGTCATGTTCCCAAAAGATAGTTTTATTTGATCGGTTCTACAATTGATCAAAGCATTTGAGGTGGCTAAGAACGGTCTTCCTAGAATGATGGGGATTTGACTTTTAAGATTGGAAACGGGCTGCATTTCCAAGATAATAAAATCAACAGGAAAAATGAACTCTCCAACCTTGATCAAAACATCCTTTACCTCTCCTTTGGGAATTTTTACGGATCTATCAACTAATTGTAGAGTGCATCTTGTCGGTTTAAGTTCTCCTACACCTAGCTGTTGATAGACTGAATAAGGAAGGAGGTTGACATTGGCTCCCAAGTCTAGAAGTGCCTTATCAATGTGAGTGTTACCTATATGACACATAGAATTATGGGACAACCAGGGTCCTTATATTTTAACGGCATGGGTTTCGAAAAAATTTCACTAAGGTTGGCAGCTAAGAAGACTTTCTTGGGGACATTGGTGGTTCTTTTCTTAGTGCATAAGTCTTTGAAGAACTTTACATAAGAGGGGATTTATTCGATTGCATCTAGAAGAGAGATGTTGATCTTGACCTGTTTAAAAGTTTCTAGGATTTTCTCAACCTGCGGGGAGTTTTTCCTATGTTTGAGTCTATCTAGAAAGGGGGCAATAGGCCTATACCTATCTAGATTAGGCTCAATATCATGTTCAGCATTTTGGTCATCAGAAGGAATGTGTTGGATGGGAGAAAGGGTTTGATCCGGTGGCAATCTAACTTGGTTGTCTATCTGTTTTCCTGATCTCAAAGTGTGAACTGCATTCACATGGGCTGGTTGGGATGAACTGGATCCATTGCCTTTAGGGTTTGCAACAGGTTGACTTGGGAATTTTTCTTTCTCTTTTTCGCTCATGGCAGTGGCTAGTTGCCCAAGTTAGGTTTCTAACCGGGCTATGGCTTGAGTGTTCGAGTTGAGCACTTGGCCGGTTGTTTGCATAAAGGAATTTAGAGTGGTGGATGACTGGGTCAACATGTTGGTAGTTTGTGTAGAAGCTTTGATCATAGCTTCTAAACCCTTTTCTAAGACACTCAGACGTTTGTCATGATCAGAATTTGAAGGATTTGTAAGCTGGTGAGGATGAGGGTATTGGGTTGAAAAAGCTGGGTTAGCTTGTTGGAAATTGTTTAGTGCGTTGAATAGAAGTGTATTTCCCCTAGGGAATTGTGGGTTCGACGTGGGAATAAAGATTTGATTTTCGGGAGAATTTCCTTGATTACTGTAGACGGTAAAAAATACCTCTGTGAACCTACGGGAAATTCGCCTGCAAGAAGTCGCCTGCGCAATTCCCTAGCACAGGCCTGAGCCGCATGATCGTCAAATGTGCTCGGTTCCAGATTCGTCTGAATGATCGGTTCGCCTGTACGAGCTGAGATCAATAGGGAATAGCGGAATTTCGCCTTTCACACAACTCGCCTGCCCGAGTCAGAGTCGAATCCGCCTGCAAATCTCAAGATCGCCAATACAGCTGGGTATCCACTGTCCTACATGCTGAGATGGACCTTCCCATCTCTCTCAAACCGAAGAGAGAGGGGCACAGTGCTCCAAGACCGTCAAGCGGCTGCTCACAGTACGCACGGTACGAAGGACTAGACAGGTGTCGAGTCGACCTGAGCATTCATAAATGCAACTCACACCAGCTGTCTGGGTCAGGAGACGGATCCGCTGGCACTCAGCAACTTGACCAGACCCACTCGAGTACTGTACGCCTACTTCACCGCCTCTCCGGACCGGAAAGGAGAAAGCACCATGCTCCGAACACGCCGAATGGCCACACACAGTACGAATGATCGGACAGACGTCAGATCCGCCTGCATGCTCATAAATGCGGCGTGTCTCTCCTATCTAAGTCAAAGACCGGATTTATGCTACGCCCGACAGGTCGGCCAGACCAGCTCAAATACTGTGCACCAACTCCCGTCTCTCCTGACCAGAAAAGGGAAGGCACAGTACCCCAAGCCCGCCGAACGGTTACTCGCAATGCGAATGATCGGACAGACGTCAGATCCAACCTAAGTGGAGAGCTGGATCCGGCAGTGTGCTGACCAAAACCATTCGAGTAGTGAGCGGCCTTTATCTCACATACGAGGAAAGGCCTTCCTATTTATGTGACATGACGTAAAGCACAATCCCTCGAATGACCATTCACGATACCAAGGAGCAGCAAGACGTCTCTGAAGAGGATATGGTCACATCCCAGAATCCAAGGAGCAACCACGCTGTCTCTCCGCTACTTAAGAACTTCTTCCAGCCACGGAGAAGAGGTTCAGACTTCAGCTTTTCTTCCAAGTCAAGGAGAAGAGGCTCAACTATTCCAGCGACTGAACGATTCGTTCATAGTTGGATCAGCTGATTGAACCACAAGCTCTCTGCATAATCTTTGCATTGCAGTACCAACTCCTAGTTCCGAGCCCCGATCGCCGGCGAACTAGAAGACCCGAACTCTGTCGACCCGAGCTTCTACTGCATACTGAAGCTCCCCAACAACCTCATTCAAACGGTCCAAGGGAAGCAGACTCGACACGAGCATCGAGCGATGCATCCTATAGCCACAAAAAGTCCCCACAAAAACAAAGAGGGCCTTCCCTCTGCTTCTGTTGTAATCATTTATTATTAGTTTGTAATAAGCTTTCTTATCAATACAAACGAAACTCCCTGTTTTCGGGAAATCAAAATTTTCACCCTACAGAAGATGGCGACCACAGTGGGAGAAGCTGTTTCTTCGAATGAAATGGTGGTGGCTCAATTTGATAAAGTTGCTGTTGGGACGACCGTGGAGTCCCTAGAAATTGAGTTCGACCAGTCCAAGTACGAAGAGTACTTGTCCTCTTCCTCCTCTGGTGGCGATGCTTCCCGCAAACGCCACCGAGTCGTGCACCGAGGCCGACTTCAAACGGTCAAAGCCTCCGCACCTGAAGATTCCACCCGAGTCTCATCGGGGGAACCCGCTCCTTCTCAATCAATCAAGGCCCAGCCGGCGATCGAAAGCAAGGAGGAAAAGTCTGCCAAATGGGTCGCCAAGCGATCCCTACAGGCACCTATCCCGGAGCAAACGCCAGTTCACTCTGGCACAAACTCCACTGCCACAGCCCACGGCAATACTCTCCTCGCTGGGAGAGCTAACCAACAGCGACGGCAGACACTCGTCAGACAGGAGGTCCAAACCTCCGTTTCTCACAACGGCCTGAATCATTATACAGGCTCGAGAAACACTAGACGAGAGGGCAAACTGCCCAACATCGGGAGGGTCTTCAAATCAGGAGATCCGACCGAGGAAGGCAGGGCCACCCGCTCAGGAGGACTTCGCTTCTCAGGTCACATCCCTGATGCGAATGACTCACCTCGAGCGAGCGAGTCTACCGAAATAGGCGAATCCTTAAAGGCTGGCGAGCCTCGTCATAATGTTTTGACGAATAAACGTGGGAAAGTAGGCGACACCTCACGAACTCGCTCGTTCAAGCGAGGGGTTGAAACTCGCCTACATACTGGGACTCGCCCGAACGCGAGAACTCGCCCGAACGCGAGAACTCGCCCGGCAAGGCGAGATCGCCTAACCCAAACACCAAAACGTTCCACTCAATGCGCACCAGAGGGCACTTCCAAAGACCTCTCGCGCGCTCACCCGAGCGACTCTCCTGAAGCTGGGGGTTGACACCAACTGCCCACAGAAGACCTCATGGAATACCTAACTCGCAAACGCACTATACATGAGGCGAATCCTCAGTGCCACTGCAAGAGACTCATCCACATGGTCCTCGCCGACTGCCAATGCGTCGGGACGGTGAGACCTTTGGTGTTTGAGAGACTTTCTCAACAGTCCTCTCGACCAAGGCCCTCTCGTTGAAGGTGTCGTCACCAAAAGGGACGCGCTGCAGACGACCTAGAGCTCTCCTCCGCCACAGTTAACATGACGGATAAGGGAAAGGCGGTACTCTCCGACTCGCCAGACTCGGACTCCGTCCTGAGACCTAACACTCGGTTCGCTCAACGCCGGCAAGACGGCATATTCCGGCGAACACGTAGTCGTAGGGGGGCAAGTATTGGGTTTGATTACTCAACCCTAGTA
>NC_033801.1:52328921-52340162 GCF_001876935.1 Asparagus officinalis
ACATCTCAGACCTCGCGCTCAAGTCGAGACGCGGCGGCAATGGCGCACATGACTGAACTCAACCCCGAGCAGACGATGGCTCAAAAGCTGGAGGAACAGCAAGCGACTATCGACTCTCTAAGGGAGATGATGGAGCAACTTCTGAACAAGAAAAAGAAGAAGAAAAGAGTGGGTACCTCTCCGTCGCTCGGCGACTGAAACGGAAGACGACGGTAATCAACAATCCGATTACTCTTCCAAGACATCGCTGGGGATGTCGCATACCGGTGGTAGCGTCCGAGATAAGAGATTCGACGAATTCCAAGACCAGCTCAACGCGCTGAAGCTTCAGCAAAACATGAACAAGCTGGGGGTGGTACGTCCCTACCCTGTCGAATGGGACACGATCCCATACCCGGCGAAGTTCAAGCCGATCAGCTTAGTACAGTTTGATGGCAAGGGGTCGCCCTCGTAGCACATCTACTATTTCATGGCGCAGACCGGATTCCTTACGGGGAATGACGCCATTCTCACTCGGCTATTCATAGGTACCCTCAAGGGGGTGGCCTTTGAATGGTTCTGCAAACTAGAGTTCGGCTCTATCAAGGCATGGGCCAACGTTGAGAAGCTCTTCCTTGCCCGCTTCTTCGACGACGACACGGAAGTGTCAATGGCCACTCTCCTTGCAGAGAAGCAGCGAAAATCGGAGTCGGTCAATGACTTCGTGAAGAGATTTCGGAATCGGTCTGTCCACTGCCGGGACCAAGTTTCCGAGTCGACACCGATTGAGATGTGCCGCAATAACCTGTCGATCCATATCTTGTCCAAGATAGGGGCAGTAGAGACCCGGACTTGGAAGGAGCTTGTTCGCCAAGGCGAGCAAGTCGAAAACATGATCAAGAGGCTGGAGGCCGAAGAACCGCAGTCCAAAAACAGCCGTGCCAAAGAATCCCTCCCGGTCGAAGGGAAAGGAGGCCATGGCCGTGGATTCTGCCCCGGCACCAAAGGCCACTCAAAAGCCGAAACCCAAGCAATTTGAACCACGCCCCCAGCGGCACTATGATTTCAAAGAAGACCAGGTGGTGGCGACACTCGACACTCTGCTCAAGAGTGGGCGGATTAAGTTTCCAGAAGCCGCCAAGCCTGAGGAGGCGGACAAAACCGGTGACCCAAGTTACTGTGCATATCACAGATTCCTTGGCCATCACACAACCAAGTGCTACGTCCTCAAGGACAAGCTCCAGGCCCTCTACGACGCGGGGGTTTTGAAGAAAGAGAAAGTCCAAAAGCAAGTGACTACAAACATGATCACTTTAAGCTTCGGGACAAATCTCCCAGAGGTTCAAGCTCCAGCGGGGGTAATTCCTATCCCCAAGGCGGTCTTGAAAATCACTAACGACGATCCTCACAACCAGCGGGGAAAGGGTTTGGTCCCACAGACTCTGCCATCGGGGCAGGTGATGTGGGTCCATCCAGACCTCCTCAATGATGAGCAATGGACTGTACAGCCCTCCAAGGAGGCTAAGGGGAAACACTGCAACGTTGTCACTATCATCCTGGATAGAGATAACACGGCGATGACTGCCCTGACAGACTCTGAAGAGGACACCAACGTCTTCGCCGCAAGAGCAGGGAAAGAATTCGCGAAAGAATATCCCGCGAGGGCGGAGAACCCGACAGGACCTCCCGCGAGGCCGGTCGTAGCAACCCCTCCGAATCCAAGCGGACCAAGCATAAGCCGCCAACCTTTCCGATTCAACGTGCTCGCGCAACTAAAAAGCATCCCCGCGCGAATCACCATGTACGACCTACTCCGGTTGTCCAGGTCCACTCGAGAGGCCCTCCAAGAGGCGTTGGCCGACTCAGAGGTGTTCTTTACCCATTTCTCGAAGGAAACAGAGGCGGAACAGGGATGTATAACCTGCTGCCAAGTCTCTGAGAGACGGGTCCTGTGCATCACTTTCACTCCTGAGGATATGCTCATCAAGAGCACGTCTCATGACCGGCCGCTGTACTTCACAGGATACGTCGGCTCGTCGAAAGTGGATCGGATTCAAGTCGATCCAGGGTCGGCTCTGAGCATCATGCCCTTAAAGTTAATCAAACACTTGGGGATACCGCCAAAGAGTCTCTCCTCGACTGCGACTACCATCTTCGGTTTTAACGCCACGGGGACTCGACCACTCGGCAAAATCCTCCTGAAATGTCGGATAGGCGACATGAAGACGGAGGTGACATGCTATTTCATCGACGCCGAACCTTCATACAATATACTCCTAGGGCGTCCGTGGATCCATGGCAATAGAATAGTCCCGTCCACATTACACCAATGCCTGAAGTATGTGGACAACTATGAGCGAGTCAAGACAGTGGTGGCCGACAAACAGCCTTTCAAGGGGGTCGAAAACTACTTCACGGATTCTCTGCTGTACCAGGACCCCGACGCGCCACCAGCGGAGGAGCCGGAGAGCGGCAACGAAGCAGATAGCGAGCCTGAATACGGCGACAGCTTGATCCTGAACGACTTCGAGTCGATTGTAATTGGTTACGAGAGTCACCATGTAACCAACGCTGTTCAGGCGGAAAAAATTGTCATGAATGAGAAGTCCGACTTTGGTTATTTGTCATCTTGTTCCATATCTAAAGATGATACGTTGAATGGACTATGGTTTCCCTACACTTGCCGGTATGCCCGTCATACGTCGCCAGGACGCAGCCGATCAAGTCATCGCAAGCTGTGTTCATCGTGCCAGCACGGAATAGGTATTGAAAAGACATTATCTTTGGTCGGATCGATCATCCCCTGCGCACGCTATGGGACGAGTCTGAGGACGAGGATCCGGCACCCCAATTTTTGCAATACAGTCAAGTTGCGAAGCGCATAATGAGCGACATGGGGTATGACCTCACTCGCTTGGAAGGCCTAAATTACGGCCGAGGGCGCAAGACGGTCATCCGACCCGCCTACGTACCCAAAGGGAAGCCCTCAAATTACTTCAACAGGACTAGGAGAGGCTTAGGTTACTCCTCCTCCTCGTCGGACTTGTGCTTTTGCGTCAACGAGGATTCCGACTATGCATGCTCGGGGGATCAATCGTCAGCAACCTCAGCGTGGGACTCGGACGTCAGCGTGAGGGATCTGTTCGATAGCCTTACAGTCAACATGGCTATGATAGACCCCGCCGAAATGGCGGAGGACGGACAACTTCCACTCTATGACGAGACATGGGATCGCCATGTTAACGCCCAGTGGAACAGTCGCTTCGAACAGCGCGAACCACCAACCGAAGACGAAGTCCTCCAGGTGAACATGGGTACTGAGGCGAATCCCAAACCCATATTCATCAGTGGCAGTCTGCCTCTTCAGGAAAAGGAAGACCTCATTGCCCTCATACGGGAATACATTGACGTCTTCGCCTGGAATTACGAGGACATGCCTGGTCTGGATCCACGGGTCGCCACGCATCGCCTCAACATCAACCCTGACGCCAAACCAGTCAAACAACAACAGAGGCGGTTTCGCCCCCAAATCATGGAGGCGATCGAAGCTGAAGTCAAGAAGCTGATCGAATCCGGTTTCATTAGAGAGGAGCAACACCCTGACTGGGTGGCGAACATTGTTCCAGTCTTGAAGAAGAACGGTAAGATCCGCATCTGCATCGACTTTAGGAACCTCAACGCCGCGTGCCCTAAAGATGAATTTCCTCTGCCCATCACGGATGTCATCATTGACAATACGTACGGATTCGAGAGGATGTCCTTCATGGACGGCTTCTCGGGGTACAACCAAATCAAAATGCACCCCGAGGACGAGAAGCACACTGCATTCAGAACTCCCATGGGGGTATACTGTTACACCGTTATGCCTTTCGGGCTCAAGAACACCGGCGCAACCTACCAGCGAGCCATGAGCATGATCTTTCGAGATCACCTGCGAAAGACGGTCGAATGCTACGTCGACGACCTGGTCGTGAAGAGTCGCCATAAGGAGGAACACCTCGAAGACCTGAAGGCGATGTTCAAACTCATGAGGACTCATCAACTCAAAATGAATCCTACTAAGTCATTCTTGGGGATGTCTAGCGGTAAATTCCTCGGTTTCGTCGTCACGACAAAAGGAATCCGAATTGACCCAGACAAGGTGTGAGCCATTCAAGAGCTTCAGCCGCCCCGAAATCTTAAAGAGCTAAGAGGCCTCCAGGGACGATTGGCTTATATCCGAAGATTCATCTCAAATCTCTCGGGCAAATGTCAACCCTTCTCTAAGCTGATGAAGAAAGGTACTTCCTTCATCTGGGACGAGCCATGTCAAAAGGCCTTCGAAGAGATCAAAGCTTATCTCTCAAATCCGCCTGTTCTTGTGGCGCCAATTTTAGGGAGGCCATTCCTCATATATATACGGGCCATGGAACATTCTCTAGGCGCCCTATTAGCACAAAACGACGATGCAGGCCACGAGCAAGGCATCTACTACCTGAGCAGAACCTTGCAGGGCACCGAACAGCGGTATCCCATGGTCAAGAAGGAATGCCTAGCCTTGGTGTTCGCCATCCAAAAGATGCGACACTACTTGGTTGGCCAAACCATCCACGTCATCTCCCGGATGAACCCCATTCGGGTCTTCATGATACAACCTGCAGCGTTAAACTGGCGCCTGGCCAGGTGGGCACTTCTGCTCTCTCAATACGACATTCACTTCATGCCGCAAAAGTCGGTCAAGGGACAGGCCATCTGCGATCTCATGGCTAGTCACCCGCTGGGGTCGAAGACTGATCTATTTGTAGATCTGCCAGATGAACCTCCCGAAGCCAATGTGACTTCGTCACTAGAGGTGTGGCAGATGTTCTTCGACGGCGCGTCTCGTGCAGGTGCGAGCGGCTCCATCGCTGCAGGAGTGGGGGTGGTCCTCACCTCCCCGCAGGGCCACATATTACCCCGGGCATTTTCCCTGACGGAACCGTGCACCAACAACGTGGCTGAGTACAACGCGTTGCTCATAGGGCTCGAGTTGGCCAAAGCGTTAGGGATCAAACACCTGGAGGCTTACGGCGATTCTCAACTCATCGTTAAGCAAATGACCGGCGAATATGAAGTCAGGAACGACGATCTCATCCCGCTCCACAAAGCGGCTGTCAGACTAGTGGAGTTATTCGAGAGTTTCCACATTGAGCATGTGTTCCGTTCCAAGAACACACATGCAGATGCTCTCGCATCCTTGGCGGCTAACTTAGCCCAGCCTTTGGGAACGACCCAACAAGTCACTGTCGCCAGCCGAAAACTTTTTCGACTAAAAGACGTCCCAGAGGCGAACGCCACTCATCAAACACCAGATCAGCCAGGTCAGGAAGACTGGCGTCTCCCGATCATCGATTATGTCCTATACGGCATATTGCCTGAAGACGCGAAGGAATGAGAGTCTATCAGACGGCGTGCCTCGAGGTTCTACTACGATTCAACCACTAAGACGCTGTATCGGAGGTCATACGACGGCTTGTTTCTTCGCTGTCTTTCGAAGGCAGAGGCGCAAGAGGCCCTACGCGAAGCCCATGAAGGGGCATGCGGGGCTCATCAGCCGGGACCCAAACTTTGGGATCGCCTGCGGAGGATAGGCTACTTTTGGCCTGGAATGGTTACTGACGCAGTCGCTTATGCGAAACACTGCTACGAATGCCAAATCCACGCCAACTACATGCACCAGCCTCCTGAGGACCTGCATCCGACAAGGGCATCTTGGCCCTTCGAAGCTTGGGGGATGGACATAGTTGGGCCAATTTCTCCACCATCGGCGAAAGGCCACCGCTTCATCCTTGCGGTCACCGATTACTTCTCTAAGTGGGCTGAAGCCATCCCCTTAAGAGAAGTCAAGACTAATGACGTGATCAAGTTCATCAAGCACCATGTCATATACCGATACGGCATTCCCCGGTGTATCATTCATGACAACGGCACGCAATTCGTTAGCCATGCCTTAACCAGGTTCTGTGACAAATTCCGAATACAGAACCTCTCCTCCACGGCCTACAACCCTTCAGCGAATGGTTTGGCCGAAGCATTCAACAAAACAATTATCAAGATCTTGACCAAGCTGACTTCCACTAGCAAGCGCGATTGGAATGAGAAGCTAGGCGAGAGCCTGTGGGCATATCGCACGACGGTTCGCACACCAAATGGCACCACGCCCTACTCATTGGTATATGGCTGTGAAGCCGTATTACCATTAGAAATTCAAATTCCATCTCTCCGCGTCGCCTTAGCAATAGGGATGACGGCCGAGGATAATCACCAACTACGACTCGCGGAGCTCGAAGCGTTGGACGACAAACGACTGGAAGCTCAACAGCACATTGAGCTTTACCAGGCTCGAATGGCCAAGAATTTCGACAAGAAAGTCAAACGCCGAGCCTTCAAAGAGGGAGAGCTGGTGCTCTCCGTTCGCCGACCAATGATCCTCACTTCCAAGAAGAAGGGGAAATTCCAGTCCAAATGGAAAGGACCATTCGTAGTAGAAACAGTCTACTCGAACGGTGCTTATCGCCTCGTCAAGCCAAATGGCGATAAGATCATGATGCCCATCAATGGCAAGTATCTGAAGAAGTACTACCCCTAGTCCTCCTTCGCAAACTCCCACGAGTGCATGAGTTTAAACTGGCCCTCACACCCTCCAACTGGTATAAGAGGTAAAACTGTTCCTACATTTCAATTTCTCCAGCCAAGTCACCAGATCAGGCGAACCGCCCAGTACAAGCGAATCGCTCAGATCAGGCGGATCGCTCACATCAAGTGAGTCTATCAGTCCAGACGAATTCCACTTCTTGAGCTAGACACCCTGTCTTGGCGAATCTCTCAAAACAGGTGAAATTAGCATCTCAGGTGGACGACATCACACGCCCACTTGGTCAAACCTTCAGATAGTTAGGGCCAAAGCCAAAATCACTCACCAATCCTCTTCTAAAGGATGGTAGGTCCTCAAAGTTATTCCAATCACGACGTTCCCTGTCACGTTAACATTAAACCTCTGACAAAATCAACTCGCCAATCCTCTTCTAAAAGATGGCGGGTCCTCAAAGTCGTTCCAATCACGACATTCCCTGTCACGTTAACATTAAACCTCTGACAAAATCAACTCGCTAATCCTCTTCTAAAAGATGGCGGGTCCTCAAAGTCGTTCCAATCACGACATTTCCTGTCACGTTAACATTAAACCTCTAACAAAATCCACTTACCACTCCTCTTCCGAGGAACGGTAGGTCCCCACAGCTGCTCCAATCGCGACAAAACCCCATCAAGTTAACGATCACCTCTGATGATTGGCGCCGTTATTCCTACGAATAGCACAGCCTAAGCAATAGCCTACCACGCGACGTACTATTACTTCTATCAATAGTCACACTCCTACGTCCCTGAACTATTTGACCTATTTTAGATATTCTAACACTGCTTTAGGATAACTGATGGGTAGAGTCTACCATGCGATGGCTCCTACCACAACCAATTGTCACTTCCCCAAATGACGACAAATGTCAAAGGCGGTTCGGCAGGCGACCTGTCTGTTGGTTCCACAGGCAACAACTCGCTGAGAGGCGAATCGAAGCTGAGTTCTTCAGTTGGCCGCAGGAGCGAACGATTGTTCTTTGCTGCAAACCAAGTATTGCTCTCTCAATCCCATTTGAGCTACAACACGAAGATCGGAGTTAACCCGATCCCACGCTGCGAGCAACTGAGGGCAGAACAAGAGCCTAAAACGACTAAGTCCAAACAGAATAGTCAAAGGCTCGCCAAGTTCAACTCAAATGCAAACAGCGCAGACAAAGAAAGAGAAAATTATGCATATGAAGCAAAAATAAGCAAGGATAGGCAAAATAAGCAAAAGGCCATTACGGGCCTGAGTTTACATACATAGGTTTTCAAGTTGTGATGCCTGAGGCACCAACTCAGTTAAACAAAACAAAAGAAAGAAAGAGAGGGAGGACCCAGGCGACATGAGCATTACAAGAACTTCAGCAGGCTGAAAGAGCCGATCTTGGCCTTGACCTTCGCACGCTCCGCCTCACGTCGGATCCTCGCCTTCTCCTTTTGCTCCTGCTGCCGCTTGGCTAAGTCCACCTCGCTGTCCTCCTCCTCCTGGCGAAGAAGTTGGAGCGCCCGGTCCACCGTCGCAGCTGCCTCGCCGCTGAGCCTCCTCGCCTCGAGCTCACGTTCCCGCAGCTTCGCCTCGCCGCAAAGAGAGCCGGCGTCCTTGAAGAAAGCCCTGTCCAGGTAAGCGTCCATCCGGTCCAGTACCGCTTGGTGTCACTTCCGCAGACTTCTGAGATCGGCCTCCTTCGCCCGAATCTGCTTCGCCCGTTCTTCACGCTCGAGCAGAAGGCGCAGGGAGAGAGGCGGTGGCACGTTGGAGGGATCGTCTGCTCACATCGCCGTGTGAGCGAGGCATCACCCGCGCGGCGGCCCGCCTCTAAACCCGCTTCCACGAGAGGAAGCGCATCGTAGTATCGCCCGTCGCACACGCTTACCGAGATGGCGATCCCCTGCACCAAACCCACCAACTTCTGGAGGGGCATGAACGTGGGGTGAGCCATGGGATCCGGAACAGAGGACCCCTGGACCGAGGCCACAGGAGAGGCCGGCGGCGTGCTGACGTCGATGACGGTGGCAGAAGAGCCAACGCCTTCAGAATCGCTGTGGTCGGAAAAGCCATGAAGCAGGGAAACTTTTTCTGCAGAAATCTTCTTCTAGCGGATTTTTTCTTTTTCTCGAAGCAGTAAGGACTCTGCTGAAGAAGGATGAGTACGGATACATATTCAAAAAATCCGACGGCTGAGATTCATTACCTTGAGCGATTGAGCGGTCCAGATGTCCTGCGACGCTTCGAACTCAATGCCAATAAAGGCTATTCCTCTCGAGACCCCAAACCGACCGATCGGATTGGGCACAAGAGGCGAAGCGTTTGGTCGCTTCACCATTAATGAGCATTAATGCGCCCGCAGAGTCCTAGCTGACAAGCACTTGGACCCGCCGACGGACGCGTGGCACGAGCTTCGCCCACAGTCGGATTTCTCCAAGTTCCGCCTGTAATGTAAACTCGCCATCAATCGGGTTTCGCCTACAGCTCAAATTCGCCATCAATTGAGTTTGGTTTTCAACTCAAACTCACCATCATATGAGTTTCGCCTGCAGCGTAAACTCGCCAGCATTTGAGTTCAGCCTCCAAACAAAACTCGCCACGATCGAGTCTCGCCTGCAGACGAACTCGTCAATCAATTGAGTTTTGCCAGTAGTGTGAACTCATCAGGAGTCGAGTTTCATCGCCATAGCGAACTCACTATTGCCCTAATTTCGCCAACAGCATAAACTCATCGGAATGGAGTTTGGCATTGAAGATAGACTCGTCGTCACGCAAGAGGCTTCGCCTGCGGCACGAGATTGTCGGCAAGCACAGGACAAAGCACGGAGAAGTGACATATCCAAAGAGTATACGCACAATGAACGGACAGAAACCTCATTGATGCTTTAAGACAGTACATTTGAACAAAGTTATGGTTTTTGCAATTGCAAAAGTCATAATATTACGTTCAAAGAAGCAAAACATGCAACCAGTGTTTTGAGACAGTACATTTAAACAAAGCTATGGCTTTATAAGCAAAATGTCTTAACACAACCATAAGGCCGAAGTCTCAATCGAACACGCTAAAAGTGGAGATCTCTTCTTTCGCCGCCGCCACCTTGCTCGCGTGGTCTTCCCGAGCTTTGTCTTCAGCAGCCTTCCGAATCCGATCTTCGCGGCTCGACCTGGCGGTAGCATCTGCCTGGCGTAAGGCTAGGAGGCGTCGAGTCTTCGCCTCAGCGTTCTTACTGACCTTTACAACGTCAGACTGGAGCCCCTTAAAGTTCGCCTCCGCCTGTCCCAATTCGGTCCTCAGGCGACCTATAGTGTGATTGAGGTCGATAATTTGCTCCTCTAGCAAATGTTGTTGACCCACCCAGAAATTGGCGATGGACTCCAAATCCGTTATTTCTTTGGAACAGACCTCCTGCTCCCAAGCTCTTGACGCCTGACATGAGCCAGGCAAGACTCCATGCCGGCTTCCGGACCTTCCCGTAGCAAGGTCTCTAACCCTATCATGCGTGATTCCAAGAGACAGAGTTCCTGCATGCAACGGGTAGCGAGCCGATTTTTGCCCGATCGCCGCAAATCAGCCACGCGATCAAGAAGAGACTGCCTGAAGCTGTCGAAGCTGCCCATGCCGAGGTCGACGAGGGAAATCACCTGCCTCACGGCGTTTTCAAACTCTTCGACACGAGCCTGCCAAGGCAAGGACTCGGAGGGAGCAGACTTTTGGCCCAGAGCAAGCGCCGTAATAGGCGGGATTTCAAGGCAGGGTTCAGCTCCCGGCTGGGGAACAGAATCTGACGGCGGCGGGGTCGCGAGGACCTTCAGATCTCGTCCGAAATCAGGAATAGGCGTCGGCCGCATGCTCCGCGGTCATTCTCCTGCACCCTCGTATCTGTAAAACGACCTTCAGCCGCGGCAGCCTCAGCAGTGCCCGAAGAAGTCGGTTCTTTCCTTTTCTTAGAAGCAACTCTCTTCACCTTCGGCGACATCAGGAGTATGAGGAAGGGAAGATTCGGGATTATTCTGGGGGAAGATGACGAAAGAAACCGTAGATCCTCGTAACAGGGGGGTAAGGGCGTTAAATACCCTGACCCTAGACAGTTATCGACGGTTCGATTGGACCCTTCAGGCCCAAACAGTTGAAAGGAAGGCCGAACAATTCGGATCCCCTACGAACGGCCAAGATTCGGCAGTTCCGAGGCACGATCTTTAACCAACAGCCTGGAAGGGGCGTGAAGGACGAAAAGACCCATCGCACCGCAATTATTGTGAAGCGGCGCACCCACGTCTCCGTAACCGACGTACACGTGGGTAAACACACGACCCGCTGAAGACGGAGCCCACCCGTAACAGAAAGCGCGGTTAGTGCGACAAGCCAAGTGTTCGAAGAGTCAACGAGTCATCCAACCGAGAACGGACTCGAACGAATCACGATCGAATCAAGATCAGTTTCGGACTCAGAAGTGGATTTACTGCCTAATCAGGATCCGGACTTACTGCCAAATCAGATCATCAAATCAGAGTCTCAGGTCAACCGAAACACGGACAAACGAGACAACAGAAAACGACTCGAAAAAGTCGGAAAACACCGCCCGCGGGGGCTCGGCCAAAGCCGAGCCACCTCAAGGTGGCTCGGCCAAGGCCGAGCCACC
>NC_033801.1:52341408-52369528 GCF_001876935.1 Asparagus officinalis
TATGGAAGTTTATCCCGAATCCTAAGCAGGGATAAGTCTGCGCCTAACACGCGCTGCCGGTTAGTTCTTAAACCGTTGAAAAGAACACCCGTTCACATATTCAACATTGTGACAGGTTGTTATTAATAACACCAAAATCCATGCCTTACACGCATGGGGAATGTCATCCTGAATCCTAAGAAAGGATATGTCGACACCTAACACGTGTCGCCGGTTTAGTCTTTTACCGATTGAAAAAGACACCAGAGTTCGATTCTGGGGTATCTCATCCCGAAGCCTAAGTAGGGATAAGTCAACGTCTAATACACGTTGCCGGGTAGCCTATTCCCGTAACAATGGCGAAGTCTATGTATTCAACATCATAGCACAAAGTCTAAGAGAATTCACTCTCTTAGCACAACGTTACATGCGGAACGGATTTCGTCAATCCGCATGCTAGCCCGACTCAAACGGTAGTCGGTAAAGGCTAATCAAATCCGTTGAAAGGCTGGGGGTTAGCCAAAAACCCCAAAGTCAACGCCTAACACGCGTCGCCGGGTAGTCTATTCCCGTGAGAAAGACGAAGTCTACGTATTCAATATCGTAGCACTAAAAGGGTTAACTCTTTTAGCGTAACGTCACATGCGGAACGGACTTAAACAATCCGCATGCTAGCCCGACTCAAACGGTAGTCGGTAAAGGCGCATCAAACCCGTTGATGGCTGAGGATTTGCCAAAAATCCTATAAATACGAAAGTCACTGACGCATCAGCTTCTTTAGTTGGTCTCGTGACCTGAGCAACATACGACGTTCAAAACCCTAAGGTCTACGCCATACAACGCGTAATCTTAGGTCAACGCCAGTCAACGCGTTGTGATCAAAAGGTCAACGTACGACGGTCAAAACCCCAGGGTTAACGCCGGACAACGCGTAACCTTAGGTCAACGCCAGTCAACGCGTTGCGAGCAAAAATTTAACGAACGACGTCCAAAACCCTAAGGTTAACGCCGGTCAACGCGTAACCCTGGGTCAACGCTAATCAATGCGTTGCAACGAAAGAATCAACACTCCGAAAAGTATACGAGTATAAACTGCTCCTTACTCCGAAAAGGTATACGAGTATAAACTGCTTCTTACTCCAATAAGGTATATGAGTATAAACTGTTCCCTAATTTTGGTTGAGAAGTTTCTGGAGAGTATTTTTCTAAAAAATATTCTTAAGGATAACTCAACAACACAACGCCGGACAACGCGTTGCACATAAAAACTCGACGCCAGCAATCGATGGTCAATTCTACGAGCTGAAGATCAAAAATCAGGAATCGACTTCAAAGTTCAAAATTTCCGACAAACGGTCAGACAATAAATGCAGCACCGTAACTCTTACAGACTTTCGAAGAATTGAAGGAATCAAGAACGGAAGTCATTCCAAGGTCCCATTACACCGACTGAAGGTGGGGACAATCATATCCAAAGTATTCCAGACTCTTCTATAAAAGAACGAGACTGAAATACTTTGGAGGGGGTATCTGTAGGCATATAAAATTGCTTATAGGTCCCTTAGCTCAGCTCGGCACGAACCGACAAACCAACGAGGCGACGAGATCGACGAATCGCACGCAAGCAACGGAATACATCCATTCGCATGCGGGATCAAGCCAAGTGTTCGAAGAGTCAACGAGTCATCCAATCGAGAACGGACTCGAACGAATCACGATCGAATCAAGATAAGTTTCGAACTCAGAAGTGGATTTACTGCCTAATCAGGATCCGGACTTACTGCCAAATCAGATCATCAAATCAGAGTCTCAGGTCAACCGAAACACGGACAAACGAGACAACGGAAAACGACTCGAAAAAGTCGGAAAACACCGCCCGCGGGGGCTCGGCCAAAGCCGAGCCACCTCAAGGTGGCTCGGCCAAGGAGCCTATAAATAGGCCTAGAGATGTTCATTTTCAGAGGTCGAACTTTCAAGAGCCGAAACTCTGCCGGATTGAAGAGTGAACTCGGAGCTTGAAGACCAGAAGACTTGCACATTCAGATCTGATCCTCGGCGACCATCCACGTCAGAAAAGGCAGGATCTCGAGAGGAAGAAAGAACAGATCTGAGATCTACACGAGACTACACTCCAGATCTAAGCTTGGTCTTAGATCTCGAGATCTGAGCGATTATTCCCTTGGTGGATTAATCCCTCCCGGCTATTATTCCCTTCGTGGAATAATACCCGCATACTCGTGTAGATCCGACCGGATCTAGATCGCGCGGTGGTCCACGGATTAACCCCGGCGTTGGCAAAGAACCCACACAAGCAAGCAACCGCAAAACAGGAGCTTGCGATTTGTTCACAAGAGGAAAGTTGTAATTTTTATTTTTTTCTTTGATTTAGTTGTAACCGGATCTATAAAAGACCGGATCTTTGTAATCCAAGATGACAATCATTTCAATGAAAAAGATAACAGTTTTCCACGCGAACAGTATATATATAGTATGCACGCAAGCAATAATAGCCGAAACAAAAGGATAATTCCATTCATAAAAGGAGTCCTATTACAAATGAGAAATCAAAGGCAAGTTACAAAGCTCTCAATCGCAGCTCTGCCTCACGAATCTCGCCAGCATGGCGAAGCTCGAGCCTCCTTAAGACCTCTTGACGAAGATCTTCCTCGGTGCGCGAGATTAAGTCCTGAATGGTCTCTTTGACATCCTTGAGAGCTCGGTCCTTCTCCTTAACAGAATCGGTAACCAATCGCCGACGAGACTCGATGCCCTCCAGCTCCTTTGCCACCTGATCACGAGCCTTCTCTTGAACGACCAGGGAAGCCTGTGCATCAGCTATAGAAAGACGGGAGAGCCGATTGTCGGCCGTCTGTCGCTCGTGGGCCACTCGTTCATCCTCGGTCTTGGCCTGCTCCAACTCCACGGACAACTTTATCTCCAGCGACATAGTCTCATTTAGGCGGCGATCACGCTCTGCCATAGCTACTCGAACTTCGCGGGAGGCGAGATCAACAAGAGCGGGACTTTCCGCGCGAAGGGCGAGCAGCTGCTGAACAGCACTCTCTACTTCGTTCAGACGTCAGAAGTAGGGCTTCGCCGCAGTGGCGCCAAGCCTCTTGAGTAGGAGGTGCGAGTCATGTTCAAGATCCTCCTTGAATTCCTCGAAGGGACAACTCTCCTCTAAGGCCAACTGGATACAGTGGGCCAAAGTGTCTTGGAAGTTGACCAGGGCTCGTGTCACCTTCCTCTTTTGCCAGCGTTCCAATGGGGAGAGAGCGATGTCCTCGGCCGGAGAAGAAGTCACAAGGGAGGTACTGGTGGTCATGACCGCGGAAGCAGCATTGGCGCCGCCAGAGTCGGGACGACCGTTGGTGCCACCAGCGTGGCAGCGGCAGAATCGCAGGTCACCACAGACAAAGAAGTGGCCATCAGCCCAGTGGGGGTCCCCCTTTGAGCTGGGGACTCTTGCACTAAACGTTCACCCCCGACCGGTGCTCCCTCGAAAATGGAGGTTCCCCCTTGTTGACCCGAAGGGGGCGACACTTCCTCCTCGCTCGATAGAGCCTCATGGACCGAGGCGTTATCATCCGTCTCCGACTCACCTGAATGTCCCTCCCAAGAGGGAGGATCCTTTTTGCCAGCGACTTCATGGGCAGGATCAGCTACGAATGCACGAAGAGGGTTAACAGAGGCCCCTCGAGAGAGACCCTATTTACAGTTGGGTACGGAAGAACGAGTAATGCTAAAGCTTACGCTTACCTGAGCCCGTGAGCCCCTCGTTATCTCCAGCTTCCTCCTCTTTGTCGGAAGGAATGGGGATCACTTTCTCAACCACACCTACATAGATCCAATACCAAGGTCAAAAGGTGGAAGATCAACATTGTGGTCAAGGGTACCGTCGCAAAGATCTCTCGTCTGTGGCCTCGCGCCAGATTGTAGAGGAGCGTCCTTCGAAGTCGCCGGAACTGCCCCCAATGCAGCAGAAGAGGCGGGCAACACAGCTCCATACCAAGACGTCACCACTCCGGGGATGCTTACCTAGGGAACATTATCCTGACCTTCCGCCACTCGGGCGGTCTCGACTGTCTCATCGCGACGGGCCTTCTTGGCCGTCTCTGCTCGAGAACTTTCGGCCGCTGCCTCCCGCTGACGCTTAGAAAGAAACGAGCTACTCGGGGACAGCAGAGGCGCCCCCATTTGTCTGACTGTCGGGCTCTGGACAGGAACTCGAACCTCAGGAGCCTTAGATTCGTCTAAACCGGCGTCAAAGCTCTCGGTGTCCTCCACTGGATCCTCCGAGAACAGCTCCCTAGCAGTTTGTTGGCCCCTTCGCCATGAAGAATGGAGAGACCCTCTGAGAGGACGATCGCGATCCGCCAGACATGAGCTCTGGAACCAAAAACCAGCGTGATCAGCGCTGGCGCCCCGATACCATCGGCAGTATAGGAGCGTGTGGTGTAAACCACGATCCTTCGCGGGTAATTCAAAGCAAGCTTGGGTACTACCAGCGTGGGTCCAGAACCATCCCCGAGCTCCATCTACCAGTCCTCCTTCGAAATGTAGGCGGGGATTAGCGTTGCCCACATACAATTGGTCGTACCCGAACTGACGGGCAAACCTACAGGGGATATCCGGCTCGAGATAGCACACAGAACCTGTGCGAAGAATGTGGTACCCCGGCTGAATATTCACCAACCATTGAAAAGCGCCACGAGAGAGAAAGGTGTGGTGATCCGCCGTCGGCGCGTCCCTAAGAGACTCGCCGTATCTTCCTCCGCTGAAGTAGGGGAAGAAGCGACGAAAATTGTAGTGGACAAAATGGGAGAGCGTCTTCCGCGCATCAGGAATGTCCTTACACTTCCAAGAGCACCTCTCCAAACGCTCAAGGAACGGAACGAACCTGTCTCCTTGAAGAGTCGCGGGAGCGCTCATCAAACACTCACAGTGGTAAACAAACCACGCCATCAAGTAGGTGTACGGTAGTCCCACTCTGGGATTAGGGGTCCTAATGACTTCCCCTTCCCCTTCGTCGATAGTCGACACACAGCAGAACTGGGCCGTCAACGTGCGGAGTCCTCGATGGATACACGCTATCGTCGCCAACACCAAAGAATAGGACTTTCCGTGGGCCAAGCAAACCGCGGGATACACCACCTCTTCAGCCACAACATGAGGTAGCCCGCGAACAGAGCCTTCCCAGAGATAGGGGACAGGGCCTGATAATGAAACGAATGGAAGACCGTTCCAGAATTGAATCCGCCCTCGTCGTGATCGAGAGCTATAGTGGCCTCCCCTTCAGCCATCCTCCTTTCCACTTCAGCCTGGTCGCACCCACCGAGAGGAAGAGCAGGATTCCCTTTGACATCGTTCCCTGGGAACAGATAGTCAGCCCAATTCTTGTGACTGATTCCCGGAGTCCTCTTCTTCTTCCCCTTGTGATCCCTAGCCCCTAAAGTGCCGAGGCAGATGTGATAATGGCAGAGCAACTCCCACAGAGTTTCTACTACCAAGGGGGAACAGTCGGAAAGCTGGTCGATCTCATCTTGGTCTGGGACGTACTCCTCGTAAGGAAAGTCCCCCAGAGGCAGCCCTGACACGTCATACATCTCGTGAGGGGACATACCAAGTTCACCGTTGGGGGTGAAGAAGGTGCCGCTTTCCGCACAGTACAGTTCCAGGATGCTGTGGAACTGAGAGGCATTAATCCTCAAACCATGTCGAGGTAGCGCTTGGGAATGCCCTACAAAAAAAAAGCTCGATTCTCGCACGAGTAATGCAGGTCTGGTGTCTTAGACCACCAAGCTATCGGCTGCCGCGGCCTACACGATAAACCACCTCACACCCGGGGCTCTGAAATCCTTTGGGAGAAACTCCCACCATGCTCGAACGACAGTGACGGAAGTCTCCGGGCTAGCGTCGACTCCCCTGCAGGCGGGCTCATTGGACAGTAGCATGGCGCAGACCGTCACGCACTTACAGAACTGGGCCGTCAACAGGGCGGGTCTCGATGGATACACGCTAGGCGGTCGGCCAGGGGACATGACAAAGAATAGGACTTCCTGGGCCAACCAAACCGTGGATACACCACCTCCACTGGGATGCCGCGAAGGAATGAGTGGGAACGCACGCCGCTTTCACCACACATTGAGTAGCCGCGAACAGGCCTTCCCAGAGATAGGGGACAGGGCCTGATGGATGAAACGAATGGAAGGACCGTTCCAGAATTGAATTCGCCTCGGTCGTGATCGATGAGCTATAAGTGGTCTCCGCCTTCAGCCATCCTCCTTCCCACTTCAGCTTGGTCGCACGCCCGCCAGAGGAAGAGCAGGATCGCCTTGACATCGTTCCTCTGGGAAGCAGATAGTTACACCAAATTCTTGTGACTGATGCCCGAGTCGCTCTTTTCTCCCGCGCTTGTGATCCCCTAGCCGCTAAATGTGGCGCGAGGCAGATGTGATAATGGCCAGAACAACTCCCACAGAGGTTTCTAGCTACCAAGGGGGAACAGTCGGAAAGCTGGTCGATCTCGATCTTGGTCTGGACGTACTCACTCGTAATGGCAAGTCCCCAGTAGGCCTGCGCTGACACGTCATACACATCTCGTGAGGGGACATACCAATTCACCGTTGGGGGTGAAGAAGTGCCGCTTTCCGCACAGTACAATTTTTAGGATGGCTGTGGGAACTGAGGAGGCATTAATCCTCAGACCATGTCGAGTAGCTTTGAATGGTCGCACATAGCAGCTCCGAATTCCGGGGATCATAATTCTCGAGCCAGAATTGCAGTCGGTGGGTCTTAGACACAGCAAGTATCACTGCCCGCCACGTAGCGCTTGGGAATGCCCTACAAAAAAAAAGCTCGATTCTCGCACGAGTAATGCAGGTCTGGTGTCTTAGACCACCAAGCTATCGGCTGCCGCGGCCTACACGATAAACCACCTCACACCCGGGGCTCTGAAATCCTTTGGGAGAAACTCCCACCATGCTCGAACGACAGTGACGGAAGTCTCCGGGCTAGCGTCGACTCCCCTGCAGGCGGGCTCATTGGACAGTAGCATGGCGCAGACCGTCACGCACTTACAGAACTGGGCCGTCAACAGGGCGGGTCTCGATGGATACACGCTAGGCGGTCGGCCAGGGGACATGACAAAGAATAGGACTTCCTGGGCCAACCAAACCGTGGATACACCACCTCCACTGGGATGCCGCGAAGGAATGAGTGGGAACGCACGCCGCTTTCACCACACATTGAGTAGCCGCGAACAGGCCTTCCCAGAGATAGGGGACAGGGCCTGATGGATGAAACGAATGGAAGGACCGTTCCAGAATTGAATTCGCCTCGGTCGTGATCGATGAGCTATAAGTGGTCTCCGCCTTCAGCCATCCTCCTTCCCACTTCAGCTTGGTCGCACGCCCGCCAGAGGAAGAGCAGGATCGCCTTGACATCGTTCCTCTGGGAAGCAGATAGTTACACCAAATTCTTGTGACTGATGCCCGAGTCGCTCTTTTCTCCCGCGCTTGTGATCCCCTAGCCGCTAAATGTGGCGCGAGGCAGATGTGATAATGGCCAGAACAACTCCCACAGAGGTTTCTAGCTACCAAGGGGGAACAGTCGGAAAGCTGGTCGATCTCGATCTTGGTCTGGACGTACTCACTCGTAATGGCAAGTCCCCAGTAGGCCTGCGCTGACACGTCATACACATCTCGTGAGGGGACATACCAATTCACCGTTGGGGGTGAAGAAGTGCCGCTTTCCGCACAGTACAATTTTTAGGATGGCTGTGGGAACTGAGGAGGCATTAATCCTCAGACCATGTCGAGTAGCTTTGAATGGTCGCACATAGCAGCTCCGAATTCCGGGGATCATAATTCTCGAGCCAGAATTGCAGTCGGTGGGTCTTAGACACAGCAAGTATCACTGCCCGCCACAGAATAAACCCACCCCGGGGGACTTCTAAATCCTTTGGGGAAACTCCCACACGCTGCTCGAAAAGAAGCGTGACGGAAGGTCTCCGCAGCCGCCGTCGACTCCCCTGGCAGGCGGGCTCATTTGGACAGTAGGGCCATGGCGCAGACGAAGTCCGGTCACACACACTTACCTGAGGCGCTCCACCACTCCATATCCCCGCTGTGGATGGCCTGTAAAGAGCGCCCACAGGTGACCCGTCTGAGTGGTGGGTCAAATTCCCATTCATCACTCTGGAGGGAGCCGGCAAAGAAGCGCAGCTACAACAATTGAGAAACCCCCTCTACGGCATGTCGGAAAGGTATAGTGAGTCGCCTCCACTATGGCAACCATCTCATCCTTGAGCAGCAGAGGCAGAGGATCATGACAGAATGCAAACAAAACTGAGGGCCTCTCGGCAGCTCGAGCCTGTCTTGGTCTGTCAACACCGGCGCAGTCGTCAAGCTCACACAGCGTTATGTGGCTGCCATCGGTAACTGCTCTCTTGTCGGACCAATGGACTTTATCGGCGAGACATGGGCCGACCAAGGAAGGAAATCGGGCGGGCCACTGGATTACCTGCACCTCCGGCGGAAGCCGGTGGTGCCACGGTCCTTCGGGAGGGCTTGTCGGAAGGTCGCTGCTAAAAAAATCAACGAAAAATCAGGGGGGGGGGGGCCAGATGCAGATCCGCCTGTCAAAGAGCGAAATCCGCCCGACATGACGAGACCCGCTGGCATAAGCCACATTCGCCTTTACTAGACGAAAGTCAAACTCACCTGTCAGAAAACGAGTTCACCTTCGCCTGATAAAGATCAATCTCGCCGATAAAGGCTAGAATCGCCCAACGCGGATGAAGATAAAATCCACCTGAAAGGGGGCAATTTTACAAAAATCACGGGGACTGCCAAAAGACGACATAACCCACCAAGGCAAAATGAGCAGTGCTCATCTTCCTGGCACGACAGCGGTGACCAACACGAGAATGTTAAAGCAGACTTTTTCAACTTACCCGAGCGCGCCTCAGGCACATCGGCGGTCGCAGGCGGTTGGAGTAGCGTCCGGGACCCTTTCCCCTCACTTTACACCTCTTGGGTTTCGGCGCCATTGAAACGAAGCAGGAATTCTTTCTCTTTTGAGAGGTTTTCGCACACAATAACTTTCAAAAAGAGGAGAGGGACGAAACCTATTTAAAGGCGAAAGGACTGGCGTGACCCTGATGGCACTTGCCAGGCAGGACACTCGCGTTCAAGAGACGTGGCCACGATCGAAATCGACGGCCCAGATTGTCCTTCACAACTCGTTCTACAGTTGCGAAAGAGCCATTGAAAAGGGGAACGGGTCGGTCAAAGCCCGAGACCCGAACTAAAACCCACGACTTGATCTAACGGCCTGGTTCGAAAACCACGGTCACGATGCGTCGTGGGGCGAAACACACGAAGCTGACATCATGTTGTTAGGTCACGATCGCCATGACCCGACAGGACCGCGCCGCCTTAGCTGGGAAACACGAAGCCCTATCGACAGACACGTGGCTCATCTCCCGTCAGATCTGGTTCCGCCCCAAAAGGGAGGGGTCTCGCCTACGAATACTTGGCCTGACCCCACGAGTCGCATGAAATTTGGCTCCCCAAGGACTAATTTCGCCTTGACGATTCATTCGCCCTTAAAGGTAGAATTACAAACGAAGTCAATAGAATGACCTCGCTTAAACGGTTAAACCCACGCCTCAGACGGCTAAGGGTTAGAACAAAAATCTTAGCATTAAGCCTAAGAGAAACTGTTTAGCAACTCATCATACTGAGGGGAACAGTATGGCTAGCCCGATTCAAACGGTAATCGGTAAAGGCACATCAAACCCGTTGATAGCTGAGGGTTTGCTAAAAATCCTAAGAGAAATCAAGTGCGCTTGTTTCACCAAAATTTTCTTCATTCAAAGTATTCCAGACCCCACGCAAGCCGGTTTAGGTCTGAAAACTTTGAAGGGGGTCTTGTAGACGGTAAAAATTACCTCTGTGAACCTACGAGAAATTCGCCTGAATGATCGGCTCGCCTGTACGAGTTGAGATCAATAGGGAATAGAGGAATTTCGCCTTTCACACAACTCGCCTGCCCGAGTCAGAGTCGAATCCGGATGCAAATCTTAAGATCTCCAATACAGCTGGGTATCCGTTGTCCTACATGCTGAGATGGACCTTCCCATCTCTCTCGAACCGAAGAGAGAGGGGCACAGTGCTCCAAGACCGTCAAGCGGCTGCTCACAGTACGCACGGTACGAAGGACTAGACATGTGTCGAGTCGACCTGAGCATTCATAAATGCAACTCACACCAGCTATCTGGGTCAGGAGACGGATCTGCTGGCACTCAGCAACTTGGCCAGACCCACTAGAGTACTGTACGCCTACTTCACCGCCTCTCCGGACCGGAAAGGAGAAAGCACCGTGCTCCGAACACGCCGAATGGACACACACAGTACGAATGATCGGACAGACGTCAGATCCGCCTGCATGCTCATAAATGCGGCGTGTCTCTCCTTTCTAAGTCAAAGACCAGATTTATGCTACGCCCGACAGGTCGGCCAGACCAGCTCAAATACTGTGCACCAACTCCCGTCTCTCCTGACCAGAAAAGGGAAGGCACAGTACCCCAAGCCCGCCGAACGGTTACTCGCAATGCGAATGATCGGACAGACGTCAGATCCAACTGCGCGCTCATAAATGCGGCAGTGTGCTGACCAAAACCATTCGAGTAGTGAGCAGCCTTTATCTCACATACGAGGAAAGGCCTTCCTATTTATGTGACACGACGTAAAGCACAATCCCTCGAATGACCATTCACGGTACCAAGGAGCAGCAAGACGTCTCTGAAGAGGATATGGTCACATCCCAGAATCCAAGGAGCAACCACGCTGTCTCTCCGCTACTTAAGAACTTCTTCCAGCCACGGAGAAGAGGTTCAGACTTCAGCTTTTCTTCCAAGTCAAGGAGAAGAGACTCAACTGTTCCAGCGACTGAACGATTCGTTCATTGTTGGATCAGCTGATTGAACCACAAGCTCTCTGCATAATCTTTGCATTGCAGCACCACCTCCTAGTTCTGAGCTCCGATCGCCGGCGAACTAGAAGACCCGAACTCTGTTAACCCGAGCTTCTACTGCGTACTGAAGCTCCCCAGCAACCTCATTCGAACGGTCCAAGGAAAGCAGACTCGACACGAGCATCGAGCGAAGCATCCTATAGCCACCAAAAGTCCCCACAAAAACAAAGAGGGCCTTCCCTCTGCTTCTGTTGTAATCATTTGATTATTAGTTTGTAATAAGCTTTCTTATCAATACAAACGAAACTCCCTGTTTTCGGGAAATCAAAATTTTCACCCTACAATTACATGTAAAGTTAAGATGATTTCTCCAACCTGGATTGTAGGTTGGAGAAAATGGATCACTTCTAGGATGCTGGAATGCAGCGTTCATCTGTTCTAATACATTGTTGTTTCCTAGGAGAGGGCATTCCTCTGAAACGTGGGTAGGAAACTAACAATTATGACATGCCGGGGCAGAAACATAATTAATTTGAGCTGGAGCTTGTTCCTTAATTTCTAAGGCTTCTAACCTCCGCAGAATCATCACCATCTTCACTTTAGAAGCAATGTTTGACTCCGGGGAAAGACCACTAGACTTAGATTGGGGAATTGATGAAACCCTATTATCATAGTGTTCCCACTGCATTGTTTTCTCGGATAGACTCTCTAGGAATTCTCAAGCTTTGTCGGGGTTTTTCCTCATAAAATCTCCCTAACACATCGATTCTAAAGATGTTTTTAAAGAATAGTCCAATCCTTCATATATGACTTGGCATAATCACCATTTCTCAAGACCATGATGAGGATATTAGATCAGAAGATATTTAAATCGGTCAAAATATTTCCAGAATGGCTCCCTTGGGATTATTTTAAAGTTTTGAATATTGTTCCTAAGCTTTACTGTTTTATGAATAGGAATTTTTTTTTTAAGAAAAACGGTGAAAAATTCCTCCCAAGTTAAGATAGAATTTATCGGTAAGCTGTACATCCATTTTTTAGCTTTGTCCTTAAGAGCAAATGGAATAAATCTGAGCTAGATCGCATATTCGATTAATTCTCTCATTTTAATCATGATACACACTTCCTCAAATTCCGAGATAAAAATATATGCATCTGCTGTTTCATTTCCAAGGAATTTGGAAAGCATGTTTATGTAATACGGTTTAAGCTCGAAATTTGCTCCATTTGCTTCGGGGAGCCTTATGCAAGATGAAATTGCATTTCTGGTGGGGTAACACATATCCTGGAGAACGGGTTGATTTGCCATTTCTTGGATTGGTTCAACATAGATTAAATGATGAGAATTATCTCTAACCCACGTTACATACACCAAAACAACTTCTTTTTATAATAATTTTTTTAAAGGAAAGAAAGAAAATTAGTTTTTTTTATGAGAAGAGAAGGATAAAGAAAAATCCTAACTAAAACAAATCAAAGCAATCACTTTTCAATCACTCTAATTCTAGGGTTTAACCTAACTCAACTAGACTAGCTGCTAACCAAAAACTCCTAAAGTGAAAAGATTAAAGTTTTACCAGGGTAGTTAGCCAGGTAAGGATAGTACTAGAGGGTGATCAAAGATCAATTAAGTACCTCGTTCCTTACGGTAGTTAGCCAGGTAAGGATAGTACTAGAGGGTGATCAAAGATCAATTAAGTACCTCGTTCCTTACGGAACGCTTTACGCAACCCCTAAACCTTGCCTTAGACACCTACTAATCCAAGAAAACTTAAACCGGTTTACTTAGGGATTTCTTGTTCCTTATTGAGCTCAAGTCCTTAGGGGCCAATGTCTAATGAGTTTTAGGAGGCTTGGGTTTGTAAAGTGAGGAATTAGTGATTTGTGGACTAAGGAAAGGGTGATGAAATCTCTTACCTTATCTTGATTAGGGGGTTTTACCCTTAATAATGTTTTAAGTATGTGCCAAATCAAGTGTTACAATCACTTTGGTGAATTCCTACTAACTATATGAAATGCAACCCTAGAAATTAAAAGCGACTAAAAAGGATAAAAAAATCTTTTTTTTAATTATGGTCAACAACAATCAAATGTGAGAAGAGAGGTCTTATTTGAATTTGTTATCTTATTAGTTATTGTCCAAGTGAAAGGTAAATTTTATTATGGTCACAAAAATAAAATCTTTTTTTTAAATCCTAATTGTCTCTAAATGTAAAGCTAACTAAAAAGGGTGGAATTAAAAACGCTAGAAAGAAGAGTTACCTAAAAGCAATTTTCCAAGTTCTTGATCTTCAATCCAAGATTTTCAAGCTCCAAGCGGTTCCTTCACAAGAAAACACACAAGTTAAAGAACCAAAATAATAAAATCCTATTTTAGCACCTACCCCGGCAACGGAGTCAAAAACTTGATGCGGCATAATTATGTATCAAAATTGTAAGTGCACAATTGATCAAGTTATAGTATAAAAAGTTATCGATCCCACGAGGAAGGTGATTTTAAGAGATTATTAGAATTAGTTCTTATGTTGTGTGCGTGACAAAATAGAATTAAAGAATAAGTGTGAGAGTTATGATGAGTGAGAGTGATTGTTTTGAATATATGCAAGTAACAATAAATTGAATTTGAGCGAAGAGAAGTAAGAATCAAAGAATAGAATAAAAAGCACGAAAGAGAAAAATCAAGAAAATAAAAGGTGGAGGGTTCAACTAAAGATATGAGAAATCTAGAATTGAATCCACTAGCTAATCTCAATTATTAAATATAAACTATTCTCTTTAAGTCATATTTCAATTTAGATTTATTAAGTATAGACTATCAAACCATTTAAGGAAAGTATAACCTATCAAATTATCATCTAAGTCAAAATAAAAATCTGATAAGAACAACAACAAGATAGTAATCCTAGAATTCATAAGTATAACCTATCAAACCATTTAAGATAAGCATAGATTATCAAATTCTTCTTCTATTAATTAGTTCTCTAGTTTATTATCCTAAACATGATCATTTTAAGTATAAGAGAATAATTCATATAATATAAATAAAATTAGACTACTTTCATACAATTCTAAGATTACTACAAGAATTAATTTCACATCTTGAGAAATAAAAGCAAGAAGAAAAAGAACTAATTACGAAAAAAATAAAAAAATCTAAACTATGAACAAGAAATAAATCTAACTACAAAGAATTAAAATCTAAACTACAAAATAAATTTGCAAAAATTAAATGCAAGAAAATAAATCTAGTCTACAAATTAAGGTGCAAAAAGAAATAAAAAAGATAAGAAAATAAATCTACACTACAAGCATGAATGTAAATCTAACTAATAAGCACTAATATAGAAATTACTAAAAAAATAAAAGGGAAAAATAAAATAAAAGCAAACCTTCAAACTTTTCTTCATCTCCATCATCGTCATCCGACAAAGAGAAGAAGATTTGAAGTGAAGAAATTTTTTTTATTAATTATAACAAAAGTTACAAATTTGGAAGGTCTTCTCAATTAAGAGTAACCCTCCTCTCCAAATGGAGTTATAAAATTTTTTACCCCTCTAACCCCTCACTCTCTACCCCTATTTATAGTAAACATCAGTGAATGAGAGTGCTTGGATTGAAATCTTATCCAAAAATAATAAATTTCAGCCTTTTGATTGTAACTACTTGGCTGATGGTATCGATGCCAGCATCGATAGGCATATCGATGCTCGCATCGATACAGGCATCGATGCTGGCGTCGATGCACCATCGATGCTGGCATCAATGTGAGGTCCTCTCCAATGTGATGTTTGCATCTCCTCTTGTATATGGGCTTGGGCTTTTGGACTTTGGTACTTTTTTCTTCTTGGCTTTAGCTTTGGTATTTCTTCATTAAATTAAGGGGCCTTTGTTGAGAGATGAGATTTTTAGGATTTATTCTTTATTAACCTGCATTTAAAGAAAAAAATAATTATTAGTGACATATTTATTCATATAAAATAGATAATGAGGGTATAAAATTGTAATAAAATTTAATTATCAATGTTCCTCATGCTCCTTATGGTTCTTCGAATATATCAAGATATCATCTATAAATATCACCACAAAATGATCTAAGAAGGGTTTGACCACCCTATTCATGAGATCCTTGAAAAATGCAAGTGTATTCGTTAACCCGATTGGTAACACAAGAAATTCATAATGACCATAACGGGTATGAAATGCAGTTTTTGGAATATCTTCAGCCAAATCTTCAATTGATGATAGCCCGATCATAGATTGATCTTAAAAAACACCTGAGCTCCTTGTAATTGGTCGAACAAATCCTCAATTTTTGTAATTGGTCAAATTGTAGCACATCATCATATTTACGGTCATAAACCAAGAAAATTCTTTTCATTCCTTTTCGATCACTAAAGCTTTCTTCAATACTGCTGTATAAGTGGAGAGTTCAAATGAGCTCACTTAAAACCTTATCTGGGGTCGCAGACCCTCCTCAAAACAACATGCTCTATCTTCTTCATTTGTAACAAATTAGGGGTGCAAACTTGGATAGATAAGTAAATTCTCCTCATACTCCACAACAGTCTTATCATTTTTCTTCAACTCAAGGAATTCCTTCTCCTTCTGCTGGCAAATAGTCTTTGCAAAGTATTTCTCATAAAAGACTTTCGTAAATTATTCTCAAGATATATGGTCAGCACCATCTCCCAGAATTCTCTGCTGCATTTGCAACCAGCCATATGCATGTCCTTTTAACATATATATTGCATAAGCCACTTTTTCTCTATCAGGACACTTCATGTAAGTAAAGACTTTCTCCATTTTTGTGATCCAGTCTTCAGCTACCATAGGATCAACGCTTCCTTCGAAGGTAGGCGGTGTCAACCTCTTAAACTCTGTCATACCACTTCGTAATCGAGGATGATCAATGTCTCGAGATTCTTAGTGTTTGTTAAGTTGTTGCTGTTGATTTTGATCATAGAGGTGAGACTTTGCATCATATGCAACATAGCATTGGCATCCATTTGATTTTTTTCTCCAGAACCAGATCCACATACATTTCTACCACCAAACATTTACCCTAAAGTCTGGTGCAAATCACTTTCTCGAGTTGTATTAGTGTTTGTGTTGTTCCTAGCCATCTAGATATAAAGCAAACAAACAAGATATCAATAATCCCTAAAAGCAATTCTAAAAATTTATTTCTAAATGCTACTATCTATAGAACTATAAGCCTAGGACTTCTAAACCTAGGCTCTGATACCACAACTTGTCAAGCCCTCAAAATGCGCAGCTAATTTTGAGATGCATGACAATGACATCACGTGCACAAAGCACATGCTAAGCCTGTGGTGCACTTTCATATTACAATAAACTTCATTTTAAATAAGCTTTATTGATAAATAAAGAAGTCTCAGAGCAAAACTATATTATCACAAGTTCACTCTAATATGTCAAAAGACTCTTATTACATAAGCGTTATAGCATGACTAGTATAACTATAATTCCAACATCAAACACCCTAAAAGATTCTTCTCATGTTCTAAAGTTCTAAGGTTTTGATAAAGCCATCTAATTTTTATCTAAAAAAGGATTAAAAAACAACAAGGTGAGTTTACACTCAGTGAGCAGAAAACTTATCATTAGCGGATTAGTCAAGTTTAAAAATTTATCAATACTAAAATTTAAATAAACTGTCATAAAAAATGACGATTAACAAATACATAATATTTTGAATAAAAGGAATTTTCCAAGAATAGCATGTGACATTGTCACTAAAAAAATTCATAAATTTAAGAAATAATACGAATTCTAAATAATTTATCAAGTGCATTTGTTATTAATAACGACTTGCCACAATGTCGAATATATGGGTTTTTATCCTTTTTACGGTCAAGGACTAACCGGCAACACGTGTTAGGTACTGACTTATCCCTTCTTAGGCTTCGGGATAAAATTCCTCGCGCGTGCAAGGCACAGATTATGGAGTTGAAGGATGGTGTCTTCTCTTAGGGCAAAGATGAACCCAAAATTAGAGAGGATGAATTTTATATTCTATCTCCCAAAACCGAACAGGAAGAATTTTATATTCTATCTCTAGTTGCAAAGGAGACTCGAAGTGGGATATCCACCTCTTGAATCTGAAGAGTGAAACTAAGAGTAGGATCTCCACTCCGAGAATTGAAAAGATTCAGATAATCCTAACTGTCGGAAGGTTTGATTACTGAACTAATGGTAAATTTTTTGTTTATCGAGAGTGAATTATGGTTTTGGCCCTAACTGTAGGAAGGTTTAACCAAGCGGGAGTTTGAGGTGATCTAACTGTAGGAAGGTTTGATCACTCGATTTAAAAGTGGACCTCTCGTTCATGGAAGGAATCGAGAGGAGATTTTGGCTTTGGTTATGGTCCTAACTATAGGAAGGTTTGACCAAATGAACAGTGAGAATGGGAGTACAAATTATAATAGGAGTGTTGATTCGTACAAATCACTCAAAGAGAGTCCCTGGTGTTAAGTGACAAATACTTAACATGAAGGGGTTTGACAATTGTCAATTATCAGGAGACTAAAATTCTGAGTACTATGTCCGAACTCTAACAATGAGAGTGTTGAGTGCACCGACGTAGCGGGAGTTTGTATGGGAGTTTCTTATTCATCACCTTATTGTAGTGACCAGGTTATCCTTAAGAATATTACATGTAACATTCTTCCGGGAACTTTCCATTACATGAATTATCCACCCCCAGTTTTCTTTACAAAATTGGGTTTAACATTGTGCTTAGTTGGATGACCGGGTTATCCTTAAAAAATACCAGGCATGGCACTCTCTAGGAACTTCCGGTGAAAGAAAGGAAACTGTTTAGACTCATATACCTGTTGGAGTATTGAGAAGCAGTTTATACTCGTATACTCTTCGGAGTGTTTCCTTTCTCATTCGGTTTATTCCAGCGTTATGACGCCGGCTTCAACCAAGGTTTGGATGCTGTTCTTGAGAGCGAAGCAAGCCTTGGTAGGATGAAGGACCCTCCTGTGGTACGCACAATACTTTAGATCTGAAGTATTGTCAGCTTCCTCCTGATCTGTAATAGGTGATAGTTTGATCTTGTTGTTCTCGAGGAGGGATTCGAAAATGGCTGAAACGTTTTCGTCCTTAAAGGAGTACTCTTTTTGGAGTCTCGGATCCGAAGTCTTTTGCTATCTCCGGGATTGCTGTTGTGACATCTGATTAGCATCAGCAGCAGCTGCAGGGGCCTTCCCTTTACCACGGGATGTTGGCCTTCTTATTTTGATAATGATTTACAAATAATTTATAACTAATATTATTTATCTAGTGTTTGTAGTTTTGTAGTTATTGTAGACAAACAATATGTTGGAGGATTGATGGATTGCGCCATAACGATCATATCAAATGGAGGTTGGCGGAATAGTGGTTGAAGGCTTGCTATTCAAGCTGAAGATCCAAGTTCTAGCTTCATCCGCAATGTGTACCAAGTCAAGCTTATTGAAGATCAAGATCAAGATTGGTTAACAATAGTTTAGGTTTATATTATGTGTGTTGGTACTTTAAGCTCAATCATATATTGTTCGCGGAGAAAATGGTTTTCTTCATTGAAATAATTGTCATCTTGGATTACAAAGATCCGGTCTTTTATAGATCCGGTTACAACTAAATCAAAGAAAAAAAAAGTAAAAATTACAACTTTCCTCTTGTGAACAAATCGCGAGCTCCTGTTTTGCGGTCGCTCGCTTTGGTGGGTTCTTTGCCAGCACCGGGGTTAATCCGTGGACCACCGCGTGATCTAGATCCGGTCGGATCTACACGATTATACGGGTATTATTCCACGAAGGGAATAATAGTCGGGAGGGATTAGTCCACCAAGGGAATAATCGCTCGGATCTCGAGATCTAAGACCAAGCTTAGATCTGGAGTGTGATCTCGTGTAGATCTCAGATCTGTTCTTTCTTCCTCTCGAAATCCTGCCTTTTCTGACGTGGATGCTCGCCGAGGATCAGATCCGAATATGCAAGTCTTCAAGTCTTCAAAGCTCCGAGTTCACTCTTCAATCCGGCAGAGTTTCGGCTCTTGAAAGTTCGACCCTCTCAAAATGAATACCACTTGGCCTATTTATAGGCACCCAGATCTGTGCCTAGGCACAGATCTGGGCCGGCCACCTCAGGGTGGCTGCGCTCTGGGCGCGAGCCACTCCTGAGGTGGCTCGCTGCTGAGCCACCTCAAGGTGGCTTTTTATCGCAAGGCCGAGACCACCTTGAAAGGTGGCTGCGGCCTTTTGCGAGCCACCTTTGAAGGTGGCTCGGCTGTTGGCCGAGGCCACCTTGAGGTGGCTCGGCTTGGGCCGAGCCAAACTGAAGGTGGCTCGCTCGCCGAGCCCGCTCAATAGGTGGTGGGTTTGGATTGTTTCGCGTTGTTCCGTTCTGTTCTGTGATTCGGTTCTGTTTTCGATTTGTTTGAGCATTGATTTGGCAGTAGGAAGTCCTGATTCCTGATTTGGCAGAAATCCACTTCTGATTCGAGTCGCTGAAACGTGATCTTGATTCGATCGTGATTCGTCCGAGTCTGTTCCGGCGGGTTGGAATTGACTCGTTGATTCTTTGACACTATTGGCTTGATTGCTGAAACAGCGTATGGATGTATTCTGTTGCTTGCGTGCGATTTGTCAACCTCGTCGCCTCGTTGGTTCGTCGGTTTGTACCGAGCTATGCTAAGGGACCTATAAGCAATTTTATATGCCTACAGATACCCCCTCCAAAGTATTTCAGTCTCGTTCTTTTATAGAAGAGTCTGGAATACTTTGGATATGATCGTCCCCACCTTTAGTCGGTGTAACGGGACCTTTGGAATGATCTCCATTCTTGATTCCTTCAATCTTCCAGGTTATTCGGTGCTTTGTCGAATATCTGTAAGAGTTCCGGTGCTGTATTTATTGTCTGACCATTGTCGGAATTTTAAACTTGGAGTTGATTCCTGATCTTTTAGCTAACCATCGATTGTTGGCGTCGAGTCTTTATTTGCAACGCGTTGTCCGGCGTAGTGTTGTTGAGTTATCCTTAAGAATATTTATAAAAACATATCCTCCAGGAACTTCTCAAACCAAAAATAGGGAATAGTTTATACTCATATACCTTATTGGAGTGTTAAGAAGCAGTTTATACTCGTATACTTTTCGGAGTGTTCTTTAGGTTCGAATAATCTGAACCGGCCCAAAAAATGTGCCAAAAAAGGCAGTATTTGGGTTCAAAATCTCCCCGACCCTTCCAAATATATGGTAGAGGGGTTAAATAGGTGAAGGAATGAACCGTAGGTTGATCAAAAGTCGTTCCAATGTTTAATTCAGCTCCAATTTGAATTCTGGTTCAAATTTGGTTCAAACTGGTTCAGTTCACCCTATATAAAAAGGGTTTCTTTTTCTTTTCTTTTTCTTTACCCTAGGGCCGGCCATCTCCTCTGCCTCTTTTTTGAATTTCTCTTCCCTCGAGCCTCCGTTCTCCCTCAAAACTCGATCTTCGTCTTAGATTCATCCTTCCTTTTGATCCTTGACTGAGAAATCCCTTGAAACTTCCATTTTTGGAATTTCTCTCAGGCCCCTCGAGCGCGTGGTTCGAACACTTTTCAAGATCTAATCTTTATTGGATCTTCGAGCTTCCCCTCAGGTATATCTCCATAATTTTAGCATTTTTTTATGCTTAATTTAATTTATGAACTTGTGGGGTTGCATGCGAGGGTTAGGATTATGATTCGGATTTTTATTTCTAGATCTGACCTCTTGAATTCTTTTTCTGTAGGCCATTATGTCGCGAGTATCGAGAGGTCGTTTTCCTGCTGCATCGGTTGATGGCGCTCTTCCCTCATATGCTGGTGAGCAAAGTTTTTTTTTTTTTTGACTTTTTTTCGAAAATTTACAAATTAGTCCTCTTTTTTTCTGGATATTCGCAAATTGGTCCCTTTTACCCCCGTTGTTCTCCTTGGTGAGGCAACCGGGAAAAGCCTTGATTCTCCTTAGTGAGGATCGACGCTTTATGGAAATTTTGCAAATTAACCCTCTTTTTTCTGAAAATTTGCAAATTAGTCCTTTTACCCCATTTTGCTCTCCTTGGTGAGGCGATCGGGAAAAGCCTTGATTCTCCTTGGTGAGGATCGACGCTTTAAGAAAATTTTGCAAATTAACCCTCTTTTTTCTGAAAATTTATAAATTAGTCCTTTTACCCCATTTTGCTCTCCTTGGTGAGGCGATCGGGAAAAGCCTTGATTCTCCTTGGTGAGGATCGATGCTTTAAGGATGGGTTTTGCTTGGTCAAAACCACATCTCATAATAAAGGGGGCGTTTTGACGCTGCATCGTGCTTTATAAGGCAGGGATATATTGTCGATATACCTTATCTTATAAATGCGCAATGTGGCCAAATCGTCTCGCCCTTTATAAGGCAATGACTCTATCTTACCAATTTGTAAGATGAGTTCAATTTCCTTTTATATCTGATATTAAGAAACACTTAACTGCGTGTTTTCAGTGGAATATCCTTCCGGAGCCTTTTCATCGCATGCGGTGAATGGACGTCGTGACGAATATTATTCGACGTCTGATGACTTTTCGCCCATTCCGCTTACCTCCCAGTTTGTTCCGGGCACGTCGATAGAGGTTGTCGAAGTAGTGAAGGAAGGTGGACATCGAGCCCTTCGCCAGCTGATTACAGATGCGCCTCTCGTGCAGGATGCCGGTTCCGTTCAGTCCCTCAGGAAGACTGACTTCTTGTTTGGCGACTCTACCAGAGATCCCGATGCAGCACTTATTGAAGCTGAGCAGTGGCTTTACAAGACTGGCAGTCGTTTCATGTATTTGCCGAAGATTCCTCGACACCGTTCTTTGACTGAGCTCAGGCGCCAGGCTGTGAAACGGGAGATGTCGTGGCGTTTGACAGAGGAGCATGAGAGCGTCCACTGCGGCTATATTACTCATCAGGCAGTTCCTGGTTCGAGCAGGGATCACATTGTTGGACTGCGTCCTGGAGTACTGGGGCTAGATACTCCGCCTCGTAACGAGTTCCTCGCCTCTGCTTCTACCTTGAGGAATCGCCTTGCTAACCTAGGACGGGAGATGCCCGCACCGCGCCACAGATTCTATGGTTGGGTCCATTCTTTGGACAGGTTTTGGTGGGCTCGTATGACGAAGTACGTCTTGAGCCGATGGAGCGAGGAGTTACATGCTTGCGGTCTTTATGCAGCCATTCGGGCCACCATGCATGGTTTGCCTACAAGCGCGAAGCATTTCTTTGCCCTATGCGAGCTTTATAATCCAGATTCCAACACTTTTCTGACCAGGCACGGAGAGTTGGGCTTGGCTCTTCATGAGATGCACAAGATTTCTGGCTTGCCCATGGGACAGATGCTATACCAGGAGTACTTTCCCTCCAACCATGAGTTGAGTCAGCTGAAGGATCGCATGCCCGACCGCTACGAGACCTTATGGGACCTCACTTGTCATTATCACATTGCTTTGGCGCAGTCTAAGCCCCTAGCGAAGAGGACCAAAGCAAATGTGAGCCTGAAGCAGTTCGCATCATATTTGTTCAGGAATCTGGAGAGCCATTCTGGCCAATCTATTTGTGAACTGGCACCGCTGACTCCTTCAGAGGTTAATGAGCTGCTGAAGAAGACTAACGCCCAATCCTATACCATTAGCAGTCCTGAGAGTGGCTTTCCTGCAGGGACTAAATTCAGATCGTTCTTATATCATGCGACCGCACCGATTCGTCCGATGACTCTCCTTGCCGGTTATCTCGCCATCTGGTTGAAGAAATGTGTGGTCCCGTATCAGTCTGGTGACGCTCTGCCACTGGAAGTGCTCTATCCTGCAGTTCAGCTTGCCTACAAGAAGGAACTTTCGCTTCTTCCGGTGATGGTGGCTAACATTCATCGAGGGCTTCGACAGATTTCTGGTGCTTTTACACGGAGAGATAATGACAAACCGACTCAGATTCCTACCATTAAGGTGGAGCTTCCGTATATTTATTTGATGGCTTGGTTCGTCCTTCATCGTTCCGATGTGATGTCGGTACCGAATGCCATAGACCAGTCTGTTCCCTTTCTACAGCTGCTTGAGAATGGCGAGTGGGAGGGCCGAGGATTCCCCGATATCAGGCGTCAGCTACAAGTCCACAAGTGCTGGGCATTCTCCACTTGCTTCCCACAGTTCTCCAGCCGGTACGGCGAGTGTTTGATTGATGAGGAGAAGCCGAGGGAGTATAGGACTTATTTGGATATGGGCTGCTTTAATTGGCTAGTGAACATTAGGCCGGGTTACCTGACTTTCCGGGTGGGGAATCAGTGTTTTATAGAGCCGTATCTACCTTGCCGATTCGCCCGCCAGTTCGGTTATGACCAGCTTTATGTTGGGAACCCGCGCCAGCAGCTTCGGGCTCATGGAGGTCTGGTGGACGGTCTTCGTGCATGGTTGTGGACCGTGACTGGTTGCACTGGAGCTAGGTTCAGTCTCCCAGGTACTGAGCGACAGTTGAACCTCACTTTCCTGAGCTGCAAGTGGTTGCTAGCAGCTAATAAGACTGTCCGTGTGAAGCCTATCGAAGAGTTGGTGGCCGAAGAAGCCTCTCAGCTTGATTCTCGTGTTATCCAGGACGGTGCTCGATCACAGAGGGCTCAGGGCAAGACCCGCCGACTTGATGCAGAAGGTCACAGGGCCTTTAGTTCTGCTGGAGAGGCCTCAGGCGGAGACCCTGAAGACTACGAGGCAGATTTGGAGCAAGGTTAGTCACCTATTTTTTCTTTTTCTCTGCATTTCCAAGTTGCTATTCCTGACCACTATTTGATATTTCAGGGACAGCGACCAATAGTGACGACGAATTCCGTCCTTTTACCCGGGCAAGACCTTCGATTGCTGTCCGTGCTGATAGGCGGAAAAGATTAGCCCACAAGCCGCATGCAAATTCACGAGCATCTGAGATGGACTTGGCTGATGAGGATCCTGTTAGTGACGGAGGTAACGTCTATTCTATAGATCATTTTCTTGATCGTTTAGAACTTCTGGCTCATGCTTTCCCATCCTATGCAGGATATCGTGAGGAAGGCGAGATGAGTCCCGATGATTGTGCATCTCCTGGTGAGCCTGACTCACCGCACCAGGTAGAAAAGCCTGCAGAGACCGCCCATGTTGGGGAGTCTGTCAATGAAGGACCCAGTTCGGTGATTCCAGGTACATCTTCAAGAGGTAACTTGTCTCTATTGGCCATAGTTTCCTTCCTCTTCCCTTATATCTTTTTATGTCAGATTTTTCGATTGATGACTTCGATGGGGAGGGCCTGCCTATGGACACTTCTATGTTCAGCTTCATGTATGACTCTCCTCAGATCGATGGCCAGCCGCCTCAGGATATGTTTCCTGAGTCTGTACTCCCTCAGACTCCCGGGAACGGTTATTTTGAAGGTGCGTGCCTCTTCTCAAGCTAACTATAGGACTAGCCAATTCCTTGACTAATGCAACTATAATATGATGTTTCTGTTTTGTGCCTAACAGGGGCTTTTGTTGAGGCTGACCCTGTTGAGCCGGCTGTACGACCAACTCCACCAGTCGATGCAGCTACAGTCCTTACATCTCCACCACCCCCAGTGACTCGAGGGGGAGGAGGTATAATTTAATTAACTGAGCAAAGCCATTCATTTCCTTATTGAGGCTTTTGACGAATTTCTCTTCTTTGTGTAGGGCTTCCTTCTCAGCTTCATGTCCTCGTTAAGGAGTTGTTATCGGGGAATGACCCTGAGAAGATCATCATCAGCGTAGAAGTCCGCTCTTATTTCTCCTCCCTGACTGCTATAATTGGCAAACTCCTCCACGACGGACTTTCTCTTCGCCAATTTAAGCCCTACCTCGATTCCAAGATAAATTTGATTAGGGACATAGGATGTCCGGATCTGGCGACGGCTATGGTTGATGACCTTGATCGCTTAGAGCGTGAGCTTCAGATGTTTCATGAGCTCCGGGATACAGGTGCCTCTTCATTCGTTGCTGCCGAGTTGGATGCTCGCTTACAGACATGGCGCAGTACTCGGATGGTTGCCGAGCTCGAGATTCAGGTGCAGCGGGGCCGCATAGATCGAGTTGAGGCTGATCTTGCCACTAGATCATCTTCCCTTGAGGAGCTTGATTCTCAGATAGATCAGCTCCGACGAGAACTCCGTGAGAAGGAAGACACAAAGATGCAGAATCAGCAAGCAAATGCTGCTTTATCTGATGAGCTGAAGTCCTTGAAGCAGACACTGGCTGAGACAGAGGAGGTTGCTGTGAGGACTTTAGCCGCGAACGAAGAGTCTGTCAGAGCTGAGTTGCAGGAGGAGCTTAGACGCTCTTATGACGAGAAGTTATCTGAATTCAGTCAGCAGATTCTTAGCCATGGGCTTGATGTATGATTTTATTTGCTGAAAACCTTGACATTTGATTCTCTTTAGTGGACCTGATTTTTGTCTTTATCTTTATTATGATTCCTCATTCCGTTTGAAATGATTGACCATAATACTCATAGGATTTTTGGCAAACCCCCAGCCTTCAACGGGTTTGATTAGCCTTTACCGACTACCGTTTGAGTCGGGCTAGCATGCGGATTATCGGAATCCGTTCCGCATGTAACGTTGTGCTAAGGGAATGAACTCCCTTAGACTTCGTGCTATGATGTCGAATACATAGACTTCGCCATTGTTACGGGAATAGGCTACCCGGCGACACGTGTTAGGTGTTGACTTTAGGATTTTTGGCTAACCCCCAGCCTTCAACGGGTTTGATTAGCCTTTACCGACTACCGTTTGAGTCGGGCTAGCATGCGGATTGTCGGAATCCGTTCCGCATGTAACGTTGTGCTAAGGGAATGAACTCCCTTAGACTTCGTGCTATGATGTCGAATACATAGACTTCGCCATTGTTACGGGAATAGGCTACCCGGCGACACGTGTTAGGTGTTGACTTTAGGATTTTTGGCTAACCCCCAGCCTTCAACGGGTTTGATTAGCCTTTACCGACTACCGTTTGAGTCGGGCTAGCATGCGGATTGTCTAACTCCGTTCGCATGTAACGTTGTGCTAAGAGAATGAATTCTCTTAGACTTCGTGCTATGATGTCGAATACATAGACTTCGCCATTGTTACGGGAATAGGCTACCCGGCAACACGTGTTAGGTGTTGACTTTATCCCTACTTAGGTTTCGGGATAAAATACCCCAGACTGGTCTTCTGGTGTCTTTTTCTACGGCGAAAGACTAAACCGGCGACGCGTGTTAGGCGTCGGCATATCCTTTCTTAGGATTCAGGATGACATTCCCCATGCGTGTAAGGCATGGATTTTGGTGTTATTAATGACGACCTGCCACAATGTTGAATATGTGGACGGGTGTTCTTTTTAACGGTTAGGAACTAACCGGCAGCGCGGGTTAAGCGCAGACTTATCCTTGCTTAGGTTTCAGGATAAAATACCCCAGAATCAGACTCTGGTGTCTTTTTGTGCGGAAAAAGACTAAACCGGCAGCGCGTGTTAGGCGCAGACTTATCCCTGCTTAGGATTCGGGATAAACTTCCTAGGATGAATCCTAAATTGACAAATTTTGGAAAGAGCGGTGCGGGAAAGGAAGAATTTTATATTCTATTTCCCGGTCTTCTTTTAGGGTGAAGGCGAACCCGACAGACAAGGAAGGAAGAATTTTATATTCTATTCCCTGATTCTGGAAAGGAAGAATTTTATATTCTATTTCCAGCGAAGAAGAAACTAGAAGTGGGGTGTCCACTCCGAGAATCTGGAAAATTTAGATAAACTTGCCTTTTATAGGATGGGTTATCTAAACTGAAAATTGGTTCTTCGTTTATCGAAGTGGTATTTCAACTTTGGCTATAACCATGGGAAGGCTTGACCAAAGAGAAAGAGAAGGGAGTTCTTTCGTTTATCGAAAGGGGACTCCGAAATGAAAATGGACCTATTGTCTATGGAAAGAGTCAAGAGGGCCAGATGGATACTTTTGGTGGACTCACTGTCAATTGAAATTGATCAGTGAGGGATTTTGGTGGAGACAATGATTTTGGGTTATCCTCTAGAATATTAAGTGTAATATTCTTCAAGGAACTTCCCGGTAAATGAGTTATCCTGAACGTACTAGGGATAGTACTTTTTCAGGAACTTCTCATTTATTGGCATTAATTGCTTGGCGCCCTCTTGAGTAATCAGGCGATATGCGCCGTTCGAATAGACTGTGTCTATTACAAACGGTCCTTCCCACTTATGTTCGAATTTACCTTTCTTCTTGGAGGTGAGGATTATCGGTCGGCGAGCAGCGAGGACCAAATCTCCATCCTTGAAGCTTCTCTGTCGGACTCTTTTGTTAAAAGCCCTAGACATCCTGGCCTGATAGAACTCAATTTGCTGTTGAGCTTCCAAGCGCTTTTCATCCAGTCTCTCAAGCTCTTCGAGACGCTTCTGATGTTGTTCCTCCGTTGTCATCTCCGTTGCGAGGGCAATCCGAAGGGATGGAATCTGAATTTCCAGCGGTAGCACGGCTTGCTAGCATGCGGATTGTCGGAATCCGTTCCGCATGTAACGTTGTGCTAAGGGAATGAACTCCCTTAGACTTCGTGCTATGATGTCGAATACATAGACTTCGCCATTGTTACGGGAATAGGCTACCCGGCGACACGTGTTAGGTGTTGACTTTAGGATTTTTGGCTAACCCCCAGCCTTCAACGGGTTTGATTAGCCTTTACCGACTACCGTTTGAGTCGGGCTAGCATGCGGATTGTCGGAATCCGTTCCGCATGTAACGTTGTGCTAAGGGAATGAACTCCCTTAGACTTCGTGCTATGATGTCGAATACATAGACTTCGCCATTGTTACGGGAATAGGCTACCCGGCGACACGTGTTAGGTGTTGACTTTAGGATTTTTGGCTAACCCCCAGCCTTCAACGGGTTTGATTAGCCTTTACCGACTACCGTTTGAGTCGGGCTAGCATGCGGATTGTCTAAATCCGTTCGCATGTAACGTTGCGCTAAAGGAATAAACTCCCTTAGACTTTGTGCTATGATGTCGAATACATAGACTTCGCCATTATTACACGAATAGGCTACCCGACAACACGTGTTAGGTGTTGACTCTATCCCTACTTAGGTTTCGGGATAAAATACC